>NC_140579.1:261903221-262414221 GCF_964204655.1 Triturus cristatus
GGGAGAAATGTGTTTTTCCCACACCAGTATGTGCAACGGTAGAGAAAAGGTTGGATCTTGGAGGGGTGAAATTTACAATTCCGACTCCAAACATCACAACACTAGGAAAAGTATTGGACTTTGAAGGTGTCAATTTTGCTATTCCCACTCCAGTCTACGCATCAGTAGGAAAAGCGTTACATTTCAGAGGTGTGAAATTTACTATTCCCACTCCAGTACAGAGTGGTAAAATCGACTATTTCGACTCAAGTCTGTGCAACAGTAGGTAAAGTGTGGGATTTGGGGTGAAATTTACTATTCCTACTCCAGTCTGTGCAACAGTTGGGAAAGCATTGTACTTAGAGGGGTAAAACTTACTATTCCCCCTCCAGTCTGTACAACAGTAGGTAATGCGTACGATTTCAGAGGGTGAAATGTACTATTTCCACTTCAGCATGTCACAGTAGGGAAAGAGTCAGATTTCAGAGGGCTGAAATTTACTATTTACACTCCATTCTGTGCAAAAGTAGGGAAAGCGTTGGATTTTGGAGGGGTGAAATTTACTATTCCTGCTCCAGTCAACGCAACAGTAGGGAAAGTTTTGAACTTTTACAGGATAAAATTGACTAGTACCACTCCAATCTCTGCAACAGCAGGGAAATTGTGGGATTTGAGTGAAGTAGAATTTACTACTCCCACTACAAACAGTAGGGAAAATGTCAATTTCCAGAGGTTAATTTTACTATTCCTACTGAAGTCTAAACAAGAGTATGGAACATACTTCAATTCAAACACATGAAGGAAGTGGCCCGATTAGGGTCACCTGGGTCACTAATGACTACCTCTCAGCCTTCCAAACCAAATGAAGAGTCGGTCAGACAGTAGAGAATACAAACCAATAACTGTTTATTAAATACACTCAGAGCGGAGCCCAGTCTGCCCAGTCGCTAGGAGTGCTGCAGAGGGACTGAAATCGACAAGCATAAAGATTCATTATGCACGTTTTGTAACTGGACTAAAGCACACCCATAGTGGAATTTTCCAGGCAGGTGCTGCTAAGCAATGGAAGACAAGAAAAAAACAGTCTCAGCACTTGTATCTTACACAAAGTTACAAAGTCCAAGGTTGTTCCAGTCGGCCCAGTCATCAGACTAGTGGGAGAGGGCCTTTATCTAGAGAGAAAAGTATGTGCTAATATGAACAGTCTATTCATTAGTGAAGTAAAACCTAACATTGCTGAAACGAAACATAACAGAGACCTTTTCTCAGAAAGAGCAAAGGATTTGTTTCGATCATGATTCAAAATGGCGCCTAAACAGAAAATGGTGCAGGGAATGCTAACTTTACATAGGCAATGTACAAACATGAATATTTCTATTCTAACAGACCCTCCTTTTAGCATAAGCTAAAACATTTTCTAACATCAACAAGGAAAATATAAAACCAGGAAAACAGGAAACGATGAATAAAACTCCTTATAAGCATTCCAAATTCTCAGTATCGGGAAACGAGACTGTAAGGAGGGAAGAATTCTCAAAAATACCCTCAACTATCTGCATGAGGTCGTCTATCTCTTTCTGTACCATAATTGCAGCATTGGTATCATGAATCGATATTTTCCATTTAGGGGTGAAAATGGTGGTGCAATAGGAGCAACAGATGGGAAGGCACTGAATAAGAGCACAGCAAAGCACCAATATTACAATCAGATAAATCACTTTTTCAGGAATCCAGCCCCAGCCACCAAAAAGAGACCAACTCCTATTCCCACTATCCATTCCCTTAAAATTCTCAAGGATGTCTAATATGTGTTTAGGAATATCCTTTTCCATATTTTTGATCCAGACTACACATTGGTCTCTCACTACCACGCATACACCACCACTCTTGGATAAGATGAAATCAACTGCATATCTAGTCTGTTCGGAATATATCCGCATACTTTTCAACTGAGTGGTGATGTCGCGTAAAGCTGCCACAGTAGTTAGCTTCCACAGTAGTATTAGATAACATTTGTAACTTGCAGTCAAACTTTTTTATATTTTTTCCACCCCGGGCCATTGAGGTACCACCCAAAGTAAAAATAAAAGAAAGGATGTACCCAAAGGTGATCCCATTACTAGAGTTATTGACATCTATATCAGTCACCCCTTTACAGAATTCTTTGGTAAAAGTCCTCTTAACCCAATGAACATTAGGCTTAGTGTATGTACAGGGCCCACCTAAGGGCAACACCATTCCAGGAGTGCCATCATTAGTACCATTATGAACGTTAGAATAGGTTCGGTTAGACAAAAAGTAAAACCCCGGTGTGCATAAATAGGTCCTTCGTAATCTACTGCAGCATATTGGGTGTTTATTCCAAACCAACTCAGATGTTTATCATTCACCAGGGGCATTGTATTTTTGTACAGCACTATTGTAGAACAATTGATGTACAAAGAAGTGTCCGTACTATTCATGATAGGGCAACAAGCAGGGTAATAACCAGCCTCCCTGGTAACTATCAATTCCTTATAATGCCAACCCACCAGAGTGACATATGTTGCTATCACACCCTGGATAACCCATCCCAGTGGCTTTCTATAATATAAACAAGGACCTGGATAGCCAAAACCAAACACTCTCTTTACTTCTGTAAATTGTGGTGGACGAGTATAAGTATAGTCACAGGAGATAATGGGTATGCAGTCCATAAACTAGTGACGGACTCAGTGGGATAACAAGCGGTCCCTTCTCCAAAGAATCTCTTGTGTGTATCTAGAAACACATTACTCGGGCTGGTGGAGAAAGAACTTTAACCTTGGTATGTAAAGGCACATCCTGATCATTTTCCAAAACCCATGACATCCCACACAATATTATTAGCAGTAAAACCACAAGAGCAACACGTGTTATTTTCTGTTTGCGGGTCCACATCATTTTATGCTGGGCAATAAGAATCACTGGCTTCTCTTCCTTAGCAACCATTCTACCAAAGAGATGCATAACGAATGATGAAATGGGGCAAAATACCAAAGAAATATACAAGTTCCCAGTGTCTGTCAGAGCCTCACTGGTACAGGCTCCTGTTGTCCATCAATTAGTTGGCGCTCTATAGCAGGCAGGTGCTGCTAAGCAATGGAAGACAAGAAAAAAACAGTCTCAGCACTTGTATCTTACACAAAGTTACAAAGTCCAAGGTTGTTCCAGTCAGCCCAGTCATCAGACTAGTGGGAGAGGGCCTTTATCTAGAGAGAAAAGTATATGCTAATATGAACAGTCTATTCATTAGTGAAGTAAAACCTAACATTGCAGAAACAAAACATAACAGAGACCTTTTCTCAGCAAGAGCAAAGGATTTGTTTCGATCATGATTCAAAATGGCGCCTAAACAGAAAATGGTGCAGGGAATGCTAACTTTACACAGGCAATGCACAAACATGAATATTTCTATTCTAACAGACCCTCCTTTTAGCATGAGCTAAAACATTTTCTAACAGCAACAAGGAAAATATAAAACCAGGAAAACAGGAAACGATTAATAAAACTCAGTATAGGGAAAGGAGACTGTAAGGAGGGAAGAATTCTCAAAAATACCCTCAACTATCTGCATGAGGTCGTCTATCTCTTTCTTTACCATAATTGCAGCGTTGGTATCATGAATCGATATTTTCCATTTAGGGGTTAGAATGGTGGTGCAATAGGAGCAACAGATGGGAAGGCACTGAATAAGAGCACAGCAAAGCACCAATATTACAATCAGATAAATCACTTTTTCAGGAATCCAGTCCCAGCCACCAAAAAGAGACCAACTCCTATTCCCACTTTCCATTCCCTTAACATTCTCAAGTATGTCTAAAATGTGTTTAGGAATATTCTTTTCCATATTTTTGATCCAGACTACACACTGGTCTCTCACTACCACGCATACACCACCACTCTTGGATAAGAGCTCGCTCTGTGCTAAGCTCGTAGCCCACATTGATCAAGATGGTATACCTGCAGGGTATACTTCGGTCTTCCCCATCTAATGTGCAGACAACTAAAAAAGAAGTACGTGGAAATCCCTCACTAATCACAACTGATGCTGTCGGTACTAGGCTTCAGTACAACCTATCTTATGCAGTCCATCCCTAAACTCTGTTTTCCTTAGACGCAGTTTCCCTCAGCTGAGGGCGCGAATTGTACCTGATAGCCCCAGGCACAGTTTAATCTATGAATAAAGGCTCTTGAACAGCTCGTATTTCCGGAGGAACAGCCACGTTCAATACATCTGCATTTTCCTTATCCGTCTGCATCCATGTTAGCTGGGCATCGCTGAGTGGGACAACCCGAGAGACCTGCTTGCACTCAGTGCCGTCCTTGACCCACTGATCATAGGGTAGAGGTAAAGCAACCCTTCAACAGTGGGTCGCATGAACCCAGTTCTTACGGCCAGCAACCTTCACAGCAGTACGTGTCATCAACAGGATCTGTTCAGGGCCCTTCCAGTGCGGCTCCAAACTTTTTTCTTCCTCTGAAAGTTGCATATTAGGACGTAATCTCCGGGCTGAATATTGTGGCCGGGTCCCTCTGGTGTTGCAGGCAGGGACTCACGCACCTGTTGGTGAATAGAACGTAAACTTTCGGTTAACTGGCCAAGATAATCGAGCAACACAGAGTACTCAATGTCTGAGAACTTACAAGGAAGCGGGATTCCCCAGACATTTGCCTGGCGCCCAAACACGACCTCGTAAGGAGAAAAACCTGTCCTGGGATGTGCTGTCATTCTTGTTGATAAAAGAGCTAATGGTAAAGCATCTAGCCACTTTAACCCTGTAGTCTCCTGTATTTTTGCCAATTTCAGTTTGAGAGTACCATTGCACTTCTCAACCAAACCCGCTGACTGTGGATGATTAGCAGCATGAAATTTCTGTTTCAGACGAAGACCCTCATAAATCAATTGAGTCACTTTTGCATTGTCACTCCAGATAACTCGGGGCAAGCCGAAACGAAGAAAGAACTCCTTCAGGAGTACCTTTGCAGTCATAATGACTGTATTATCTTTAGTGGGATAAGCCTCAACCCATTTTTCTGCATGCACATACAACCACCAAAACATACTTAAGATCATTGCATCCCTCTAATTTGATATAGTCCATTTAAAGGACTTTATAAGGAAAAGTGGGCGGTGCAAAATTACCGGGTGGTGTGGGGGTACCCTTCCCTGGATTATGCATCATGCAGACCATACAATATTTCACCAAATATTCAGCTGTCTTAGATATGTTGTCATTCTGCAATACAGGGTCTAACAATTTACAAATGCCTTTTGCACTAATATGAGCTGGGCCATGGGCCATAGTAACTAAACCTGGGCGGACAACTACGCTACGCTTGCGTAGTTTGTGCTACTTCGCGCTATGCAATTTGCACGTAGCACAGTGCAAAAACGCGTAGCGTAGGCATTTTTTGCTCGCTCGCGGTCCTCAACGTCAAGTTGGCGACCGCGAGCGAGCCAAATTACATCCCGGCGAGACTTCCTACTTGTTCACGAGCGGCAACATCAAGTTGCCGATCGCGTGCGTGGAAAACAAAACCTCCCGGCGAGATTCTCAACGCGGGGAGGTCAGGTTTCTCATTGCGAGTGGTCGCGTATGCTCGCGACCGCTCCCGATGAGAAACTACCAGTCCGCGTTGAGAAAGCTGCCGCTTGAGTAAAAATTTACTCGAGCGGCAGAAAACGACAGCTTGCACTGTGCAAGATGCCATTTTCAATGATTTGCACTGTGCAATCATCGCGAACAGCACACTACGCATTTCGCGTAGTGCTACGCGTATCTCGTGTAGTGCGAAGTGCACTTTGCGTAGCTACGCATAGCGCTACTACGCGAACTACGCCCAGGGTTAATAGTAACCACAGGAACAAATATGTATCTGGTAACATCCATCTCTGTTTCCCTGATTTATCAATCCAACATCCTTCCTCATTTAACTGGGCTGTACTTTCCTGCCCTTCACTTTGTATCTCTTTTACACTCTCAAGGGTATTTTCAAACATGACTACTTTAGGGACCCACCTAGATGGTCCTGCTACAAACATGTGTTTCATCGTTGCTCGGGCTGTTTCCTTAGCTGTCTAATCTGCAAAAGCATTTCCTCTACCCATGTCATCAGTAACCTTCCTGTGGGCATTACATTTGATTATGGGCAACTTCTTGGGGAGCGTTAAAGCGGAAAAAATCCTCAATATGAGGTACCCATGCTGTATGTTGGGGCCATGAGAAGTAAGGAACCCTCTCTTTGCCCAGAGTCACCCAAAGTTATGTGCGACCCCGAAGGCATACTGGCTGTCAGTATGGATATTGACAACCTGTCCCTCACTCAATTCACAAGCTCGAATAAGAGCAGCGAGCTCAGCAGCTTGAGCCGACTGATAGGGGACCGTGATGTCTCTACCACCATGCGCAACGTAGTGATAGCGTAAGCAGAAGTCGTAGTGCCATCTGGTAACTTAAAACAAGAGCCATCGACATGGTTCTACCTGGGCGTCAGATAAGGGACCATCAGTCAGGTCTACCCGTCCTTTCGTCTCTTCTTCCATCCGGAAGATACAATCATGTGTGTCCACTGCATCATTCTCAGAAGGGAAGGGTAGTAATGTGGCTGGATTAAGAGTAGCACATGTTTTAATTGTAATGTGTTTAGCAAACAATGTCAATTCATAGCCGGTAATACATGCACTGGCGAGGTGCTGTGTCTTTGTATTATTCAGAAGTGTATCCACAGCATGGGGTACCATAACTGTTAGGTCAGTATAAAGCACAAGTCCAACTGATTGTATGATTGAAGTGGTCACAGACACGACCATCCTTAAACAACTCAGGAAGGCCCTCGTGACGGGATCACGCACTGCAGAGAAATAGACACAGAGCTGTTGCTTATCCCCAAATTTTTGTGTTAGTACAGAAAGCACGTAACCAGCCATTTTGTGGACATAGAGCACAAACAGCTTGCAATAGTTAGGTTTACCAAGCACTGGACCCGAACAAAGCGCAGTTTTCAATTGCTCAAAGACTGCTGACATTTGGACGTCCAAGGCAAATGCTCATGCACTTCTTTCGTTGTAAATGCAAGCGAAGGTTTGTTTATTAACAAGTAGTTGGGAATCCACTGGCGACAGTTGGAGGTGATACCTATAAAAGCGCACACATCTTTTTGAGTTTGTGGAATGGGCATTGTAACAATGGTACTGATGCTCTCAGCGGTCAACCTCCTACCCTCCTTCGACAGAAGGTGACATAAGTAGGTGACCTCCTGTCGACGATACTGAAATTTGGAAAGGGAATCCTTATGTCCATGATGGGCAAAATGTAACAATAATTTAACAGTACTATCTCTACAACCCCCGTGTCAGAGGCTATGAGGAGATCATAAACATACTGCACCAAAACATTACCTGAGGGAAGCGACAAGGAATCCAACTGACCTTTTAATGCTTGACTGTAGATACTAGGACTCTCTGTATAGCCCTGAGGAGCGCAACAGAATCTAAAGCTCCTACCAGCCAGTGTGAACCCAAACAAATATCTACTGTCTGGATAGATAGGAATACAAAAGAAGCATTTTTCAAGTCAATAACGGAAAACAATTTAGCAGTAGAAGAAATCATTGTCAAGAGCGCAATATTATTAGGAACCACAGGGAATTGTGGAACCACCATTTTGTTAACTTTGTGCAGATCAATCACAAAGCGATAAACATCAGCATCCTCAGAGGAACCGGAGGGTGCCCTTTCAAGTATCGGAAGAATAGGACTATTACAAATATTGCTAGATGTTTCCTCAACTACTCCCTTTTGTATAAAATCCTGAATATTCAGTAGAAGAGCCCGTTCTCCAGCCTGCGGTATCTTATACTGAGGAATACGGGGCAAAACAGCATTCTCTTTGACTTGTATAGAAACTGGTGGTATATGCAACAGTCCTAGGTCTGTGTCACCTGTGGCCCATACACTCGGCAGGATATTAGCAAATTCAGCCAGAAGGGGTGCATCATTGTTTAGTACTTGCATCCGAACACATCGTAATATAGACACCTGCCGGAGAACAATAAATTGTAGCATACAACTTCTTCAATAGATCCAGACCCATCAGATTCTCACCACAATTGGATGTCAACAAAAACGGAGACTCCACAGTAAAAGCACCAACAGTCAATGCAAGGGGGCGGGAAATGGGGCTTACAACTGTTACACCTGAGAAACCTAGCATAACATTATTATGACCAGACAGGGCTGCCCCAGGGACTATATGTCCTGGCAATTCGGTCTGGACTGTTCCCATGGGTCACAGGGTCAAGACTGATTTGCATATGGCTGGCTCCAAACTGGGGTGGCGTAGTGGGCAAAAGAACGATGGATTTAACCCATATCTTTTGACTGGGGGAGGATGTTTGCATTGTCAGCATTCTGTCCATCATTTGTTTGCTGTAACACTTTTCGCCCTAAGTGGGATGGGTATGCCCAGACGTGGGTCCCTTGCTCACTGTGCCACTGGATTCAAGCTAGCCTGGCTGAAGAAGGGTGACATACCATGAAACCGGTCCCAGGATGCTTGTTTCCGGTCCAGGGAAGACCTGGCCTGGCAATTCGGTCTGACCTGTTCCTTTGGAGCACAGGGTCAAGACTGATTTGCATATGGCAGGGTCCAAACTGGGGTGGCAAAGTGGGCAAAAGAGCGATTGATTTAACCCAGATCTTTTGACTGGGGGAGGATGTTTGCATTGTCAGCATTCCGTCCATCATTTGTTTGCTGTAACACTTTTCGCCCTAAGTGGGATGTGTATGCCCAGACGTGGGTCCCTTGATCACTGTGCCACTGGATTCAAGCTAGCCTGGCTGAAGAAGGGTATACATACCCTGAAACCGGTCCCAGGATGCTTGTTTCCGGTCCAGGGAAGACCTGGCCTGGCAATTCAGTCTGGACTGTTCCCATGGGGCACAGGGTCAAGACTAATTTGCATATGGCTGGGTCCAAACTGGGGTGGTGTAGTGGGCAAAAGAACGATGGATTTAATCCAGATCTTTTGACTGGGGAAGGATGTTTGCATTGTCAGCATTCCGTCCATCATTTGTTTGCTGTAACCATATGTTGAGAAACAGAACTTTTTGGCGCACCTGTGTCCACCAAATATTCCTTAGTCAAGCCTTGCAAAGCTGCTGTGACATAAGGACCATGCTGATCTACAGGTATTGGAACAGGTCCCTCTCCCTGTCCTTGGCTGTCCTAGCTACAAGACATACCTGTCGCCTCATCCATATCATAATCATCAGGATAATACTGGCCATCTCAAGGATCATCAAAGTTCTTGTTATCAGAACGACCCAGTGAGGCAGTAACATTCTGAACTTTCTCTGTCCCACAACCCCGTCCACCAGAACCTCGCCCTCTAGGTGCTGCAACTTTCTATAAAAGCACAGGGCACTGGCTACCCCAATTACCCTCATCCTTAAAATACTTACAATCGCACACTGATTTGGCCCTAGAGGTGTCGTGGAAGGTTGTCTACTAGTACGTGGAAGCTGCCTAGAAGGACCACCCCGTCCCCTATTATTTCCCTGAAATGCTTGCTGTAAATACACCTTCATCTTTAATTCCTTGTGTTTCTTATCAGCCCTATCCTTTTCCTCCTGATCTCGATGTTCATAGTACTGAGCCATATTCAAAATAACAGTAGGGGAAGAGGTGGACCAAGTACTCTCAGATGCCTGTACACGAGTCGCAATTTCAGGAAGAAGATTAGAAACAAATCTATCACTGACCACCTCCCTCAATTGACATATCCTGCCCACTATAGTCCAAACATGTGTCTTCGAACTGAGTAAAGAAATCAGACACACTTTGATCCTTCTCTGTCGACAAGCCGTCAGTTTATCCCAGCTCACCTTCTGAGGCGGAATAAGGGAATGCATATATGTAACAATGCGACCTGGCAAAGCTAATATCTCAGCTCGGGTTTTTCACCTGGCTTCCTTTCCTGATCCCATCCCTTAATCACGTCCCATGTACCACCCAACTCTGCAACATAATCTTGAGTATGAACCTGTCTCCAAACATCAACTGGAAAGAGAAGACCAAAGAACATTCCAATATCAGCAAGAGTCATTGCAGTAGAAGAGGCAGCCTCTGTCATTTCTTTATAATAAGCTGTAGGATTCTTCCTAGGATCAGGCAAATGAGCCTTAAGGGCCAAAACCTCACTTCTTTTCCAGAAAACATATCAAACTCAAACCACAATGGTACCATATCCACAAATAACCAAAACAAACTCACCTGATACGAGTAGCACAAATGAACCAATTCTCCGCTCCCAACTCTTCAGGCCAAACGGTCAGATCCAAGGGTTTCGGCGTTCAGGAGTTCAGTCGGGATGACCACTGGGCGAGGCACTGTTCGGCGGGACAGAAGGGGCAGCTGCGAGCAAATAATACTCTTCGTGCAGGGATGCCTGAGCCGCCAGTCCGACCCGACAATGTCCTCGGCCTCCCCTCTGTCTGCCTAAAGGGGACGGATGAATCACCCAAAGGAGTCCCTATTTGGGTGCCAACTGAAGAAACTGGCCCGATTAGAGTCACCCGGGTCACTAATGACCACCTCTCAGCCTTCATACCAAATGAAGAGTCGGTCAGACAATAGAGAATACAAACCAACAACTGTTTATTAGATACACTCAGAGTGGAGCCCAGTCTTCCCAGTGGCTAGGAGTGCTGCAGAGGTACTGAAATCGACAAGCATAATGATACATTATGTACGTTTCGTAACTGGGCTAAAAGACGCCCATAGTGGAATTTTCCAGACATGTGCTGCTAAGCAATGGAAGACAAGAATAAAAGAGTCTCAGAACTTGTATCTTGCACAAAATTACAAAGACCAAGGTTGTTCCAGTCGGGCCAGTCACCAGACTAGTGGGAGAGGGCCTCTAGCTAGAAAGGAAGGTATGCACTAATATGAACAGTCTATTCATTAGTGAAGCAAAACCTAACAGTGCAGAAACTAAACATAACAGAGACCTTTTCTCAGAAATAGCAAAAGATTAGTTTCGATCATGATTCAAAATGGCGCCTAAATAGAAAATGGTGCAGCGAATGCTAACTTTACATAGGCAATGCACAAACATGAATATTTCTATTCTAACACACATTACATATATATAAGTAACATCATGAATGTAGAAAACATATTAAAATCGTGCTAAACAAATTATTAATTAACATAAATATACATGTAATAAACAATCAAAAACACAAATCATTTTACAGAATTACTATTCATTAAATTAATGAATTATCAGTTAATAAATATTGTCATTCAAATCTAAATTAATTGTTAGCTGGATTTGTACAGCGCATTACTACCCAAAGGTGTCTAAGCACTGTCAGTTCCGGCTGCAAGTATCAGAGGACTGTGAAAAATTACCAGGATTAACTTCTCACCCTATTCGCCTACAAACCTAGCAGCCGCCACGTAAAATATAACTTTAAAAATTATTTGTTGGGAATTGTTGGATTTGAGAGGAGTAGAATTTACTACTCCCCCTCCAAACAGTAGGGAAAGTGTCAATTTTCAAAGAGGTTAATTTTACTATTCGTCCTGAAGCCTAAACAAGAGAATGGAACATACTTCAATTCAAACACATTACATATATACGTAACACCATGCATGTAGGAGCTATTACTTACCAAATTAATAGCCCCCCATGTGATTGCAAGCAGCAACTTTCTATTAGATGATTTTAACATCCATAGTTAATGCATCTCCAATGCTGACTCACAAACTCTCTTGGCTGACTTAGCACTTCTGGGCTTATCCAAGCTCAATGAAGGCCCTACTAACATAGCTGGCCACACCCTGGACATTATTTTCTCTAACTCCCCTAATGTTCAGTGTGAGCCTCCCATACAACTAACTTGGTCCGACCATGCGCTAATTGAATTTTCCATTCAGGGCCCAAGGGAGTTGAAGGGACCTAACTTGGCCACACATCATACATGTAGGAAATGGCAGAAAGTCATTCTGGAGAGCTTCCAAGCCTCCTCTTCTATGCCACGGAACATTTCATCGGATAATATAGAAGAAGCCCTGGCTAAATACAACTCTGCGATTTCTGTGGCTATTGACCACATCACTCCGCTAAAACGACTCCCTAATAACTCCAAACGCCCTCAGACTGCCTGGTTCTCTCCTCAGCTACATGTATAGAAACAATTTTGTAGGAAATATGAGAGACGGCGCACCACTCACGATGAGAGTGATAAAGATCGGTTTCTGGCCACTTTGTCCAGTTACCACAAAAACATAAAAACTGCGTGCAAAACCCACATTGCCTCCCAACTAGCTTTGGCTGGCAACACACCTAAAATCCTACATCGCATCCTCCAGTCTTTTACCAACCCCAAGGCTTGTGAGAACCTTGCCCACGCAAATGCTATGCAATGATATCGCACAATATTTGTTGCTGACAATAGAACAAATCTTCGAAAAAATTGTTTTGTCAGCAAGTCAACATCTGGCCCCTATGACAGCGGATCTACCTGAACAGACAACCCCATAGCTGCTAGAAAGGTTTCCTTCGCTGACCTCAGCAGATGTAGTAACACTGATCCATAGGGTAAAATCTGGGTCCCTCACGATGTTATCGCGGCCAAAGTCGTCACCTCTCTGGCCTTTCAACTTTCCTCTCCGATTGAATATCTCTTCAACCTCTTCCTAAGAGAGGGCCACGGCCCGTCAGAATGGAAAGCAGCGCAGGTTATGCCCATTCGTAAGAACACCAAGCCCCCCCTGACGAATCTGTCCAATCTCCATCCAATTTCGCTTCTTCCTTTCCTGAGCAAACTATTGGAGAGACACATCAACAAACATCTCTCAAACCATGTCGAACTCACCGGCTGTTTAGATCCCTCCCAGTCAGGCTTTAGGCCCAAACACAGCACCGAATCAGCTCTGCTAGCGGTCACGGATAACATCAGGATGACCCTAGACAAGGGCCGCTCCACAATTCTGGTGCTATTGGACCTATGTGCCGCATTCGACACGGTCTCACATCAGATATTGCTCAGGAGACTGAAGGAGATTGGACTAAGAAACTCTGCCTATCAGTGGATATCGAGCTTTCTATCTGATCGCTCCCAGAACGTCACTCTGGGCCCATATCGTTCGGCACCAATGGAACTGTCCATGGAACTGTTTGAGCCCCACTCTGTTTAATATCTATGTCACTCCCTCGGCCAGTCTCCTGAGGACGTATGGGTTCACCCCAATATCCTACGCCGACGATACACAGCTGCTTTTCCCTTTTGACAAATTTACTCTTGCTGTTCAGCTGACCTTCTCCTCTGGTATGAGAGCCATTTTACACTGGATGAAGAACAATCTCCTCCAGTGTAACGTTGGGAAAACTGAAATTTTACTCTTCGGAGAGGCCCCCTTACTATGGTCTCCTGACCGGTGGCCGACCGATCTTGGTGCCCCTTGTGTCCCTAAGTCCACTGTTAAGAACCTAGGCATCCGTCTGGATCAAGCCCTTACTTTGAAGGAGCATGTCGCCCAGACAGCTGGCGCCTGTTCCCATACATTGGGCCTACTTCGTAGTGTCTTTCCTCTGCTCCCTGATTTCACTCGGAAGTCTCTGACTCAGGCACTTATATTGAGCCATCTGGATTACTGTAACGGTCTCCTGATCTCTGCTAGCGAGGCCTCGATCAGCAGACTGCAGGTGGTCCAGAATACGGCGGCGCAACTAGTCCTTAATGTGCCCCTGTAACGCCCTGAACGTCTCAGGATCGTTTAACAGACACGACAATGAGGACGCAACCACTTGTGAAGGGTTAGTTCTTTTAATGAAGGCAAATAAAATACAAAGAACAAACAAAAGTTATAGTCACTGGAATCCTCCAGGCTAAGTACGTTACCAGCCCACAGCACGGATGGTCCTAACCGTCCTCTGCATATACGCCGATCCCGGCGTATGCCAACAGAGGGCAGAAATGAAATGGCCGACAATGCCAATCGGTAGGCTGTGAGGGGCACGAAGAGTGTTGGGGAGAATTGAGGAGTCAGGGAAACACCCAGCCGGGGTCTCTACCTGAAGGGAGCAGCCGCTCAACCTCTTCCTCAGACTGCACCGGGACGCGGAGTCACCTCCTGGTGATGCGTCACCGATACCCCAATCACAAGCAAGAAGACTGAACCGAGAGCAGCCGCTCAATCGATCCTGTGGACTTCCGAGTCTGTAACGCGGCAAACACCTCCTGGTGTGCATTACAGCTGGCAGTCCCTGTGTCTCTGGTCGGGCTGGGAGTTACGACTCCAACCAGCAAAAGCGCCACTGCGCTTGGACTCAGCCGAGTCAAAAAGCGAAGCTCAATGGTTGACCGGTAGAGCTTCCGGGTCCTTCACAGGTGACGATGGGGCAAGACACGGCCCAGGGAGTAACGACTCGACCTACCTCCGTTCTTGCCTTACTGGAGCACCACTCCGGAACACTGCTCTTCACGAAGCAGGTACGTCGGTGTAAACACAATATCCGACAGCCTTGTACCTCCCGGTTCCTCCCTTTATAGGGCGTGTTTTCCTTGAGTTATGTAACAGCTCTCCTGTTTACATAAGGGCGTGTTTCCCTTGAGTTATGTAACAGCTCTCCTGTTTACATAAGGGCGTGTTTCCCTTGAGTTATGTAACAGCTCTCCTGTTTACATAAGGGCGTGTTTCCCTTGAGTTATGTAACAGCTCTCCTGTTTACATAAGGGCGTGTTTCCCTTGAGTTATGTAACAGCTCTCCTGTTTACATAAGGGCGTGTTTCCCTTGTATGACAGGAATTCTTGACAGTACATCCTCCCTCTCAGCGGCTCCCCACGGGTCCAGCGCTGGCAGGAAAACGCCGATGGAACAAGGAGACCAAGCGCGGAGCATGAACCCCTTCTGCCGGTTCCCATGAATGCTCCTCCGGGCCATAGCCTTTCCACGCAACCAGGTACCACAGCTTCCCCCTGCGCCATTTGGACGCCCGTATGCCCGACACTTCATACTCCACCTCCGACTCCACGCATACCGGCCTAGGTGTCCCAGACGGCTTGGAGGGTGCTGGTTTGAGCAATGATACATGAAAGACAGGGTGTATCCGCAATGACTGGGGCAAGCACACCTTCATGTTCTCGGGACCCATACACTTGGTAATTCGATAGGGGCCCATGTACTTGGGATGGAACACACTGTTCTTTCGAAACCTCATGTTTCTTGTGGATATCCAGACGTAGTCTCCAGTGCGGTACAGTGGCCCGGGCCTTCTCTTCCTATCTGCCGCAGCCTTGTATCTTCTCTTGGCCTCTATTAGGACAGCCCTTGAGCGCATCAACGTGTCTTTTATGTGTGCCACCCTGTCCGCTGTGGCGGGAATCCTGTCCTCTCTGAACGGATGTAGAAATGGCAAGAACCTGGGATGTTGGCCATAGTTGCTATAGAACGGAGATGACTGTGTGGAGCTGTGAGTGGCGTTGTTATAGGCTATCTCTGCAACCCATAGCAAGTCGACCCATTCTTCCCTGCCCTGGTCCACAAAACATCGCAGATACTGTTTGAGCGTTTGGTTCAGGCGCTCGGTTTGGCCGTCCGTTTGAGGGTGGTAGCTGGTGGACAGGGCGGTCTTAACATGCAGCGCAGTGCACCAAGTCTTCCAGAATTGCGCAGTAAACTGCGACCCCCGGTCCGACACGATCACCCCAGGTAATCCATGCAGTCGTACCACATTCTTTAGGAGTAGTGACGCCAATTCCCCGGCCGTAGGGACTCTCTTGCAGGGGATGAAGTGCCCCATTTTTGTCAAGTAATCCACCACCACCAGTATTGCCGTCATCCCCTGGTCTACCGGTAGGCCCACCACGAAGTCCAGTGATATGCTATCCCATGGTCTATCCGGGGTCGGAAGTGGATGTAAGAGCCCTTGGGTTCGGCCATGGTCGGCCTTCATGGTAGCACACGTAGGACACTCCTGTCCCCACCTCCTGACATCCACTCTCATGGTTGGCCACCAGAAATGCCGTCCCATGCTAGCCACCGTTTTTTCAAAGCCCAAATGACCTGCGCATGGAGAGTCATGGCACCAGATGAATGCTTGTTTCCTTAGCCTAGGCGTGGGTATCAATAGGCACCTGCCCTTCAGGGGTATCCCGTCCTTCAGCTGCCATTCTCTGTGACTGAGGAGCCACCTCCGCCATGCGAATGACCTGATCCCTCTCTTTATTCCCCTCAGGAAAGTATCCGGTTGGATAACCCCCAATACCATCCTCGGGGAAATGATGGAACGCTCGGTTGCAGGCAATGGTTCCTTAACTGCAGATTGACGGGACAGGGCGTCCGCCTTCCGGTTTTCCGTCCCCGGCCGATATGTGATGCGGAAGTTGAACCCCGCAAAGAAGATCATCCACCGCAGCTGCCTGGGAGAAAGGTGTCTAGTGGCCGTCATGAACTGTAGGTTCCGATGGTCCGTGTACACCGATACCACATGTCTTGCCCCCATCAACCAATGCCTCCATTCGGTGAAGGCGTCCTTGATTGCGAGAAGCTCCTTCTCCGCAATATGGTAGTTGCGTTCGGCGTTGTTGAGTTTGCGGGACATGTACGCCACGGGATGAAGCACCCCTGTGTCGTGGTTGCGTTGGGACAAGATAGCCCCCAGCGCCACATCTGACGCGTCCGCTTCCACCACGTAGGGGAGATCCGGATCGGGGTGAGCCAACACCGGCGCCTTACCAAAGGCGCTTTTCAGGGCCTCAAAGGCTTTGTTCGCTTCAGAGGACCAGACAAACTCCTTGGACTTCCTCAGTAGCTGTGTGATTGGGGCCACCACTCCTGAAAATCCATCTATAAACCGCCTGTAAAAGTTGGCGAAGCCAATGAAACTTTGGACGTCCTTCACGCTTTGGGGCACCGGCCATTCTTTCACCGCCTTGATCTTTCGTTCTGCCATCTCCTGTCCCTCTGGACTCAGCATCACTCCGAGGAATTCCACGGATGTGACGTGGAAGTCACACTTGCTGAGTTTACAAAACAGCATGTTTTCCCTCAGCTTTTGGAGCACAGCTTTGACGTGGTGTACGTGCTCCTCCACACTGGACGAATAGATGAGGATGTCGTCGATATATACGACCACGTAGATATCCAACTCCTCTCTGAATACCTCATTCAAAAAGTACTGAAAGGCTGCCGGGGCGTTGCACAGACCGAACGGCATGACGAGGTACTCAAAAAGGCCGAACCTGGTCTTAAAGGCGGTCTTCCACTCGTCTCCGTCCCTCATGCGCACCAGATGGTATGCCCCTTTCAAATCCAACTTGGTGTAGATACGAGCTTTCTTGACCTGTTCCAGAAGTACACTGATGAGAGGCAAGGGGTACCGATTTTTTATGGTTATCGCATTCAATGCCCTAAAGTCCACACAGGCTCTCAGCTCCCCATTAGCCTTCGGGATGAAGAAGAGTGGCGAGGCGGCCGGAGACTTGGACGGGCGGATGAATCCTAGCTTGAGGAGTTTATCCAGGTACCCCCGGAGATGCACGTTTTCAGGCTCCGTCAGGGCATACAGCCTGCCGCTGGGAACGCTGGCCCCTGGCACCAGGTCGATCTGGCAGTCAAACTGTCTATGTGGTGGTAGCACTTCCGCCTTCACCTCATCAAATACATCCTCAAAACTGTGATAAGCCTGGGGGAGAGCCACATCTTTTTCTGCCGCTGTAGCCACCGTCTGACTCCCGCTCTCATCTGCGTCAAGGGATTCCGTTCTTATTCCACAATGCAGGATGCAATACGGTGACGTCATTTCGATGCGATGTGTTGGCCAATCCACAAAGGGGTTGTGTTTCTGTAGCCACGGCAATCCCAATATGACGCCATATTGGGGCGCTCGGATGATGTTAAAATCGATTTGTTCCAAATGGTTCCTCCCATATCTCATCGGAAGGACCCCCGTGTGCTGTCCGATGGGCCCCGTCACCAATCGCCTTCCGTCTACCGCATAGACGTCTTCGGGTACTGCTTTGGGAAGAAGCACTAGCCCTAGCCTGCATGCCTCGTTGTGGTCCATAAACATGCCAGTGGCCCCTGAATCCACCATGGCCACAACGGGTATCCACTGGTCATGCACTCCCACGTGCACCGTGATAAACAGGTGTCGTTGTCCCTTAGTGACCGAGTTGGAAAGTGAAGGGATGGATGAGTGACTCCGAGATGCCCCTTCTCTGGTCTTGGAGTCCTCTAGTTTTCCGCCGGTATGTCCACCACGGCTGTTACCGACCGGTTGGCCCGATAATGTGACGTCTTCGGTTTGGCAGGGCATTCACGTACGTAGTGGCCTTTTTTGCCACAATATAGGCACAATCCTTGTTTACGGCGTGACTCTTTCTCCGTGGCTGTGAGGCTCGCTCGTATTGCGCTGATGTCCATGGGTTCTCCCTTGGATGCGGTGGAAGTTTCAGGACTTCCCACCGTCACATAGGATGGAAGGGATTTTCCTTTTCTCCCATGATCCCCCTTTCTTTCACTTAGCCTATGTTCCAGCCGTAATACCAGGTTGATAAGGCCCTCACATGTCTTGGGTTGAGGGTCAATATGAGCCACGGCGTCCTTGAGCTCATCGCACAGCCCTTGATGGAAGAGCGCCGTCTGTTTAGCAACAGGCCACTTGGTTTCCGCAACCAGCCTTCGGAACGCGTTGAGATACTGCACCAGGTCGTTGGATCCCTGTCTCAACTCAAGCATTTCACGGTCCGCCGTGTACGAGTCAGCCCTTCTGTCGAATACCTTCAGGAATTCCTCGCGAAAAGCACCCCACTCACATAAGAGGGGGTCGTCCCTGCTCACCAGAGGTACGGCCCATTGTGCCGCGTTTCCAGCCAAATAGGATATAAGGAAAGCCACACGAGCCTGACTCGTGGGGAACGCCTTTGGTTTGCACGATAAATGTAGCGCCACTTGTGTGAGGAATACCTGCACTGTGTTAGGATCCCCACTGTACCTCTCTGGTGTTGCCAAGGGGATGGCTACCGGCATTTCCACTACTACCGCAGGGGTCTGGTTCGTGAGGGAGGTGCTGGGCGTGAGCGGGTCCAATTGGATAGCATCCAGTCTGGCTTTTACATCGGCTGTTTCTTGCCTAGAGGCAGCCACTTCAACTTGCATGGCCGCTAAAGCAGCCAGCACATCATCAAGTGTTGCCATGTCTGTTATCGACCGGGAGACAGTTAGTGTTATTAAGGTCGGATATTTTGTAACGCCCTGAACGTCTCAGGATCGTTTAACAGACACGACAATGAGGACGCAACCACTTGTGAAGGGTTAGTTCTTTTAATGAAGGCAAATAAAATACAAAGAACAAACAAAAGTTATAGTCACTGGAATCCTCCAGGCTAAGTACGTTACCAGCCCACAGCACGGATGGTCCTAACCGTCCTCTGCATATACGCCGATCCCGGCGTATGCCAACAGAGGGCAGAAATGAAATGGCCGACAATGCCAATCGGTAGGCTGTGAGGGGCACGAAGAGTGTTGGGGAGAATCGAGGAGTCAGGGAAACACCCAGCCGGGGTCTCTACCTGAAGGGAGCAGCCGCTCAACCTCTTCCTCAGACTGCACCGGGACGCGGAGTCACCTCCTGGTGATGCGTCACCGATACCCCAATCACAAGCAAGAAGACTGAACCGAGAGCAGCCGCTCAATCGATCCTGTGGACTTCCGAGTCTGTAACGCGGCAAACACCTCCTGGTGTGCGTTACAGCTGGCAGTCCCTGTGTCTCTGGTCGGGCTGGGAGTTACGACTCCAACCAGCAAAAGCGCCACTGCGCTTGGACTCAGCCGAGTCAAAAAGCGAAGCTCAATGGTTGACCGGTAGAGCTTCCGGGTCCTTCACAGGTGACGATGGGGCAAGACACGGCCCAGGGAGTAACGACTCGACCTACCTCCGTTCTTGCCTTACTGGAGCACCACTCCGGAACACTGCTCTTCACGAAGCAGGTACGTCGGTGTAAACACAATATCCGACAGCCTTGTACCTCCCGGTTCCTCCCTTTATAGGGCGTGTTTTCCTTGAGTTATGTAACAGCTCTCCTGTTTACATAAGGGCGTGTTTCCCTTGAGTTATGTAACAGCTCTCCTGTTTACATAAGGGCGTGTTTCCCTTGAGTTATGTAACAGCTCTCCTGTTTACATAAGGGCGTGTTTCCCTTGAGTTATGTAACAGCTCTCCTGTTTACATAAGGGCGTGTTTCCCTTGTATGACAGGAATTCTTGACAGCCCCTTATGACTGCTTCTCGTCCTCTTCTCTTGGAGCTTCATTGGCTTCCAATACGCCAATGGGTAAAATTCAAAGTCTGTTGTACCATCCATAAAGCGCTAGTCAATCTTGGTCCCACTTATCTCTCGAGGAAATTCATACCCTCCCTTCCCTCTAGGTCTCTCCACTCGGGCTCCAAACATCTCCTGGAGGTCCCCCGAGTTAGGAGGACAAGACTAGGGGAAAGGCCCTTTCCTATCTGGGACCCCGCTACGGGAACGAGCTCCCCCTGTACCTGAGACAGTGTCCTGAAAACCTACAATTTAGGAAGCTGCTCAAGACCACCCTTTTCTGTTTCTGATCTAGCTTCAAGAGCGCCACACCTACGTTGCCCATCCGAAGCACAGAGATACTCCCTCGGGAGTCGATTCTGGCACCAAATAAACAAATAAATATTAAACTCTTAATATAAAAATAATTAATAAACATAACTAATAAATATACATGTAACAAACAATCGAAAACATTAATCATTTTACAGAATTTCTATTCATTAAAATAATGAATTATCAGTTAATATATATTGTCATTCAAATATAAATTAATTGGTAGCTGGATTTGTGGAGTGCATTACTACCCAAAGGTATCTAAGCGCTGTCAGTTCTGGCTGCAAGTATCAGAGGACTGCAAAAAAGTTACCAGAATTAACTTCCCATCCTATTCTCCTACAAACCTAGCAGCCGCCACATAAAATATAACTTTAAAAATAAGTATTCCATTATTAACATAGTTAAAATCAATTAAATGAATAATTAACTATTAATAATGAATTGTTAAATAATTATTTATAAATTACCTGCCCAGTCTAACGCATACAAAGCTAGCAGCCCCCAACTGAAATATAATTAAATAGTCCATAATTTAAACATTAAAATGTAATTAAATAACTACATTAAAAATAATCATTAATAATAATTTAATTATTAATTAAATAACTTCCCATCCTATACCCCTCCAAACCTAACATCCCTGTCAAGCCTATACCATTGAAATTGCACAGGAGCAGACTGACGCTAGTTCCCAACTCCCCTATTCAATTTCCCAGCCAACTGCTGTTTACCACAAAATGGCTGAAGAAACCAAAAGGGGAAGGGGACAAAGAAGAGACAGATACGCTTCCTTCTGGTTCCTCTCAAGGAAAATGTGTATTCTTCTGAGTGTGTTGAACTGTAAGGAAAGAAACTTATTATGTCACATTGCCTGCTCAAGGTTTAGATTAACAACTAACACCTTATACTAATATCTTTTCGATATTAACACTTACCCAATCTTTCTGTAGCCCCTCTTTGTTATATTACAGAGTTACAGAAGCTTGACTTTATAACTCTTCTTCAGTAAAATGTGTTCTTGCTTTTTAGGTCTCGCCTGAGACAGCGCTTTAGCGCTGCCCTCGCGAGAGCTTTTTTAAAGGGGGATCTGGAAGTGCAAACGAGTGCTTTTCAGGCCTCCAAATACGGTGCATGTGCGCCGGGCGCGCGCACCATTTGGCAGCCTGAAAAGCACTGCCTGATCACTTTCACGGCCGCTATGATGTCCTCAGTGAGTCGCGCGGCCACTGAGGACATCAAAGCGGCCGTGAAAGTGCACACCGTTTGCCACCCCCTTCCTGCTTGTTCAATATTCTGTACTTCATCTCTAGCGCTCTATCCTTTCTTACAGCATTCCTTTCACTCGAGGTCCCTCGCCTCTCCCTCAAGCAGCATCAGTCTCTTTCTCTCAGTACATCCCTCTTCCTCCCCTCAAATCAATGTCAAATGTGTCCTTAAGGTAGCTAGCTGCGTGTCTGTCTATCTATCTATCCATTCGAACACAAATTCAGATTTAATGACATATGCCCAGGCCTATTCTTTCTCTCTTGTCTGATGTGCGTTCTGAACACACATACACATAAATGCACACACAACACGCATCCATTTAAATTTACTAACACACACTCGCTCTCTCACACAGTGAGGCATTTTTCAAACACACACTCATTATTAACACATTCTCAAAAACTCTAATACACACTCACGCCATTTCAAACCAGTAAAAGCACTAACACACGGCAGCAGGAACGCATATCTCCACTCACCACACATTGCACTATTTCACACACGCACACTGCTTCTCTCATGGCCTCGTCACACACATGCACTACTCTACTCTGACTGTCTTTGCTATTGAGAACCAGTGGACACGCGCTTTCTCGTGCTTGTTTTACTCTCGATCGTAAATGTTGTATTTCACTTATATGTCTCTCAGCATTAGCAGGTTTTCTCCCCAATCGTTTTCCCGTGGTGTTTTCCCTTTTTTGCACGTCTCTTCCTCTTACAAATCTCAATCGTTTGGCCGAGTCTCTCCCAGCTGAATGTAAAAGTAACAAGCATTTGCAATTCAATAGGTCTCGCATTATTTAAGTTTGCGCTATTGGCATTGCTAAACAATGCAACACCAATAGTCTTTTGAACAATAGTCGACCCAGCAGGAGAGTTACTTCCCTACTATTTAACTCCCTGGCATACGAAACATTCATAGAAGCACCAAATACCGCTTATGGCTGGCTGAAAAGCGAGCCTTTTTTTTGCATGCAGCACAATTACAACACGGGCCCAGATACAGCTAACATCTAAGAAGCTTCTAGCAGGCGACTGTGAAGGCCATAAACCACCCCCCTTTCAGTGCGAACACAAGGGATTGTAAACATCAAGGGGCCTTCATGCGGAGCTCAAAGACCTCATAAATCAGGTGCTTATCTCTGGGAAGCTCATTCCTTAGCTGCCCTCTAAGCAGGGACAGGAAGGCAGGATTACGGTTCCAGCAACAAACAAGCATTTGCAATGCAATAGGTCTCGTATTTACACGAGTTTAAGCTATTGGCATTGTAAATGACAATGCCTTTTATTTAGGTTTTAAAAACAAAAATAAAAGGCATTGTCATTTGCAATGTCAATATCTCAAACTCGCGTAAATGCGAGACCTATTGCATTGCAAATGCTTGTTTCTTTCAGTGGCCGCTTCGTGGTGAAAAGGTACTGAAGATGTAAGGTCAACCAGAGCTATGCTGACCGGTAAGTATGATATATTTTATAGCACTTATTCACCCTAGAGACTATGGTGTACATGTGTTTATAGCTCCTCTCAAAAACCATCCAACTATCAAGAATAACCTGACAGGTAAGAATTAGGTTTTACTCACTGAAGGAAATCGAAAACCTCAACAGTGCACAGGTCCAATATCAATCCCTCCTAGAACGGGAAGAAACGAACGCTGAAGGGAAACAAAGCTTAAATAAATGTATATTCGTTTTTATAGCTTCAAAATGCTCACAGGCCGTGCGCATTAAAAGTCAGAGATGGTGTCAATCTGACATGCGCACCCAGGCAACATAATTTACCTCAAAAGACGATCCGCCTACTATTCAGGACGTGAGCGTTATAGCATGCGCACCAAAGGAGACACAGCAAAGCGTAGTGCTTATCTCGTGCGCACACTCAATTCCTCTTTAGGTATGTATTATTTTACGAACACTACTCCTAAGACATGTGTGGAAAGAGCTCTAACCTTAACACAGCTCTGAGGAAACCACGCCTGGAAATAGCGTGCCCAAAATCAAGTAAGCCTCAAGAAATTCTCTCAGAACTTTAATACACCACAAATTGTCTAATACCAATCGCGCCGCAACACTATGACGAAGAACAGAATTCGACGACCGCTACCTTAGTTAACTAGCACACCGAAAATAATCAGAACTCCATTACCTCCAAGATCCTCAGGTGAAGTGCGAGGATTCAAATCTCTCGACTGTCAAAGTTCTAACTCTGGCTTCTAATAAGTTAAAACACTAGAATGCAAAACTGCGTTTTGCCCTGCCCTTCTTGCGGCCATCTTGGGGTTTCTCCAACCGCTGCATTTAACTAGGGCTACACCATTTCTCACCCTACTTAAGGCCTGGTGGGTGATTACATTGAGTGACATACTCCCTTTAGTGAGTGCTAGCTAGCTTCGGACAATCCTACAACTAAATATTAGTACAATAATTCAGGATTCAATATTTCACATATATAAAATTATTAAATTAATATGTAATTATTAGGTAACTTCCCACCCTAAGCCCCAACCAACCTAGCAGCCCGAAACTAGAATATAAGTAAAATAAACATATACAATATAAATTGCTTAATTGAAATCAATGAAATAATTAACAATTAATTGTTTATTCATGATTACTTAATTTACTTCCCACCCTCTCTTCATACAGACCCAACAGCCCGATACAACACTATACATTTTAATAAACATGTTAATAAAAAATCTAAATCACTTAAAATATCAAGCGATACTTAAAAAGAAATAACCTTTATATAAACAATAGTAACACTTAAAATTATTATATTAACCCCTTGTATGCCCATGACGAGCTGGACTCGTCATGGAGCACAGTCGCGCTGTGCCCATGACGAGTCCAGCTCGTCATGAGGCATACCCTAGGGAATCCCTCTGGTGCGGGCACCAGAGGGATTCCCTTTCTGCAAAAATAGCCTCGGGAGCTGGGGAAGAGCTTCCCCAGCACCCGAGGCCCCCCCTCCCCCCTTTGACTGTAATGACGATCGGCGCGCACGTCGCGCCGACGTCATTACAGTGAAACTGAAACTGAAATGAGCCAAGAGGCTCATTTCAGGTTTCACTTTGTACGTGCTCAGGGGGCTATCTCAGCCCCCTGAGCACGTAGAAAGACGGGAGAGGTATCGTTGGAAAGGGGAGAATCTCCCCTTTCCAATGGTACCCCTCCCCAGTGGATCCCTGCTTGGGGATCGCCACAGGAGGGCGATCCCCAAGCAGGGATCCACCCACTAGACACCAGGGAGGGGGGAGCGGCCCCTTGGGCAAGGGCCTTTGCTCCCCCCTGTGTATTTTTGGGAATTTTAGTCTTTTTGCCCCCCCTGGGGGGCAGATGGGGGCATTAGCCCCCAATCTGCCACCCCGGGGGGGTAAAAAGCCCACTAGACACCAGGGAAGTTTTGTAAAAAAAAAAATAGGGGTGGGGGCTGCCCGAAACGGGCAGGCCCATGCCCCCCCCAATTACTACAGTCTTTCTGCCCCCCCCGGGGGGGAGATGGGGCATTGGCCCCTCATCTGCCCCTTCGGGGGGGCGGAAAGCCCACTAAACACCAGGGATTAGTTTTTAGTTTTATTTTTTGGGTGGGGGCTGCCCGCAACGGGCACGCCAATGCCCCCCCCAATTACTACAGTCTTTCTGCCCCCCCGGGGGGGAGATATCTGCCCCTTCGGGGGGGCCGAAAGCCCACTAAACACCAGGGATTAGTTTTTAGTTTTATTTTTAGGGTGGGGGCTGCCCGCAACGGGCACGCCAATGCCCCCACCCACCACCATTACAGCCTTTCTGCCCCTCCTGGGGGGAAGATGGGGCATCGGCCCCCAATCTGCCCCCCCCGGGGGGCATAAAGCCCACTAGACACCAGGGAATTGTAAAAAAAAAAAAATAGGGGTGGGGGCTGCCCAAAACGGGCAGGCCCCTGCCCCCACCCCCCCCAATTACTACAGTCTTTCTGCCCCCCCGGGGGGGAGATGGGGCATTGGCCCCTAATCTGCCCCTTCGGGGGGGCGGAAAGCCCACTAAACACCAGGGATTAGTTTTTAGTTTTATTTTTAGGGTGGGGGCTGCCCACAACGGGCACGCCAATGCCCCCACCCACCCGCCACCATTACAGCCTTTTTGCCCCCCTGGGGGGCAGATGGGCCATCAGCCCCCAAAAAGCCCACTAGACACCAGGGAATTGTTAAAAAAAAAAATAGGGGTGGGGGCTGCCCAAAACAGGCAGGCCCATACCCCCACCCCACCCCAACCCCAATTATTACATTTTTTTTTTTTCCCCCGGGGGCAGATGGGGCATTGCCCCTAATCTGCCCCTTCGGGGGGACAGAAAGCCCACTAAACAGCAGGGATTTTTTTTGCGCAATTGTATTTAGGGTGTGGGCTGCCCGGAACGGGCACGCCAATGCCCCCACTCTCCCCCCCACAAAAATGTCAGTCTTTCTGCTACCCCAGGAGGCAGATGGGAGCTGTAGCCCCCAATCTGGCCCCCCCTGGGGGCGCAGAATGTCCACTAGAAACCATGGATTTTTTTGTTTTATTAGTGATGGGGTAGAGGCTCCCCAAAATGGGCATGACAATACCCCACCCCACCCCCAGAGAAATTCCAGTCTTTCTGCCCCCCCGGGAGGGCAGATGGTGGCAGTGGCCCCTGATCTGCCCCCTGGGGGGTTGAAGCCCAGTAGGCGCCAGCGAGTATGCAGGCTTTTTTTATGCGTGGGGTGGGGGCTGCCCAAAATGGTCATACCAATGCCCCCACCCCCACAAAAAATAGCCACAGTCTTTCTGCCCCTTTAGGGGTATATCAAGATGAAACCCCCTTTCCCGATTCCCCCCAGGGCGGCAGAAAGCCCACTGGACTCCGATTTTTTTTTTTTAGCAATGTGCATACCTGTGGATTTTGGGCCCTAGCGCAGTTGGCACGTAGGCAAACCTAGCAAAACTGTACATTCTTTAAAACTAGACACCGAGGGGAATCCTGGATGGGGTGACTTCACTGGCTCTTGCCAGGTTCTGTTACCCAGAATCCATTGCAAACCTAAAAATGTGTTCAAAAAAACACATTTTCCTCACATTTCTTTGTCGGAAAGTTCTGGAATCTGCGTGGGTCCACAAAATACCACCCACCCTGCGTTCCCCAAAGTCTGCAGAGAAAAATGGTACCTCACTTGCGTGGGTAGGCATAGTGCCCGCGTCAGGCAAGGGCCCAAAACCTATTGAGGAGACATCAAAATTACCTATCACAAAACAACCTGGTTTTGCAAAGGGGGGTCCTATGAGTTTTTGGCCCCGGGCTTGGCGGCCACCTAGGGAAACCTACCAAACCCACACATTTCTGAAAACTAGACACCCGAGGGATTCCAGGGAGGTATGGTTTGCGTGGATCCCCCAACGTTTCCTTACCCAGAATGCCCTGCAAACCTCAAATTTAGCTGAAAAAATCACCTTTTTCACACATTTTTGTGTGGGAAAGTTGTGGCATCACCGGGCAGACACAAATTTCCTACCACCCAGCGTTGCCCCGGGTCTCCCAATAAAAACGGTGCCTCACTCGTGTGGGAGGCCCAAGTACCCGCGACAGGCAAGGGCCCAAAACGTATTGAGGCGACATGAAAATTGCCTACCTCAAAACGACCTGGTTTTGCAAGGGGGGTCACCTGGGTTTTTGGCCCGGTGCTCGGCGGCCAACTAGGGAAACCTACCAAACCCACACATTTCTGAAAACTAGACACCCGGGGGATTCCAGGGAGGTATGGCTTGCGTGGATCCCCCAACGTTTCCTTACCCAGAATGCCCTGCAAACCTCAAATTTAGCTGAAAAAATCACCTTTTTCACACATTTTTGTGTGGGAAAGTTGAGGCATCACCGGGCTGACACAAATTTCCTACCACCCAGCGTTCCCCGGGTCTCCCTATAAAAACGGTGCCTCACTCGTGTGGGAGGCCCAAGTACCCGCGACAGGCAAGGGCCCAAAACGTATTGAGGCGACATGAAAATTGCCTACCTCAAAACGACCTGGTTTTGCAAGGGGGGTCACCTGGGTTTTTGGCCCGGTGCTCAGCGGCCACCTAGGGGAACCTACCAAACCCACACATTTCTGAAAACTAGACACCCGGAGGATTCCAGGGAGGTATGGCTTGCGTGGATCCCCCAACGTTTCCTTACCCAGAATGCCCTGCAAACCTCAAATTTAGCTGAAAAAATCACCTTTTTCACACATTTTTGTGTGGGAAAGTTGAGGCATCACCGGGCTGACACAAATTTCCTACCACCCAGCGTTCCCCGGGTCTCCCGATAAAAACGGTGCCTCACTCGTGTGGGAGGCCCAAGTACCCGCGACAGGCAAGGGCCCAAAACGTATTGAGGCGACATGAAAATTGCCTACCTCAAAACGACCTGGTTTTGCAAGGGGGGTCACCTACCAAACCCACACATTTCTGAAAACTAGACACCGGGAGGATTCCAGGGAGGTATGGCTTGCGTGGGGGCGCTAGAGGGTGCACCAGCAGAATGGCCGCACTGATGTGAGGCTCCTGCTGCCTGGGAGAATAATCCTTCATTTATCCTCTTAAATCTACCGATCCTCCGGCGAAAGCTCCGTCGGGCTGCTGCTGTTGCTGTGGGGGTTTCCTGGTGGAAGTTTGCAGCCTGTGAGATCTGAGGCGCGGAAGATATCGCCATCTGAAGTTGGAGCGGGTGCTGAGCTGTGCGGCGGTGGAGCGTGGTATTGGGTGTGCATTCCACGCCAGCCCGGGGCGCACCGCGAGGCTGGTGGGCCCAGGCGGCGGCCCGGAGCTGAGTCGCCCTGAAGGTGGAGTTTTGCTGCGCGCAGTGGAGGACCTGGAGATAGCTCGGGACACTGTTCGGGGTGCGGTCCCCTCCCCACCCCCCCCCACACCATTGTGTACAGCTCTGCAGGAGGACACGACCTGGTGTGCCGACCGACCCTGGGCTCGAGCCGCTGGTGGCCTGCTGACTGCGGCGGGGCTCGAAGAGGCAGCGTCTGACGGTCGCGGTGTGCCGAGTGCGGGGCGCCCCCCCCACCCCTCCATGTTGAGGTCGAGATCTGACGGGGGGCTTCCGAGCGCGTCGTAGAGCGGGTGTGGCGGCTGAGGCCTGCAGGCTCTGGGCCCCGGGAGGACCCGCCGTACGGCTCGACCGGCAGTGGAGGAATTGGCGGAGGGCCTAACATATCGACGAGCCGTGGAGGCCGGGTGAGAGGGAGGCCGGACGCCACATTGCACTGTGAAGCGCTGAGGACGGAGCGCGCGCCTCCACTTGTGGAGAGGAGAGGGAGCATACAGCGGTGTCGTTGTGGCGCGTGCTGTGTTTCTGGAACCCCTGCGCGCCGCGGGTGTATGGAGGGGATGCTACTGTGACGTGTGCCTGTTTGGGACGTGGGGGACCCTGGAGGGCTGGCCCGGTGTGCCTTCTGGAGGGTGCTGCACATTCACTGCTGGTCCTGCTGCCCCTTGGATAGTGAGGCTTCGTGGCTGCTGTGAGGCTACAATAGCGGGTGAGCGTCCTTTGGGGGACTGTAGCGGTGGCTCCCCCCCCCCCTGCTTGCACTTTCGGCCTGCGGACACTGGACGGGCGCTTGCTAGAAGCTGTTGGCTCCTGCTGTGGTGGCGCTTTGCTCCAACTGACATCACTGGCCCTGATTTGGCCTGTACTGGTGGCCCGCCCCTCTGATCGCTGCCGTGGGCCCACGATATCAGCTCCCGATGGGTAAACACGACAGCCGACAGCCTAAGCTGTCATTTGAGGTCCCTGCTGCTAAGAAGGATGCTCGTAATGCCCAGGATGCGGGAAGATCTAATGACTCACCTGAAGATGGGACACGTACTGACCCTCCGACAGCAGACTTGCGGCAGCTGATGCAAGAAATGAGGCAGGGTTTTGCTACTGTCGTGGATAAAGTGGATAGGTTGTTGTCGAGAGTGGACGCATTTGCGCAGAAACTAGACTTACATGAGGAACGTCTTACCGAAGCGGAAAGGAGGATATCTGACCACGAAGACACCACTGCATCCCATGCTGCGCAGCTCACGAGGATGGATAACGTATTAAGGGTCATAGCTGCTAAGAACGAGGAGTTGGAAGCCCGCAGCCGACGTAACAACATACGCGTGGTTGGTGTGCCGGAGTCCACCAATACCGGACGCATGGAGGACTACGTAGAAAAGATACTCCTAGCCACGGTGGGGGGTGAGGCGTTGTCAAAGCAGTTCATTGTTGACAGAGCGCATCGCTCACTGGGGCCGCGGCCCCGGCCTGGCGCTCCACCTCGGCCCATAATCGCCCAACTTTTGAACTACCGCGACCGGGATGCAGCACTGCGTGCCGCGCGCACGAATAAGACGCTTTCATGTGATGGGGTCAGCTTCACTATCTACCCTGACTTTACACCTATTGTACAGGAGCAGAGGCGTAAATTTCTTGAGGTGAAGAAGAAGCTCCGGGCCCTGCAAATTGACTATGCACTATTATACCCGGCAAAACTGAGAGTCACGCACCAGGCTAAACAGCATTTCTTCACCAACCCGCAACAAGTGGAAGATTTTTTGAAGACTCTTAAGGCTGCGCGGACTGTGAGACACGACAGGGACGCAGATGACCCTGTGGATGATAACTAGTTGGGGAGCACTGGCAGCCTGGGGAAATGTTGGCAAAGCTGCAGCACACCTGATGGACTCACGGCAAAAATGGTGCCTCTATGCAAGAGACTGCTATGGCCGGAATTGGGACCGTGGCGGTAACGTATCCCAGGCACCTCTCCCCCCCCCCCCCGCTTCTCTCCCCTGCTGTTGGGGTGGGACGGGTAGTGGGGAGTGGCTACGGGTGCCCTCTTGATGTACCACATGGGGTGTACCCCTCTGCACATATTGACTCTATTGGTCACGTTGAGCTGGTTGTGGGGGTTTTTGGGTGGGGGGTGGGGTTGGGATGCTGGCAAGTTGGGGAAGCTTCAGTGGGTGGGGGGTGGGTGCGAGATCTTAATGGTGATTCATGTCCCTGGCAGTCTTTTTGGGCTCTCTGAGATGGCATCATTTAGATTGGTGACAGGACTTTGTCATGTACGAGTATTACCGATGATGTTTATTGATGTAGACTTGAGTTACTTTAAGTGGGGAGGGGTTCTAGATGTGGCTTGGTTCATGGCAAGACTTGTTTCATGCTGGGAGATCATCTTGGAGCAGTTATGCAAGCCTCTTGGTACTTTGCCTTATCTGAGGGGGTTGTTCTCAAGAGATGTTGGGTGGGATAGGATGACAGATGTAGGTAATTCTGGGAAGAACTCGTGGGTTGGGGAGGGGGGGAGGGGATTTTTTTGCAATGTTATTGTTGTGTTTAGCACCGTGTATTTTACATTCTTACTGTATTGGGAGTGTACGTGTCTGAATGCTGGTGACATGCAGGGGGAGCACCTTCTAGACCTTGTGAAGTATGCGCACATCCACAGGCGATTGGGCGGCACTACATGCAGGGATTTAGGATATGGAGCATGCTGTTGCATTAGTCGACAGGCAGTGCCGAGCTCTCGCATGTATACGCGGGCTGACGTTATGCGGGGTGACATACTGGTGGAATATGATTCCTTTCGCTGCGAACATGGGTAGAGCGGACACTGATTTAAATATATTAACTTGGAATGTACGGGGTTTGGGGGACCCCAGGAAAAAGAGGCAGATATTATCTTATCTAGATCGCCACAATATCCACATAGCTTTCCTTCAGGAGACGCATATGCGGCCGCAAGCTAACCACACATTTGCTTGTCGCTGGGCGGCATGCACATTGTTCTCTTCCTACTCCTCATACTCTAGGGGTACGGCGATTTTGGTGAAAAGAGGGGTGCCTTTGGTTATGGAGGGAACGTATAGCGATGCTCAGGGGAGGCACTGCCTGCTGTGGGGTAGGTTGGGTGGTGTAGCGGTTGCCCTGATTTGCTGTTATGGCCCCAACGTAGATGATCCGCAGTACTTTGCGGACCTCAATGCGTTCATCGTGGGCTTAGGCCCGAGGCGCCTTGTCTGGGGGGGGGACTGCAATACCACACTTGATCCACAAAAAGACAGATCGCATCCGGCCCCGCATCATTACACCAAAGCGCGCACGCTGCTTTCTGAAATACTAGCTGAACACTCAATGATCGACACGTGGAGATGCCTCCATCCCGATATTCGAGAGGGCACACATTTCACGGCACAGGCCAGATCCTGGGCCCGGCTGGATTATGTCTTCATTTCACCCCCCTTCTATACAGCGCTGACTAAAGCGGAGCATCTACCTAGAACCCTGTCGGATCATTCGCCAGTCCGCATCACACTGCGAGCGGCTGACCTTGGGCCCCCAACGACAGCCTGGCGTATGCAACCACGGATGCTGCTTGATGCGGTGTTTCAAGAAGAACTGCGGGAAGAGTGTCTTGATTTTTTTAAACGTAATAAAGACTCGGTACGGGCAGTGGAAATTATATGGGATGCATTTAAAGTGACTCTAAGGGGCATCTGCATCGCCAAAGGCTCTGGTGTACTGAAAAGTATAATATCACGCTTGCACACGCTGGAAGCAGAGCTTAAATCATTGGAGGTGTCACTGGCTGACGTACCTGATGACTAGCACTTATACGCGAAAAGCTGACAGAATACACAACTGAGGCCACGAGGGAAATTAAGTTCTGAGGCAAACACTGGGTTGCCAGACGTTATGGGGAAGGTGAACGGCCGGGGAAAGCTCTGGCGGCGACGATCCGATTGACACGGCCTCCCACCACCGTTTTCAAAATCATGGATGCGGAAGGGAGAGTCTATAACGACACCAAGAATATCCTTAATGCGTTTGTGGAGCATTATCATCAACTATACAAGTCAAGACGAACGGGGGATTTGCAGTTACAGGAGTACCTAGAGGATGTATCCCTGGGGTGGCTTAGTGATGCCCAAAGGGAGTTCCTGAGCACCCCCTTTACATTAGACGAAGTGCGAGAGGCAATCATGCACATGCGATCGGGTAAGGCGACAGGTCTAGACGGGATACCTATAGAATTCTATAAGACTTACATAGAGTTTATGGCTCCTGTCTTGCGCGAAGTGTATGAGGATGCCCTGGAGACGGGCCACTTGCCCCCATCTATGCGCATGGCTCTCATTACGTCCTTACTTAAACCCGGGAAACCTGCAGATGACTGTGACTCCTATAGACCCCTCTCCTTGCTCAATTGTGATGTGAAGATACTGGCGAAATTAATCGCTACTCGTATCAATCTGCTCCTCCCTAACCTGGCTTTACCCGACCAGGCGGGTTTCGTGCCCGGCAGGGCGACTTCCCATAATCTGCGCACCTTTTTCTCGATCCTCAATTCCGTACACGAGGACCTCCCTATGGCTGCTGTTTTTTTGGATGCCTCGAAAGCTTTTGACTCCCTAGAATGGGATTATGTTTTTAAAATATTGGAACGTATGGGGTTTCCACTCATCTTCATCTCGTGGATCAGACTCTTGTATACGTCGCCAAGGGCCACGGTGCTGATTAACCCCTTGCACGCCCGCCCCTTTCCCCGCCCAGTGCCGCGCTTTGTATTAGCGGGCGGAGTTCATGACGAGCTGGACTCGTCATGGGCACAGCGCCACCGCAGCCCATGACGAGTCCAGCTCGTCATGGGCACTGAAGGGGTTAATGGCACTCTTCCCGCGGCATTCCCTATCTCCAGAGGTACCCGACAGGGTTGTCCCTTATCGCCCCTTCTATTCGCTATAGCCATGGAGCCGCTTGCAGCAAAGCTTCGGCAACATCATAAAGACAAGGCATTGCGATGCTTTCAAAGGCAGATTTTAATCTCTATGTACGCGGACGATATTACTCTATATATACGAGACCCCAGCAATAATCTCAACCCGCTTCTTAGGGAGTTCATCCGATTTGGCAAGCTCTCAGGGATTCTGATTAATTGGAACAAATCGCGGATCTTCCCTCTTATGGCAGCTACTGAGCGTTTCGAGCTGGACTACCCCCTCGCCTGGAGTGAGGGAGACTTTAAATACCTGGGTATCCACATAGAAAAGGGCAAAGATGAGTTAATGAGAGCTAACTATGGAACAACGATGACTCGCATCTCTGACTGCATTAACAGATGGATAACGCTCCCCCTCTCGATGGCGGGACGAGCCTCATTGATAAAAATGGTAATCTTACCTCGGTTGCTTTATCTGTTTTTAAATATACCCTTTTATCCGGGCAGTTATTTTTTTCGACACCTCCGTACAGAGCTCATCAGACTGGTTTGGGGAGGGAAGTCGCATAGACTCAAGTGGGAGGTCCTCACTAGGCCCTACAATCTAGACGGGTTTGGTGTACCTAATTTTGAGCTATATTTTCAGGCAGCGCAGGCCCACTACGCCTATTACTGGATACACCAACCGAGATATATGCCCCAACTTGCTGCTGAGCATTGGCTTGCGCACCCGGTGCCCATAGAAGGTGCCTTGTATATCCCGCTGCAGGGGGTGGATGCAATGGCCGCTACGGTGGCGAGTACAGTGACGGCGTCGAATAGAATAACGGATAAGTTACAGACTACTATGTTATATGCACCGCTTCTCCCCCTTGTCTATCATCCAAGCATGCCCCTGTTGCAGGAAGGGGGGTTCCGCAAGTGGTCTGGCTCTCTAAATGTTAGGACATGGGGAGACCTATATCACAATGGTACGTTCCGCACAATAGAGCATCTCTGTGGTGACACCCGGCCTTCTCCTCTGGAGGTCTTCTTATACATCAGACTTCGGCAGGGGATTAAGGCCTTAACGCCTGACTTCCCGAATGAGTCCCAAGCTGTGGCTCCTTTACAGCGTATCCTTATTGACGAGGCCCCTGCTAAGTTGGTCTCTAGGATCTATAGATCGGTACATACACTTGTAATTGCCCCGCCGTTGGTGGTCCGGGGGAAATGGGACCAGGAATTGCAGGCTCCCTTAACGGACAAGCAATGGGAGTTCTGCTTGCAGCAGACAGATCGAATTTCCGCAAGTAGTCGACTCAGAATAATACATTATAAATATATCCACAGAGTGTACTACACCCCGGCTCGGCTTTATAGATATCGCCTTCGTGAAGATGACAGATGCGATAGGTGTCGCGCCCCTATGGCGGACTTTCTTCATTTGGCGTGGGCATGCGAGGCAGTGAGCCGGTATTGGAGTGAGGTCTTTGAGGCCCTCTCCATAATGATTAATTCAGAGATTGTACCCTCACCTGTTCTAGCACTCCTGGGGTATGTAGAGCCGATACACACTGCGTACCGTAAATTCGTGGCGCTCGCCTTCCTGCTTGCCAAACGGCGAGTTGCATGTAGATGGGGCAGGGGACGGGCCCCCAAGTTTAAGGACTGGCTACAGGATCTCACTTATTGTCAGGAACAACTTAATACATACTCTGAACTCTTACCACCTACATCGCGACCTGCAGATATCTGGGCTCCGCTGCACTGCTACTTGTTGAGGGCGGGGACTGCTGGTGAGGCTGGGTCGCCTACATAACTTCATGCAGTAGAGTTCACTGATGACGGCAATTGGAGGGGAGGGTGCCCCACCCCCCTCTCAATTACAATGAGACACTCCGAGTGCTTAGTGCCGTGGGGCTGAACCTTGGTTCTCCCTGTGCTACATGGTGTGGTGTTGTGATGGGGGGAGGCTGGGTGGGGATGGCCTGTGCATATCACGAGATGGCAGTACAGATTTGCTTCATGGATGGGGTCTGCATTGTCGTTGCCTGCCTACTTTTATATCCTATGTACTTTATATTGCTCTTGGATGTGACATGAGCCCAATGTCTGCCATATATGAGGTGCTGTATGTTCATGTGCTAAATACTTAAAAGAAAGTTTAAAAAAAAAAAAAAAAAAAAAAGGTATGGCTTGCGTGGATCCCCCAACGTTTCCTTACCCAGAATGCCCTGCAAACCTCAAATTTAGCTGAAAACATTACCTTTTTCACACATTTTTGTGTGGGAAAGTTGAGGCATCACCGGGCTGACACAAATTTCCTACCACCCAGCGTTCCCCCGGGTCTCTGGATAAAAACGGTGCCTCACTCGTGTGGGAGGCCCAAGTACCCGCGACAGGCAAGGGCCCAAAACGTATTGAGGCGACATGAAAATTGCCTACCTCAAAACGACCTGGTTTTGCAAGGGGGGTCACCTGGGTTTTTGGCCCGGTGCTCAGCGGCCACCTAGGGGAACCTACCAAACCCACACATTTATGAAAACTAGACACCCGGGGGATTCCAGGGAGGTATGGCTTGCGTGGATCCCCCAACGTTTCCTTACCCAGAATGCCCTGCAAACCTCAAATTTAGCTGAAAACATCACCTTTTTCATACATTTTTGTGTGGGAAAGTTGAGGCATCACCGGGCTGACACAAATTTCCTACCACCCAGCGTTCCCCCGGGTCTCCCGATAAAAACGGTGCTTCACTCGTGTGGGAGGCCCAAGTACCCGCGACAGGCAAGGGCCCAAAACGTATTGAGGCAACATGAAAATTGCCTACCTCAAAACGACCTGGTTTTGCAAGGGGGGTCACCTGGGTTTTTGGCCCGGTGCTCAGCGGCCACCTAGGGGAACCTACCAAACCCACACATTTATGAAAACTAGACACTCAGGGGATTCCAGGGAGGTATGGCTTGCGTGGATCCCCCAACGTTTCCTTACCCAGAATGCCCTGCAAACCTCAAATTTAGCTGAAAACATCACCTTTTTCACACATTTTTGTGTGGGAAAGTTGAGGCATCACCGGGCTGACACAAATTTCCTACCACCCAGCGTTCCCCCGGGTCTCCCGATAAAAACGGTGCCTCACTCGTGTGGGAGGCCCAAGTACCCGCGACAGGCAAGGCCCCAAAACGTATTGAGGCGACATGAAAATTGCCTACCTCAAAACGACCTGGTTTTGCAAGGGGGGTCACCTGGGTTTTTGGCCCGGTGCTCAGCGGCCACCTAGGGGAACCTACCAAACCCACACATTTCTGAAAACTAGACACCCGGGGGATTCCAGGGTGGTATGGCTTGCATGGATCCCCTAACGTTTCCTTACCCAGAATGCCCTGCAAACCTCAAATTTAGCTGAAAACATCACCTTTTTCACACATTTTTGTGTGGGAAAGTTGAGGCATCACCGGGCTGACACAAATTTCCTACCACCCAGCGTTCCCCCGGGTCTCCCGATAAAAACGGTGCCTCACTCGTGTGGGAGGCCCAAGTACCCGCGACAGGCAAGGGCCCAAAACGTATTGAGGCGACATGAAAATTGCCTACCTCAAAACGACCTGGTTTTGCAAGGGGGGTCACCTGGGTTTTTGGCCCGGTGCTCGGCGGCCACCTAGGGTAACCTACCAAACCCACACATTTCTGAAAACTAGACACCCGGGGGATTCCAGGGAGGTATGGCTTGCGTGGATCCCCCAACGTTTCCTTACCCAGAATGCCCTGCAAACCTCAAATGTAGCTGAAAACATCACCTTTTTCACACATTTTTGTGTGGGAAAGTTGAGGCATCACCGGGCTGACACAAATTTCCTACCACCCAGCGTTCCCCCGGGTCTGCCGATAAAAACGGTGCCTCACTCGTGTGGGAGACCCAAGTACCCGCGACAGGCAAGGCCCCAAAACGTATTGAGGCGACATGAAAATTGCCTACCTCAAAACGACCTGGTTTTGCAAGGGGGGTCACCTGGGTTTTTGGCCCGGTGCTCAGCGGCCACCTAGGGGAACCTACCAAACCCACACATTTATGAAAACTAGACACCCGGGGGATTCCAGGGAGGTATGGCTTGCGTGGATCCCCCAACGTTTCCTTACCCAGAATGCCCTGCAAACCTCAAATTTAGCTGAAAACATCACCTTTTTCACACATTTTTGTGTGGGAAAGTTGAGGCATCACCGGGCTGACACAAATTTCCTACCACCCAGCGTTCCCCCGGGTCTCCCGATAAAAACGGTGCTTCACTCGTGTGGGAGGCCCAAGTACCCGCGACAGGCAAGGGCCCAAAACGTATTGAGGCAACATGAAAATTGCCTACCTCAAAACGACCTGGTTTTGCAAGGGGGGTCACCTGGGTTTTTGGCCCGGTGCTCAGCGGCCACCTAGGGGAACCTACCAAACCCACACATTTATGAAAACTAGACACTCAGGGGATTCCAGGGAGGTATGGCTTGCGTGGATCCCCCAACGTTTCCTTACCCAGAATGCCCTGCAAACCTCAAATTTAGCTGAAAACATCACCTTTTTCACACATTTTTGTGTGGGAAAGTTGAGGCATCACCGGGCTGACACAAATTTCCTACCACCCAGCGTTCCCCCGGGTCTCCCGATAAAAACGGTGCCTCACTCGTGTGGGAGGCCCAAGTACCCGCGACAGGCAAGGCCCCAAAACGTATTGAGGCGACATGAAAATTGCCTACCTCAAAACGACCTGGTTTTGCAAGGGGGGTCACCTGGGTTTTTGGCCCGGTGCTCAGCGGCCACCTAGGGGAACCTACCAAACCCACACATTTCTGAAAACTAGACACCCGGGGGATTCCAGGGTGGTATGGCTTGCATGGATCCCCTAACGTTTCCTTACCCAGAATGCCCTGCAAACCTCAAATTTAGCTGAAAACATCACCTTTTTCACACATTTTTGTGTGGGAAAGTTGAGGCATCACCGGGCTGACACAAATTTCCTACCACCCAGCGTTCCCCCGGGTCTCCCGATAAAAACGGTGCCTCACTCGTGTGGGAGGCCCAAGTACCCGCGACAGGCAAGGGCCCAAAACGTATTGAGGCGACATGAAAATTGCCTACCTCAAAACGACCTGGTTTTGCAAGGGGGGTCACCTGGGTTTTTGGCCCGGTGCTCGGCGGCCACCTAGGGTAACCTACCAAACCCACACATTTCTGAAAACTAGACACCCGGGGGATTCCAGGGAGGTATGGCTTGCGTGGATCCCCCAACGTTTCCTTACCCAGAATGCCCTGCAAACCTCAAATGTAGCTGAAAACATCACCTTTTTCACACATTTTTGTGTGGGAAAGTTGAGGCATCACCGGGCTGACACAAATTTCCTACCACCCAGCGTTCCCCCGGGTCTGCCGATAAAAACGGTGCCTCACTCGTGTGGGAGACCCAAGTACCCGCGACAGGCAAGGCCCCAAAACGTTTTGAGGCGACATGAAAATTGCCTACCTCAAAACGACCTGGTTTTGCAAGGGGGGTCACCTGGGTTTTTAGCCCGGTGCTCAGCGGCCACCTAGGGGAACCTACCAAACCCACATATTTATGAAAACTAGACACCCGGGGGATTCCAGGGAGGTATGGCTTGCATGGATCCCCCAACGTTTCCTTACCCAGAATGCCCTGCAAACCTCAAATTTAGCTGAAAACATCACCTTTTTCACACATTTTTGTGTGGGAAAGTTGAGGCATCACCGGGCTGACACAAATTTCCTACCACCCAGCGTTCCCCCGGGTCTCCCGATAAAAACGGTGCCTCACTCGTGTGGGAGGCCCAAGTACCCGCGACAGGCAAGGGCCCAAAACGTATTGAGGCGACATGAAAATTGCCTACCTCAAAACGACCTGGTTTTGCAAGGGGGGTCACCTGGGTTTTTGGCCCGGTGCTCAGCGGCCACCTAGGGGAACGTACCAAACCCACACATTTCTGAAAACTAGACACCCGGGGGATTCCAGGGAGGTATGGCTTGCGTAGATCCCCCAACGTTTCCTTACCCAGAATGCCATGCAAACCTCAAATTTAGCTGAAAACATCACCTTTTTCACACATTTTTGTGTGGGAATGTTGAGGCATCACCGGGCTGACACAAATTTCCTACCACCCAGCGTTCCCCCGGGTCTCCCGATAAAAACGGTGCCTCACTCGTGTGGGAGGCCCAAGTACCCGCGACAGGCAAGGGCCCAAAACGTATTGAGGCGACATGAAAATTGCCTACCTCAAAACGACCTGGTTTTGCAAGGGGGGTCACCTGGGTTTTTGGCCCGGTGCTCAGCGGCCACCTAGGGGAACGTACCAAACCCACACATTTATGAAAACTAGACACTCGGGGGATTCCAGGGAGGTATGGCTTGCGTGGATCCCCCAACGTTTCCTTACCCAGAATGCTCTGCAAACCTCAAATTTAGCTGAAAACATCACCTTTTTCACACATTTTTGTGTGGCAAAGTTGAGGCATCACCGGGCTGACACAAATTTCCTACCACCCAGCGTTCCCCCGGGTCTCCCGATAAAAACGGTGCCTCACTCGTGTGGGAGGCCCAAGTACCCGCGACAGGCAAGGGCCCAAAACGTATGGAGGCGACATGAAAATTGCCTACCTCAAAACGACCTGGTTTTGCAAGGGGGGTCACCTGGGTTTTTGGCCCGGTGCTCAGCGGCCACCTAGGGGAACCTACCAAACCCACACATTTATGAAAACTAGACACTCGGGGGATTCCAGGGAGGTATGGCTTGCGTGGATCCCCCAACGTTTCCTTACCCAGAATGCCCTGCAAACCTCAAATTTAGCTGAAAACATCACCTTTTTCACACTTTTTTTCCGTGGGAAAGTTGAGGCATCACCGGGCTGACACAAATTTCCTACCACCCAGCGTTCCCCCGGGTCTCCCGATAAAAACAGTGCCTCACTCGTGTGGGAGGCCCAAGTACCCGCGACAGGCAAGGCCCCAAAACGTATTGAGGCGACATGAAAATTGCCTACCTCAAAACCACCTGGTTTTGCAAGGGGGGTCACCTGGGTTTTTGGCCCGATGCTCGGCGGCCACCTAGGGGAACCTACCAAACCCACACATTTCTGAAAACTAGACACCCGGGGGATTCCAGGGAGGTATGGCTTGCGTGGATCCCCCAACGTTTCCTTACCCAAAATGCCCTGCAAACCTCAAATGTAGCTGAAAACATCACCTTTTTCACACATTTTTGTGTGGGAAAGTTGAGGCATCACCGGGCTGACACAAATTTCCTACCACCCAGCGTTCCCCCGGGTCTGCCGATAAAAACGGTGCATAACTCGTGTGGGAGGCCCAAGTACCCGCGACAGGCAAGGGCCCAAAACGTATTGAGGCGACATGAAAATTGCCTACCTCAAAACGACCTGGTTTTGCAAGGGGGGTCACCTGGGTTTTTGGCCCGGTGCTCAGCGGCCACCTAGGGGAACCTACCAAACCCACACATTTCTGAAAACTAGACACCCGGGGGATTCCAGGGAGGTATGGCTTGTGTGGATCCCCCAACGTTTCCTTACCCAGAATGCCATGCAAACCTCAAATTTAGCTGAAAACATCACCTTTTTCACACATTTTTGTGTGGGAATGTTGAGGCATCACCGGGCTGACACAAATTTCCTACCACCCAGCGTTCCCCCGGGTCTCCCGATAAAAACGGTGCCTCACTCGTGTGGGAGGCCCAAGTACCCGCGACAGGCAAGGGCCCAAAACGTATGGAGGCGACATGAAAATTGCCTACCTCAAAACGACCTGGTTTTGCAAGGGGGGTCACCTGGGTTTTTGGCCCGGTGCTCAGCGGCCACCTAGGGGAACCTACCAAACCCACACATTTATGAAAACTAGACACTCGGGAGATTCCAGGGAGGTATGGCTTGCGTGGATCCCCCAACGTTTCCTTACCCAGAATGCCCTGCAAACCTCAAATGTAGCTGAAAACATCACCTTTTTCACACATTTTTGTGTGGGAAAGTTGAGGCATCACCGGGCTGACACAAATTTCCTACCACCCAGCGTTCCCCCGGGTCTGCCGATAAAAACGGTGCATAACTCGTGTGGGAGGCCCAAGTACCCGCGACAGGCAAGGGCCCAAAACGTATTGAGGCGACATGAAAATTGCCTACCTCAAAACGACCTGGTTTTGCAAGGGGGGTCACCTGGGTTTTTGGCCCGGTGCTCAGCGGCCACCTAGGGGAACCTACCAAACCCACACATTTCTGAAAACTAGACACCCGGGGGATTCCAGGGAGGTATGGCTTGCGTGGATCCCCCAACGTTTCCTTACCCAGAATGCCATGCAAACCTCAAATTTAGCTGAAAACATCACCTTTTTCACACATTTTTGTGTGGGAATGTTGAGGCATCACCGGGCTGACACAAATTTCCTACCACCCAGCGTTCCCCCGGGTCTCCCGATAAAAACGGTGCCTCACTCGTCTGGGAGGCCCAAGTACCCGCGACAGGCAAGGGCCCAAAACGTATGGAGGCGACATGAAAATTGCCTACCTCAAAACGACCTGGTTTTGCAAGGGGGGTCACCTGGGTTTTTGGCCCGGTGCTCAGCGGCCACCTAGGGGAACCTACCAAACCCACACATTTATGAAAACTAGACACTCGGGAGATTCCAGGGAGGTATGGCTTGCGTGGATCCCCCAACGTTTCCTTACCCAGAATGCCCTGCAAACCTCAAATGTAGCTGAAAACATCACCTTTTTCACACATTTTTGTGTGGGAAAGTTGAGGCATCACCGGGCTGACACAAATTTCCTACCACCCAGCGTTCCCCCGGGTCTGCCGATAAAAACGGTGCCTCACTCGTGTGGGAGACCCAAGTACCCGCGACAGGCAAGGCCCCAAAACATTTTGAGGCGACATGAAAATTGCCTACCTCAAAACGACCTGGTTTTGCAAGGGGGGTCACCTGGGTTTTTAGCCCGGTGCTCAGCGGCCACCTAGGGGAACCTACCAAACCCACATATTTATGAAAACTAGACACCCGGGGGATTCCAGGGAGGTATGGCTTGCATGGATCCCCCAACGTTTCCTTACCCAGAATGCCCTGCAAACCTCAAATTTAGCTGAAAACATCACCTTTTTCACACATTTTTGTGTGGGAAAGTTGAGGCATCACCGGGCTGACACAAATTTCCTACCACCCAGCGTTCCCCCGGGTCTCCCGATAAAAACGGTGCCTCACTCGTGTGGGAGGCCCAAGTACCCGCGACAGGCAAGGGCCCAAAACGTATTGAGGCGACATGAAAATTGCCTACCTCAAAACGACCTGGTTTTGCAAGGGGGGTCACCTGGGTTTTTGGCCCGGTGCTCAGCGGCCACCTAGGGGAACCTACCAAACCCACACATTTCTGAAAACTAGACACCCGGGGGATTCCAGGGAGGTATGGCTTGCGTAGATCCCCCAACGTTTCCTTACCCAGAATGCCATGCAAACCTCAAATTTAGCTGAAAACATCACCTTTTTCACACATTTTTGTGTGGGAATGTTGAGGCATCACCGGGCTGACACAAATTTCCTACCACCCAGCGTTCCCCCGGGTCTCCCGATAAAAACGGTGCCTCACTCGTGTGGGAGGCCCAAGTACCCGCGACAGGCAAGGGCCCAAAACGTATTGAGGCGACATGAAAATTGCCTACCTCAAAACGACCTGGTTTTGCAAGGGGGGTCACCTGGGTTTTTGGCCCGGTGCTCAGCGGCCACCTAGGGGAACGTACCAAACCCACACATTTATGAAAACTAGACACTCGGGGGATTCCAGGGAGGTATGGCTTGCGTGGATCCCCCAACGTTTCCTTACCCAGAATGCTCTGCAAACCTCAAATTTAGCTGAAAACATCACCTTTTTCACACATTTTTGTGTGGCAAAGTTGAGGCATCACCGGGCTGACACAAATTTCCTACCACCCAGCGTTCCCCCGGGTCTCCCGATAAAAACGGTGCCTCACTCGTGTGGGAGGCCCAAGTACCCGCGACAGGCAAGGGCCCAAAACGTATGGAGGCGACATGAAAATTGCCTACCTCAAAACGACCTGGTTTTGCAAGGGGGGTCACCTGGGTTTTTGGCCCGGTGCTCAGCGGCCACCTAGGGGAACCTACCAAACCCACACATTTATGAAAACTAGACACTCGGGGGATTCCAGGGAGGTATGGCTTGCGTGGATCCCCCAACGTTTCCTTACCCAGAATGCCCTGCAAACCTCAAATTTAGCTGAAAACATCACCTTTTTCACACTTTTTTTCTGTGGGAAAGTTGAGGCATCACCGGGCTGACACAAATTTCCTACCACCCAGCGTTTCCCCGGGTCTCCCGATAAAAACAGTGCCTCACTCGTGTGGGAGGCCCAAGTACCCGCGACAGGCAAGGCCCCAAAACGTATTGAGGCGACATGAAAATTGCCTACCTCAAAACCACCTGGTTTTGCAAGGGGGGTCACCTGGGTTTTTGGCCCGATGCTCGGCGGCCACCTAGGGGAACCTACCAAACCCACACATTTCTGAAAACTAGACACCCGGGGGATTCCAGGGAGGTATGGCTTGCGTGGATCCCCCAACGTTTCCTTACCCAAAATGCCCTGCAAACCTCAAATGTAGCTGAAAACATCACCTTTTTCACACATTTTTGTGTGGGAAAGTTGAGGCATCACCGGGCTGACACAAATTTCCTACCACCCAGCGTTCCCCCGGGTCTGCCGATAAAAACGGTGCATAACTCGTGTGGGAGGCCCAAGTACCCGCGACAGGCAAGGGCCCAAAACGTATTGAGGCGACATGAAAATTGCCTACCTCAAAACGACCTGGTTTTGCAAGGGGGGTCACCTGGGTTTTTGGCCCGGTGCTCAGCGGCCACCTAGGGGAACCTACCAAACCCACACATTTCTGAAAACTAGACACCCGGGGGATTCCAGGGAGGTATGGCTTGCGTGGATCCCCCAACGTTTCCTTACCCAGAATGCCATGCAAACCTCAAATTTAGCTGAAAACATCACCTTTTTCACACATTTTTGTGTGGGAATGTTGAGGCATCACCGGGCTGACACAAATTTCCTACCACCCAGCGTTCCCCCGGGTCTCCCGATAAAAACGGTGCCTCACTCGTGTGGGAGGCCCAAGTACCCGCGACAGGCAAGGGCCCAAAACGTATGGAGGCGACATGAAAATTGCCTACCTCAAAACGACCTGGTTTTGCAAGGGGGGTCACCTGGGTTTTTGGCCCGGTGCTCAGCGGCCACCTAGGGGAACCTACCAAACCCACACATTTATGAAAACTAGACACTCGGGAGATTCCAGGGAGGTATGGCTTGCGTGGATCCCCCAACGTTTCCTTACCCAGAATGCCCTGCAAACCTCAAATGTAGCTGAAAACATCACCTTTTTCACACATTTTTGTGTGGGAAAGTTGAGGCATCACCGGGCTGACACAAATTTCCTACCACCCAGCGTTCCCCCGGGTCTGCCGATAAAAACGGTGCATAACTCGTGTGGGAGGCCCAAGTACCCGCGACAGGCAAGGGCCCAAAACGTATTGAGGCGACATGAAAATTGCCTACCTCAAAACGACCTGGTTTTGCAAGGGGGGTCACCTGGGTTTTTGGCCCGGTGCTCAGCGGCCACCTAGGGGAACCTACCAAACCCACACATTTCTGAAAACTAGACACCCGGGGGATTCCAGGGAGGTATGGCTTGCGTGGATCCCCCAACGTTTCCTTACCCAGAATGCCATGCAAACCTCAATTTAAGCTGAAAACATCACCTTTTTCACACATTTTTGTGTGGGAATGTTGAGGCATCACCGGGCTGACACAAATTTCCTACCACCCAGCGTTCCCCCGGGTCTCCCGATAAAAACGGTGCCTCACTCGTCTGGGAGGCCCAAGTACCCGCGACAGGCAAGGGCTCAAAACGTATGGAGGCGACATGAAAATTGCCTACCTCAAAACGACCTGGTTTTGCAAGGGGGGTCACCTGGGTTTTTGGCCCGGTGCTCAGCGGCCACCTAGGGGAACCTACCAAACCCACACATTTATGAAAACTAGACACTCGGGAGATTCCAGGGAGGTATGGCTTGCGTGGATCCCCCAACGTTTCCTTACCCAGAATGCCCTGCAAACCTCAAATTTAGCAGAAAAAATCACCTTTTTCACACTTTTTTTCTGTGGGAAAGTTGAGGCATCACCGGGCTGACACAAATTTCCTACCACCCAGCGTTCCCCCGGGTCTCCCGATAAAAACAGTGCCTCACTCGTGTGGGAGGCCCAAGTACCCGCGACAGGCAAGGCCCCAAAACGTATTGAGGCGACATGAAAATTGCCTACCTCAAAACGACCTGGTTTTGCAAGGGGGGTCACCTGGGTTTTTGGCCCGGTGCTCAGCGGCCACCTAGGGGAACCTACCAAACCCACACATTTCTGAAAACTAGACACCCGGGGGATTCCAGGGAGGTATGGCTTGCATGGATACCCCAACGTTTCCTTACCCAGAATGCCCTGCAAACCTCAAATTTAGCTGAAAACATCACCTTTTTCACACATATTTGTGTGGGAAAGTTGAGGCATCACCGGGCTGACACAAATTTCCTACCACCTAGCGTTCCCCCGGGTCTCCCGATAAAAACAGTGCCTCACTCGTGTGGGAGGCCCAAGTACCCGCGACAGGCAAGGGCCCAAAACATATTGAGGCGACATGAAAATTGCCTATCTCAAAACCACCTGGTTTTGCAAGGGGGGTCACCTGGGTTTTTGGCCCGATGCTCGGCGGCCACCTAGGGGAACCTACCAAACCCACACATTTCTGAAAACTAGACACCCGGGGGATTCCAGGGAGGTATGGCTTGCGTGGATCCCCCAACGTTTCCTTACCCAAAATGCCCTGCAAACCTCAAATGTAGCTGAAAACATCACCTTTTTCACACATTTTTGTGTGGGAAAGTTGAGGCATCACCGGGCTGACACAAATTTCCTACCACCCAGCGTTCCCCCGGGTCTGCCGATAAAAACGGTGCATAACTCGTGTGGGAGGCCCAAGTACCCGCGACAGGCAAGGGCCCAAAACGTATTGAGGCGACATGAAAATTGCCTACCTCAAAACGACCTGGTTTTGCAAGGGGGGTCACCTGGGTTTTTGGCCCGGTGCTCAGCGGCCACCTAGGGGAACCTACCAAACCCACACATTTCTGAAAACTAGACACCCGGGGGATTCCAGGGAGGTATGGCTTGCGTGGATCCCCCAACGTTTCCTTACCCAGAATGCCATGCAAACCTCAAATTTAGCTAAAAACATCACCTTTTTCACACATTTTTGTGTGGGAATGTTGAGGCATCACCGGGCTGACACAAATTTCCTACCACCCAGCGTTCCCCCGGGTCTCCCGATAAAAACGGTGTCTCACTCGTGTGGGAGGCCCAAGTACCCGCGACAGGCAAGGGCCCAAAACGTATGGAGGCGACATGAAAATTGCCTACCTCAAAACGACCTGGTTTTGCAAGGGGGGTCACCTGGGTTTTTGGCCCGGTGCTCAGCGGCCACCTAGGGGAACCTACCAAACCCACACATTTATGAAAACTAGACACTCGGGAGATTCCAGGGAGGTATGGCTTGCGTGGATCCCCCAACGTTTCCTTACCCAGAATGCCCTGCAAACCTCAAATGTAGCTGAAAACATCACCTTTTTCACACATTTTTGTGTGGGAAAGTTGAGGCATCACCGGGCTGACACAAATTTCCTACCACCCAGCGTTCCCCCGGGTCTGCCGATAAAAACGGTGCATAACTCGTGTGGGAGGCCCAAGTACCCGCGACAGGCAAGGGCCCAAAACGTATTGAGGCGACATGAAAATTGCCTACCTCAAAACGACCTGGTTTTGCAAGGGGGGTCACCTGGGTTTTTGGCCCGGTGCTCAGCGGCCACCTAGGGGAACCTACCAAACCCACACATTTCTGAAAACTAGACACCCGGGGGATTCCAGGGAGGTATGGCTTGCGTGGATCCCCCAACGTTTCCTTACCCAGAATGCCATGCAAACCTCAAATTTAGCTGAAAACATCACCTTTTTCACACATTTTTGTGTGGGAATGTTGAGGCATCACCGGGCTGACACAAATTTCCTACCACCCAGCGTTCCCCCGGGTCTCCCGATAAAAACAGTGCCTCACTCGTCTGGGAGGCCCAAGTACCCGCGACAGGCAAGGGCCCAAAACGTATGGAGGCGACATGAAAATTGCCTACCTCAAAACGACCTGGTTTTGCAAGGGGGGTCACCTGGGTTTTTGGCCCGGTGCTCAGCGGCCACCTAGGGGAACCTACCAAACCCACACATTTATGAAAACTAGACACTCGGGAGATTCCAGGGAGGTATGGCTTGCGTGGATCCCCCAACGTTTCCTTACCCAGAATGCCCTGCAAACCTCAAATTTAGCAGAAAAAATCACCTTTTTCACACTTTTTTTCTGTGGGAAAGTTGAGGCATCACCGGGCTGACACAAATGTTCTACCACCCAGCGTTCCCCCGGGTCTCCCGATAAAAACAGTGCCTCACTCGTGTGGGAGGCCCAAGTACCCGCGACAGGCAAGGCCCCAAAACGTATTGAGGCGACATGAAAATTGCCTACCTCAAAACGACCTGGTTTTGCAAGGGGGGTCACCTGGGTTTTTGGCCCGGTGCTCAGCGGCCACCTAGGGGAACCTACCAAACCCACACATTTCTGAAAACTAGACACCCGGGGGATTCCAGGGAGGTATGGCTTGCATGGATACCCCAACGTTTCCTTACCCAGAATGCCCTGCAAACCTCAAATTTAGCTGAAAACATCACCTTTTTCACACATATTTGTGTGGGAAAGTTGAGGCATCACCGGGCTGACACAAATTTCCTACCACCTAGCGTTCCCCCGGGTCTCCCGATAAAAACAGTGCCTCACTCGTGTGGGAGGCCCAAGTACCCGCGACAGGCAAGGGCCCAAAACATATTGAGGCGACATGAAAATTGCCTACCTCAAAACCACCTGGTTTTGCAAGGGGGGTCACCTGGGTTTTTGGCCCGATGCTCGGCGGCCACCTAGGGGAACCTACCAAACCCACACATTTCTGAAAACTAGACACCCGGGGGATTCCAGGGAGGTATGGCTTGCGTGGATCCCCCAAAGTTTCCTTACCCAGAATGCCCTGCAAACCTCAAATTTAGCTGAAAAAAGCACCTTTTTCACACATTTTTGTGTGGGAAAGTTGTGGCATCAACGGGCTGACACAAATTTCCTACCACCCAGCTTTCCCCCGGGTCTCCCGATAAAAACGGTGCCTCACTCGTGTGGGAGGCCCAAGTACCCGCGACAGGCAAGGCCCCAAAACGTATTGAGGCGACATGAAAATTGCCTACCTCAAAACGACCTGGTTTTGCAAGGGGGGTCACCTGGGTTTTTGGCCCGGTGCTCGGCGGCCACCTAGGGGAACCTACCAAACCCACACATTTCTGAAAACTAGGCACCCGGGGGATTCCAGGGAGGTATGGCTTGCGTGGATCCCCCAACGTTTCCTTACCCAGAATGCCCTGCAAACCTCAAATTTAGCTGAAAAAATCACCTTTTTCACACATTTTTGTGTGGGAAAGTTGAGGCATCACCGGGCTGACACAAATTTCCTACCACCCAGCGTTCCCCGGGTCTCCCTATAAAAACGGTGCCTCACTCGTGTGGGAGGCCCAAGTACCCACGACAGGCAAGGGCCCAAAACGTATTGAGGCGACATGAAAATTGCCTACCTCAAAACGACCTGGTTTTGCAAGGGGGGTCACATGGGTTTTTGGCCTGGTGCTCGGCGGCCACCTAGGGGAACCTACCAAACCCACACATTTCTGAAAACTAGACACCCGGGGGATTCCAGGGAGGTATGGCTTGCGTGGATCCCCCAACTTTTCCTTACCCAGAATGCCCTGCAAACCTCAAATTTAGCTGAAAAAATCACCTTTTTCACACATTTTTGTGTGGGAAAGTTGAGGCATCACCGGGCTGACACAAATTTCCTACCACCCAGCGTTCCCCGGGTCTCCCGATAAAAACGGTGCCTCACTCGTGTGGGAGGCCCAAGTACCCGCGACAGGCAAGGGCCCCAAACGTATTGAGGCGACATGAAAATTGCCTACCTCAAAATGACCTGGTTTTGCAAGGGGGGTCACCTGGGTTTTTGGCCCGGTGCTCAGTGGCCACCTAGGGGAACCTACCAAACCCACACATTTCTGAAAACTAGACACCCGGGGGATTCCAGGGAGGTATGGCTTGCGTGGATCCCCCAACGTTTCCTTACCCAGAATGCCATGCAAACCTCAAATTTAGCTGAAAACATCACCTTTTTCACACATTTGTGTGTGGGAAAGTTGAGGCATCACCGGTCTGACACAAATTTCCTACCACCCAGCGTTCCCCCGGGTCTCCCGATAAAAACGGTGCCTCACTCGTGTGGGAGGCCCAAGTACCCGCGACAGGCAAGGCCCCAAAACGTATTGAGGCGACATGAAAATTGCCTACCTCAAAACGACCTGGTTTTGCAAGGGGGGTCACCTGGGTTTTTGGCCCGGTGCTCAGCGGCCACCTAGGGGAACCTACCAAACCCACACATTTCTGAAAACTAGACACCCGGGGGATTCCAGGGAGGTATGGCTTGCATGGATCCCCCAACGTTTCCTTACCCAGAATGCCCTGCAAACCTCAAATTTAGCTGAAAACATCACCTTTTTCACACATTTTTGTGTGGGAAAGTTGAGGCATCACCGGGCTGACACAAATTTCCTACCACCCAGCGTTCCCCCGGGTCTCCCGATAAAAACGGTGCCTCACTCGTGTGGGAGGCCCAAGTACCCGCGACAGGCAAGGGCCCAAAACTTATTGAGGCGACATGAAAATTGCCTACCTCAAAACGACCTGGTTTTGCAAGGGGGGTCTCCTGGGTTTTTGGCCCTGTTCTCAGCGGCCACCTAGGGGAACCTACCAAACCCACACATTTCTGAAAACTAGACACCCGGGGGATTCCAGGGAGGTATGGCTTGCGTGGATCCCCCAACGTTTCCTTACCCAGAATGCCCTGCAAACCTCAAATGTAGCTGAAAAAAATCACCTTTTTCACACATTTTTGTGTGGGAAAGTTGAGGCATCACCGGGCTGACACAAATTTCCTACCACCCAGCGTTCCCCCGGGTCTGCCGATAAAAACGGTGCCTCACTCGTGTGGGAGGCACAAGTACCCGCGACAGGCAAGGGCCCAAAACGTATTGAGGCGACATGAAAATTGCCTACCTCAAAACGACCTGGTTTTGCAAGGGGGGTCACCTGGGTTTTTGGCCCGGTGCTCAGCGGCCACCTAGGGGAACCTACCAAACCCACACATTTATGAAAACTAGACACCCGGGGGATTCCAGGGAGGTATGGCTTGCGTGGATCCCCCAACGTTTCCTTACCCAGAATGCTCTGCAAACCTCAAATTTAGCTGAAAACATCACCTTTTTCACACATTTTTGTGTGGGAAAATTGAGGCATCACCGGGCTGACACAAATTTCCTACCACCCAGCATTCCCCCGGGTCTCCCGATAAAAACGGTGCCTCACTCGTGTGGGAGGCCCAAGTACCCGCGACAGGCAAGGGCCCAAAACGTATTGAGGCGACATGAAAATTGCCTACCTCAAAACGACCTGGTTTTGTAAGGGGGGTCACCTGGGTTTTTGGCCCGGTGCTCAGCGGCCACCTAGGGGAACCTACCAAACCCACACATTTCTGAAAACTAGACACCCGGGGGATTCCAGGGAGGTATGGCTTGCGTGGATCCCCCAAAGTTTCCTTACCCAGAATGCCATGCAAACCTCAAATTTAGCTGAAAACATCACCTTTTTCACACATTTTTGTGTGGGAAAGTTGAGGCATCACCGGGCTGACACAAATTTCCTACCACCCAGCGTTCCCCCGGGTCTCTCGATAAAAACGGTGCCACACTCGTGTGGGAGGCCCAAGTACCCGCGACAGGCAAGGGCCCAAAACGTATTGAGGCGACATGAAAATTGCCTACCTCAAAACGACCTGGTTTTGCAAGGGGGGTCACCTGGGTTTTTGGCCCGGTGCTCAGCGGCCACCTAGGGGAACCTACCAAACCCACACATTTATGAAAAGTAGACACTCGGGGGATTCCAGGGAGGTATGGCTTGCTTGGATCCCCCAAAGTTTCCTTACCCAGAATGCCCTGCAAACCTCAAATTTAGCTGAAAACATCACCTTTTTCACACATTTTTGTGTGGGAAAGTTGAGGCATCACCGGGCTGACACAAATTTCATACCACCCAGCGTTCCCCCGGGTCTCCCGATAAAAACGGTGCCTCACTCGTGTGGGAGGCCCAAGTACCCGCGACAGGCAAGAGCCCAAAACGTATTGAGGCGACATGAAAATTGCCTACCTGAAAACGACCTGGTTTTGCAAGGGGGGGTCACCTGGGTTTTTGGCCCGGTGCTCAGCGGCCACCTAGGGGAACCTACCAAACCCACACATTTCTGAAAACTAGGCACCCGGGGGATTCCAGGGAGGTATGGCTTGCGTGGATCCCCCAAAGTTTCCTTACCCAGAATGCCCTGCAAACCTCAAATTTAGCTGAAAAAATCACCTTTTTCACACATTTTTGTGTGGGAAAGTTGAGGCATCACCGGGCTGACACAAATTTCCTACCACCCAGCGTTCCCCGGGTCTCCCTATAAAAATGGTGCCTCACTCGTGTGGGAGGCCCAAGTACCCGCGACAGGCAAGGGCCCAAAACGTATTGAGGCGACATGAAAATTGCCTACCTCAAAACGACCTGGTTTTGCAAGGGGGGTCACCTGGGTTTTTGGCCCGGTGCTCGGCGGCCACCTAGGGGTACCTACCAAACCCACACATTTCTGAAAACTAGACACCCGGGGGATTCCAGGGAGGTATGGCTTGCGTGGATCCCCCAACGTTTCCTTACCCAGAATGCCCTGCAAACCTCAAATTTAGCTGAAAAAATCACCTTTTTCACACATTTTTGTGTGGGAAAGTTGAGGCATCACCGGGCTGACACAAATTTCCTACCACCCAGCGTTCCCCGGGTCTCCTGATAAAAACGGTGCCTCACTCGTGTGGGAGGCCCAAGTACCCGCGACAGGCAAGGCCCCAAAACATATTGAGGCGACATGAAAATTGCCTACCTCAAAACGACCTGGTTTTGCAAGGGGGGTCACCTGGGTTTTTGGCCCGGTGCTCAGCGACCACCTAGGGGAACCTACCAAACCCACACATTTCTGAAAACTAGACACCCGGGGGATTCCAGGGAGGTATGGCTTGCATGGATCCCCCAACGTTTCCTTACCCAGAATGCCCTGCAAACCTCAAATTTAGCTGAAAACATCACCTTTTTCACAAATTTTTCTGTGGGAAAGTTGAGGCATCACCGGGCTGACACAAATTTCCTACCACCCAGCGTTCCCCCGGGTCTCCCGATAAAAACAGTGCCTCACTCGTGTGGGAGGCCCAAGTACCCGGGACAGGCAAGGCCCCAAAACGTATTGAGGCGACATGAAAATTGCCTACCTCAAAACGACCTGGTTTTGCAAGGGGGGTCACCTGGGTTTTTGGCCCGGTGCTCAGCGGCCACCTAGGGGAACCTACCAAACCCACACATTTCTGAAAACTAGACACCCGGGGGATTCCAGGGAGGTATGGCTTGCATGGATCCCCCAACGTTTCCTTACCCAGAATGCCCTGCAAACCTCAAATTTATCTGAAAACATCACCTTTTTCACACATTTTTGTGTGGGAAAGTTGAGGCATCACCGGGCTGACACAAATTTCTTACCACCCAGCGTTCCCCCGGGTCTCCCGATCAAAACGGTGCCTCACTCGTGTGGGAGGCCCAAGTACCCGCGACAGGCAAGGGCCCAAAACGTATTGAGGCGACATGAAAATTGCATACCTCAAAACGACCTGGTTTTGCAAGGGGGGTCACCTGGGTTTTTGGCCCGGTGCTCAGCGGCCACCTGGGGGAACCTACCAAACCCACACATTTATGAAAACTAGACACCCGGGGGATTCCAGGGAGGTATGGCTTGTGTGGATCCCCCAACGTTTCCTTACCCAGAATGCTCTGCAAACCTCAAATTTAGCTGAAAACATCACCTTTTTCACACATTTTTGTGTGGGAAAGTTGAGGCATCACCGGGCTGACACAAATTTCCTACCACCCAGCGTTCCCCCGGGTCTCCCGATAAAAACGGTGCCTCACTCGTGTGGGAGGCCCAAGTACCCGCGACAGGCAAGGGCCCAAAACGTATTGAGGCGACATGAAAATTGCCTACCTCAAAACGACCTGGTTTTGCAAGGGGGGTCACCTGGGTTTTTGGCCCGGTGCTCAGCGGCCACCTAGGGGAACCTACCAAACCCACACATTTCTGAAAACTAGACACCCGGGGGATTCCAGGGAGGTATGGCTTGCGTGGATCCCCCAACGTTTCCTTACCCAGAATGCCATGCAAACCTCAAATTTAGCTGAAAACATCACCTTTTTCACACATTTTTGTGTGGGAATGTTGAGGCATCACCGGGCTGACACAAATTTCCTACCACCCAGCGTTCCCCCGGGTCTCCCGATAAAAACGGTGCCTCACTCGTGTGGGAGGCCCAAGTACCCGCGACAGGCAAGGGCCCAAAACGTATGGAGGCGACATGAAAATTGCCTACCTCAAAACGACCTGGTTTTGCAAGGGGGGTCACCTGGGTTTTTGGCCCGGTGCTCAGCGGCCACCTAGGGGAACCTACCAAACCCACACATTTATGAAAACTAGATACTCAGGAGATTCCAGGGAGGTATGGCTTGCGTGGATCCCCCAAAGTTTCCTTACCCAGAATGCCCTGCAAACCTCAAATGTAGCTGAAAACATCACCTTTTTCACACATTTTTGTGTGGGAAAGTTGAGGCATCACCGGGCTGACACAAATTTCCTACCACCCAGCGTTCCCCCGGGTCTGCCGATAAAAACGGTGCATAACTCGTGTGGGAGGCCCAAGTACCCGCGACAGGCAAGGGCCCAAAACGTATTGAGGCGACATGAAAATTGCCTACCTCAAAACGACCTGGTTTTGCAAGGGGGGTCACCTGGGTTTTTGGCCCGGTGCTCAGCGGCCACCTAGGGGAACCTACCAAACCCACACATTTCTGAAAACTAGACACCCGGGGGATTCCAGGGAGGTATGGCTTGCGTGGATCCCCCAACGTTTCCTTACCCAGAATGCCATGCAAACCTCAAATTTAGCTGAAAACATCACCTTTTTCACACATTTTTGTGTGGGAATGTTGAGGCATCACCGGGCTGACACAAATTTCCTACCACCCAGCGTTCCCCCGGGTCTCCCGATAAAAACGGTGCCTCACTCGTGTGGGAGGCCCAAGTACCCGCGACAGGCAAGGGCCCAAAACGTATGGAGGCGACATGAAAATTGCCTACCTCAAAACGACCTGGTTTTGCAAGGGGGGTCACCTGGGTTTTTGGCCCGGTGCTCAGCGGCCACCTAGGGGAACCTACCAAACCCACACATTCATGAAAACTAGACACTCGGGAGATTCCAGGGAGGTATGGCTTGCGTGGATCCCCCAACGTTTCCTTACCCAGAATGCCCTGCAAACCTCAAATTTAGCAGAAAAAATCACCTTTTTCACACTTTTTTTCTGTGGGAAAGTTGAGGCATCACCGGGCTGACACAAATTTCCTACCACCCAGCGTTCCCCCGGGTCTCCCGATAAAAACAGTGCCTCACTCGTGTGGGAGGCCCAAGTACCCGCGACAGGCAAGGCCCCAAAACGTATTGAGGCGACATGAAAATTGCCTACCTCAAAACGACCTGGTTTTGCAAGGGGGGTCACCTGGGTTAATGGCCCGGTGCTCAGCGGCCACCTAGGGGAACCTACCAAACCCACACATTTCTGAAAACTAGACACCCGGGGGATTCCAGGGAGGTATGGCTTGCATGGATACCCCAACGTTTCCTTACCCAGAATGCCCTGCAAACCTCAAATTTAGCTGAAAACATCACCTTTTTCACACATATTTGTGTGGGAAAGTTGAGGCATCACCGGGCTGACACAAATTTCCTACCACCTAGCGTTCCCCCGGGTCTCCCGATAAAAACAGTGCCTCACTCGTGTGGGAGGCCCAAGTACCCACGACAGGCAAGGGCCCAAAACATATTGAGGCGACATGAAAATTGCCTACCTCAAAACCACCTGGTTTTGCAAGGGGGGTCACCTGGGTTTTTGGCCCGATGCTTGGCGGCCACCTAGGGGAACCTACCAAACCCACACATTTCTGAAAACTAGACACCCGGGGGATTCCAGGGAGGTATGGCTTGCGTGGATCCCCCAAAGTTTCCTTACCCAGAATGCCCTGCAAACCTCAAATTTAGCTGAAAAAAGCACCTTTTTCACACATTTTTGTGTGGGAAAGTTGTGGCATCAACGGGCTGACACAAATTTCCTACCACCCAGCTTTCCCCCGGGTCTCCCGATAAAAACGGTGCCTCACTCGTGTGGGAGGCCCAAGTACCCACGACAGGCAAGGCCCCGAAACGTATTGAGGCGACATGAAAATTGCCTACCTCAAAACGACCTGGTTTTGCAAGGGGGGTCACCTGGGTTTTTGGCCCGGTGCTCGGCGGCCACCTAGGGGAACCTACCAAACCCACACATTTCTGAAAACTAGGCACCCGGGGGATTCCAGGGAGGTATGGCTTGCGTGGATCCCCCAACGTTTCCTTACCCAGAATGCCCTGCAAACCTCAAATTTAGCTGAAAAAATCACCTTTTTCACACATTTTTGTGTGGGAAAGTTGAGGCATCACCGGGCTGACACAAATTTCCTACCACCCAGCGTTCCCCGGGTCTCCCTATAAAAACGGTGCCTCACTCGTGTGGGAGGCCCAAGTACCCACGACAGGCAAGGGCCCAAAACGTATTGAGGCGACATGAAAATTGCCTACCTCAAAACGACCTGGTTTTGCAAGGGGGGTCACATGGGTTTTTGGCCTGGTGCTCGGCGGCCACCTAGGGGAACCTACCAAACCCACACATTTCTGAAAACTAGACACCCGGGGGATTCCAGGGAGGTATGGCTTGCGTGGATCCCCCAACTTTTCCTTACCCAGAATGCCCTGCAAACCTCAAATTTAGCTGAAAAAATCACCTTTTTCACACATTTTTGTGTGGGAAAGTTGAGGCATCACCGGGCTGACACAAATTTCCTACCACCCAGCGTTCCCCGGGTCTCCCGATAAAAACGGTGCCTCACTCGTGTGGGAGGCCCAAGTACCCGCGACAGGCAAGGGCCCCAAACGTATTGAGGCGACATGAAAATTGCCTACCTCAAAATGACCTGGTTTTGCAAGGGGGGTCACCTGGGTTTTTGGCCCGGTGCTCAGTGGCCACCTAGGGGAACCTACCAAACCCACACATTTCTGAAAACTAGACACCCGGGGGATTCCAGGGAGGTATGGCTTGCGTGGATCCCCCAACGTTTCCTTACCCAGAATGCCATGCAAACCTCAAATTTAGCTGAAAACATCACCTTTTTCACACATTTGTGTGTGGGAAAGTTGAGGCATCACCGGTCTGACACAAATTTCCTACCACCCAGCGTTCCCCCGGGTCTCCCGATAAAAACGGTGCCTCACTCGTGTGGGAGGCCCAAGTACCCGCGACAGGCAAGGCCCCAAAACGTATTGAGGCGACATGAAAATTGCCTACCTCAAAACGACCTGGTTTTGCAAGGGGGGTCACCTGGGTTTTTGGCCCGGTGCTCAGCGGCCACCTAGGGGAACCTACCAAACCCACACATTTCTGAAAACTAGACACCCGGGGGATTCCAGGGAGGTATGGCTTGCATGGATCCCCCAACGTTTCCTTACCCAGAATGCCCTGCAAACCTCAAATTTAGCTGAAAACATCACCTTTTTCACACATTTTTGTGTGGGAAAGTTGAGGCATCACCGGGCTGACACAAATTTCCTACCACCCAGCGTTCCCCCGGGTCTCCCGATAAAAACGGTGCCTCACTCGTGTGGGAGGCCCAAGTACCCGCGACAGGCAAGGGCCCAAAACGTATTGAGGCGACATGAAAATTGCCTACCTCAAAACGACCTGGTTTTGCAAGGGGGGTCTCCTGGGTTTTTGGCCCTGTTCTCAGCGGCCACCTAGGGGAACCTACCAAACCCACACATTTCTGAAAACTAGACACCCGGGGGATTCCAGGGAGGTATGGCTTGCGTGGATCCCCCAACGTTTCCTTACCCAGAATGCCCTGCAAACCTCAAATGTAGCTGAAAAAAATCACCTTTTTCACACATTTTTGTGTGGGAAAGTTGAGGCATCACCAGGCTGACACAAATTTCCTACCACCCAGCGTTCCCCCGGGTCTGCCGATAAAAACGGTGCCTCACTCGTGTGGGAGGCACAAGTACCCGCGACAGGCAAGGGCCCAAAACGTATTGAGGCGACATGAAAATTGCCTACCTCAAAACGACCTGGTTTTGCAAGGGGGGTCACCTGGGTTTTTGGCCCGGTGCTCAGCGGCCACCTAGGGGAACCTACCAAACCCACACATTTATGAAAACTAGACACCCGGGGGATTCCAGGGAGGTATGGCTTGCGTGGATCCCCCAACGTTTCCTTACCCAGAATGCTCTGCAAACCTCAAATTTAGCTGAAAACATCACCTTTTTCACACATTTTTGTGTGGGAAAATTGAGGCATCACCGGGCTGACACAAATTTCCTACCACCCAGCATTCCCCCGGGTCTCCCGATAAAAACGGTGCCTCACTCGTGTGGGAGGCCCAAGTACCCGCGACAGGCAAGGGCCCAAAACGTATTGAGGCGACATGAAAATTGCCTACCTCAAAACGACCTGGTTTTGTAAGGGGGGTCACCTGGGTTTTTGGCCCGGTGCTCAGCGGCCACCTAGGGGAACCTACCAAACCCACACATTTCTGAAAACTAGACACCCGGGGGATTCCAGGGAGGTATGGCTTGCGTGGATCCCCCAAAGTTTCCTTACCCAGAATGCCATGCAAACCTCAAATTTAGCTGAAAACATCACCTTTTTCACACATTTTTGTGTGGGAAAGTTGAGGCATCACCGGGCTGACACAAATTTCCTACCACCCAGCGTTCCCCCGGGTCTCTCGATAAAAACGGTGCCACACTCGTGTGGGAGGCCCAAGTACCCGCGACAGGCAAGGGCCCAAAACGTATTGAGGCGACATGAAAATTGCCTACCTCAAAACGACCTGGTTTTGCAAGGGGGGTCACCTGGGTTTTTGGCCCGGTGCTCAGCGGCCACCTAGGGGAACCTACCAAACCCACACATTTATGAAAAGTAGACACTCGGGGGATTCCAGGGAGGTATGGCTTGCGTGGATCCCCCAACGTTTCCTTACCCAGAATGCCCTGCAAACCTCAAATTTAGCTGAAAACATCACCTTTTTCACATATTTTTGTGTGGGAAAGTTGAGGCATCACCGGGCTGACACAAATTTCATACCACCCAGCGTTCCCCCGGGTCTCCCGATAAAAACGGTGCCTCACTCGTGTGAGAGGCCCAAGTACCCGCGACAGGCAAGAGCCCAAAACGTATTGAGGCGACATGAAAATTGCCTACCTGAAAACGACCTGGTTTTGCAAGGGGGGGTCACCTGGGTTTTTGGCCCGGTGCTCAGCGGCCACCTAGGGGAACCTACCAAACCCACACATTTCTGAAAACTAGGCACCCGGGGGATTCCAGGGAGGTATGGCTTGCGTGGATCCCCCAAAGTTTCCTTACCCAGAATGCCCTGCAAACCTCAAATTTAGCTGAAAAAATCACCTTTTTCACACATTTTTGTGTGGGAAAGTTGAGGCATCACCGGGCTGACACAAATTTCCTACCACCCAGCGTTCCCCGGGTCTCCCTATAAAAACGGTGCCTCACTCATGTGGGAGGCCCAAGTACCCGCGACAGGCAAGGGCCCAAAACGTATTGAGGCGACATGAAAATTGCCTACCTCAAAACGACCTGGTTTTGCAAGGGGGGTCACCTGGGTTTTTGGCCCGGTGCTCGGCGGCCACCTAGGGGTACCTACCAAACCCACACATTTCTGAAAACTAGACACCCGGGGGATTCCAGGGAGGTATGGCTTGCGTGGATCCCCCAACGTTTCCTTACCCAGAATGCCCTGCAAACCTCAAATTTAGCTGAAAAAATCACCTTTTTCACACATTTTTGTGTGGGAAAGTTGAGGCATCACCGGGCTGACACAAATTTCCTACCACCCAGCGTTCCCCGGGTCTCCTGATAAAAACGGTGCCTCACTCGTGTGGGAGGCCCAAGTACCCGCGACAGGCAAGGCCCCAAAACATATTGAGGCGACATGAAAATTGCCTACCTCAAAACGACCTGGTTTTGCAAGGGGGGTCACCTGGGTTTTTGGCCCGGTGCTCAGCGACCACCTAGGGGAACCTACCAAACCCACACATTTCTGAAAACTAGACACCCGGGGGATTCCAGGGAGGTATGGCTTGCATGGATCCCCCAACGTTTCCTTACCCAGAATGCCCTGCAAACCTCAAATTTAGCTGAAAACATCACCTTTTTCACAAATTTTTCTGTGGGAAAGTTGAGGCATCACCGGGCTGACACAAATTTCCTACCACCCAGCGTTCCCCCGGGTCTCCCGATAAAAACAGTGCCTCACTCGTGTGGGAGGCCCAAGTACCCGGGACAGGCAAGGCCCCAAAACGTATTGAGGCGACATGAAAATTGCCTACCTCAAAACGACCTGGTTTTGCAAGGGGGGTCACCTGGGTTTTTGGCCCGGTGCTCAGCGGCCACCTAGGGGAACCTACCAAACCCACACATTTCTGAAAACTAGACACCCGGGGGATTCCAGGGAGGTATGGCTTGCATGGATCCCCCAACGTTTCCTTACCCAGAATGCCCTGCAAACCTCAAATTTATCTGAAAACATCACCTTTTTCACACATTTTTGTGTGGGAAAGTTGAGGCATCACCGGGCTGACACAAATTTCTTACCACCCAGCGTTCCCCCGGGTCTCCCGATCAAAACGGTGCCTCACTCGTGTGGGAGGCCCAAGTACCCGCGACAGGCAAGGGCCCAAAACGTATTGAGGCGACATGAAAATTGCCTACCTCAAAACGACCTGGTTTTGCAAGGGGGGTCACCTGGGTTTTTGGCCCGGTGCTCAGCGGCCACCTGGGGGAACCTACCAAACCCACACATTTATGAAAACTAGACACCCGGGGGATTCCAGGGAGGTATGGCTTGTGTGGATCCCCCAACGTTTCCTTACCCAGAATGCTCTGCAAACCTCAAATTTAGCTGAAAACATCACCTTTTTCACACATTTTTGTGTGGGAAAGTTGAGGCATCACCGGGCTGACACAAATTTCCTACCACCCAGCGTTCCCCCGGGTCTCCCGATAAAAACGGTGCCTCACTCGTGTGGGAGGCTCAAGTACCCGCGACAGGCAAGGGCCCAAAACGTATTGAGGCGACATGAAAATTGCCTACCTCAAAACGACCTGGTTTTGCAAGGGGGGTCACCTGGGTTTTTGGCCCGGTGCTCAGCGGCCACCTAGGGGAACCTACCAAACCCACACATTTCTGAAAACTAGACACCCGGGGGATTCCAGGGAGGTATGGCTTGCGTGGATCCCCCAACGTTTCCTCACCCAGAATGCCATACAAACCTCAAATTTAGCTGAAACCATCACCTTTTTCACACATTTTTGTGTGGGAAAGTTGAGGCATCACCGGGCTGACACAAATTTCCTACCACCAACCGTTCCCCCGGGTCTCCCGATAAAAACGGTGCCTCACTCGTGTGGGAGGCCCAAGTACCCGTGACAGGCAAGGGCCCAAAAGGTTTGCAGGGCATTCTGGGTAAGGAAACGTTGGGGGATCCACGCAAGCCATACCTCCCTGGAATCCCCCGGGTGTCTAGTTTTCAGAAATGTGTGGGTTTGGTAGGTTCCCAAAGGTGACTGCTGAGCACCGGGCAAAAAACCCAGGTGACCCCCCTTGCAAAACCAGGTCGTTTTGAGGTAGGCAATTTTCATGTCGCCTCAATACGTTTTGGGGCCTTGCCTGTCGTGGGTACTTGGGCCTCCCACACGAGTGAGGCACCGTTTTTATCGGGAGACCCGGGGGAACGCTGGGTGGTAGGAAATTTGTGTCAGCCCGGTGATGCCTCAACTTTCCCACACAAAAATGTGTGGAAAAAGGTGATTTTTTTTCAGCTAAATTTGAGGTTTGCAGGGCATTCTGGGTAAGGAAACGTTGGGGGAGCCACGCAAGCCATACCTCCCTGGAATCCCCCGGGTGTCTAGTTTTCAGAGATGTGTGGGTTTGGTAGGTTCCCCTAGGTGGCCGCCGAGCACGGGGCCAAAAACCCAGGTGACCCCCCTTGCAAAACCAGGTCGTTTTGAGGTAGGCAATTTTCATGTCACCTCAATACGTTTTGGGGCCTTGCCTGTCGCGGGTACTTGGGCCTCCCACACGAGTGAGGCACCGTTTTTATTGGGAGACCCGAGCGAACGCTGGGTGGTAGGAAGTTTGTGTCAGCCCGGTGATGCCACAACTTTCCCACACAAAAATGTGTGAAATAGGTGATTTTTTCAGCTAAATTTGAGGTTTGCAGCGCATTCTGGGTAAGGAAACGTTGGGGGATCCACGCAAGCCATACGTCCCTGGAATCCCCCGCGTGTCTAGTTTTCAGAAATTTGTGGGTTTGGTAGGTTCCTCTAGGTGGCCGCCGAGCACGGGGCCAAAAACCCAGGTGACCCCCCTTGCAAAACCAGGTCGTTTTGAGGTAGGCAATTTTCATGACGCCTCAATAAGTTTTGGGCCCTTGCCTGTCGCGGGTACTTGGGCCTCCCACACGAGTGTGACACCGTTTTTATCGGGAGACCCAGGAGAACGCTGGGTGGTAGGAAATTTGTGTCAGCCCGGTGATGCCACGACTCCCACACAAAAATGTGTGAAAAAGGTGATTTTTTCAGCTAAATTTGAGGTTTCCAGGGCATTCTGGGTAAGGAAAAGTTGGGGGATCCACGCAAACCATACCTCCCTGGAATCCCCCGGATGTCTAGTTTTCAGAAATATGTGGGTTTGGTAGGTTCCCCTAGGTGGCCGCCGAGCACCGGGCCAAAAACCCAGGTGACCCCCCTTGCAAAACCAGGTCGTTTTGAGGTAGGCAATTTTCATGTCGCCTCAATACGTTGTGGGCCCTTGCCTGTCGCGGGTACTTGGGCCTCCCACACGAGTGTGACACCGTTTTTATCGGGAGACCCGGGAGAACGCTGGGTGGTAGGAAATTTGTGTCAGCCCGGTGATGCCACGACTCCCACACAAAAATGTGTGAAAAAGGTGATTTTTTCAGCTAAATTTGAGGTTTCCAGGGCATTCTGGGTAAGGAAACGTTGGGAGATCCACGCAAGCCATACGTCCCTGGAATCCCCCGCGTGTCTAGTTTACAGAAATTTGTGGGTTTGGTAGGTTCCCCTAGGTGGCCGCCGAGCACCGGGCCAAAAACCCAAGTGACCCCCCTTGCAAAACCAGGTCGTTTTGAAGTAGGCAATTTTCATGTCGCCTCAATACGTTGTGGGCCCTTGCCTGTCGCGGGTACTTGGGTGTTAGACCTGGCACCTTGGCGTGAGTCTTCCTTCCTCTTTTTTTCGCTGTGCCTCATGTGCTTTTATGGTGTTGGCCGCTCAGCGCGCTGTGCCACTGCCAACCAGTGTCGCAGTGCGAGTGCTCCCTATGTAAATTGTATATGTTGGTTGGATTCCATGATTGGATTGTTTGGTTTACTGTCAGACCCCAGTAAAGTGCGCCAGGAGCGCCAGGGCATGTAAATGCAAACACCGCTAGTGGGCTTGCAGCACTGGTTGTGCCACCCACAGAAGCGGCTGGTAAAATATGTCTAGGGTCTGCCATCGCAGAACCTGCGTGCAGTCTGGTACTGACATGCTGACTGGCAAGTGCCCACACTTGCCGGTCCCTAAACCTTCCCTTAACTTCATTTTAGTCACCCCTCTGGTAGGCCCTCGGGCAGGGTGCGTTGTAAGCATAAGGTAGGACAAGCCTGGATGCGTGGCATGTCCTAGTAGTGAATCACCGCCATCTTGTTGTTCACTACTGCAAGGCTACCCTGTTCTCATAGGCCAGCATGGGCGGCTTGGATTGTTACATCCTATGATCCTAACCGACCCAGGGAACATGGTAGAAGATCGAGTTTAGTATGCCTGAACTCGGAATAATAAGGTACATCTCTTTCCAAGGTTTATTTTAATATTCCGCGTTTGCAAATGCCGCTTTTAGAAAGCTGGCCTTTGCTTGCCTAAACATTTCAGCCCGCCTCTGCGTGATGTGTATCTGATGTCTGGCTGGTGTGAGTGACAGGGCTGGGGGAACCCAGATGGGCAGGGCTAGGTAGCCTGGTGGTGAATAGGACGATCGACAGGTAGGTGGGGGGGAGGAGTACTCCTAGGCTCTGAATAGGACAGTGCTCTGCCACCTCAACGCTGACTCCGCCCCCTGTGGAGCGTCTGATGACTCTGCCCTGCACTCTGAAAGAAGAAGCCTGCATCGCGTAAACAAAGTGCTCAGAAACCGGACTGGACTAGGCAAGGGCCCCCCTGGCCTGGGAGAACAAAAGATTTGCTGTATAAATGTAGGAGCCCTGCTCCTAAGAAACTAGATCCGCTTTTGACCAAGAAGAATCTCTGCCTGAGGAGGAGGCACCGGGAAAGCTGTAGGAGGAAGACTGTCCCTATCCTGGGGATTGGCCTGCAGTGGTGACCTTGCTGCCAAAGGGGAGAAGAGAAACTGTTGCTGAAGACTTTGCTTTATTTTTACTTTCAAGACTTGTGCTTTTCCAAAACGATCTCCAAGGGCTTGGAACTGAGCTTGCCCCCTGAACTGAGCCCCAGGACCATTGGGCTCTACCTGATCTTCACTCGCCTGCCGCTGGACTGTGGTGTCCTTTCCCTCGCCGGAGCTGTGACCCTCGTGCCAGTCCCTCCCTGAGCCGTGACCAGGACTGCTTAGCCGCCCCCGCCTTGGGAAGAGCCTCGCTCGATCGGAGCCGCTCCCCCTACGCTGTGCTGGGCTGCCCCTGTCACCTCGCTCGCTGGAGGCTCGCTGTGCACCTTCACCCTCCCGCCGGAATCGGCGTTGTGAGCATCTCCAAGCCTCGGACATGCCCGGACGTATCTGCGTGCCCGGCTGCCCCGCTTTGTTCACCCGCCACCTGCAACACCCCGCTCTTGCCGTGAGCCTGAAGATCAGACCCCCATCGTGAAGTGTGGGAGCCCCGGACGCCGCCTCGCCCTTCTGTCGAAGAGCCGCTGAAATCCCGCACCCGCCTTCGCGTCAAGAAACAAGGTACTGTACTTACGAACTCGACCGCGAGCTCGCATCGGATCCAGGGTCCGCAACGTTCTGATTTCCCTGTCATCTGACGTGTGCTTCCCGGCCGCCGCCTCAGCACGAAGTGCGCTGAGGCCCACAGTTACCTTGTGCCCGCCTAAAGAACTTTCCGTAATAAGGAGACTTTACCGTATTTCCAAGGGTTGTGGCCCCATCAGTTCAACGTTACTGGGCCTTGTATTTGAATCTGCTGAATCTACATAAAAGCTTATTTTTATATACTTCCTGATTGGTGTCCTTTTGTGGTGCATGCAAGGGGTTTACTGTATGTGTAATTGCATTTGCTTAACTGTGTACGCCTGAGACTTAGCCTAGACTGCTCGCGCCACGCACCTAGAGGGTGAGCAGGGGTTATTCTGGGGAGTCATCCTTCACCCTGACAAGAAGTAAAGGGTCCCTGCTTGTTGTGGGTACACACCTGCATCAACCAGAGCCCCCTCATTTATAACATTGGTGGCAGCGGTGGGGATTTACGGATTTGCATTTGTGGTTTGCGCATAGTGAACCACTGATCACCACGTAGTGAGAGCAGACCAGTAACACAGCCACAAGACTAGCAGTTGTTTTTGTTTTGCCAAGAATCTCCGTTGTTAAAGCCATGCCTGGTTCACTTCCCGCCGGAAGGGCAGCTTCTATAATCTCTGGATTTGAGGACATAGATTGGGAAGAAGGCGCACTTCAGAATCATACCAATGAAGAATTGAAAGGTTTTTGCTCCAAGTTCAGGATTGCCGAAACTGGATTGAAAAACAAGGCCCAACTCGTGAAGGCGCTGAGGGCCTGGTATGAGTCAAAGGCACCAGAGAATCAGTTGGAAATGGTTCCACCAGAAAGTGTCCATGAGTTTGGCAGAGGCCTGTTGCCAGAAGAGTTGGCAGACAGGGCAGCAACCCGGGCACACGAAGTGGAGATGGCAAAACTTCATGGGCAGATGGATATGGCAAAACAGAGATTAGCCATGGAAGAAAAGAAACTACAACTAGAGCATGACATGAAGCTGAGGGAGCTGGAGCTGAAAGCAAAATGTTTGGAGCTTCATCCCTCTGGTGGCAGCACACCGCCAGTACCGGCGGAACCAAGAGTTTATATTCCCAAGGATGTAGTGAAGGAGTTCTTCAAGAATGACGACATCGGGCAGTGGTTCAGAGCCTATGAGGTAGCCATGTCTTCCCACCGGGTCCCTGAGAGAGATTGGGGAGCAGGGTTGTGGGGACGGTTCCTGAGTGAAGGGCGGGACACACTGTTAGATTTACCTGCTGATGTTCATAATTCTTACGCCCATATGAAGGAAGCCTTGATGACTAGGTATGGGTTGACCCCTGAGTTATATAGACAGAGGTTCAGGGGTTGCACTAAGATTCCCAATAGTACGTATGTGGAGTATGTGACTTTCTTTTGCAGAGCGCTGGATGGTTGGGTAAAGGGTAGTAAGGTAAATGATTATCAAGGGCTTCTTGATTTAATGGCATGGGAGCACTTGTCCAGTAATTGTTTTCCTGAGCTACGCCAGCACCTGATAGATAGTAGGCTGACTAACCCTAGGAAGCTTGCTGAGGAGGCGGACCGCTGGGTCAGTACCAGGGTCCACAAGGGTCCCGTGGGAGATTCCGCCAAAGGTGGGCAGGGTCCCCAGCAGAAGAGTGGGGGGGACGGGTAAACAGAAGCAGTTCCAAAAAGGGCCCCAAAGTAGTCCCCAAGGGAACAAAGGGAAGGGTTCTCAGCCTCCCCCACCCCAGAAACCGACCGGGGCCCCGACAGGTCCTCCTGTTCAGAAGGGGCCCGTCAGATGTTACAGGTGTAACAACTTGGGGCATTTTGCCTCTGATGTAAAGTGTCCATTGTTTGGTAAACCAGCACCCACTGGTGCTCCACCCCGGCAGGTGACTAGTGTAGCCTTGGGGGAGGAGAGGGATATCCAAGGTGGGTGGGGTCCCGCAGAGATGTCCCTTGTCTTGCTAGGAGACCGTGAAGTGGTCCCTCCAACCCAGCTGCCTGAGAACACTAAGAAGTACAGGCAGTGGGTGACCATAAATGGCCATAGAGTGGAAGCTCTTAGAGATACAGGAGCCAGTGTGTCAGCTGTCAGGTGTCACCTGGTGTCTCAGGAGCAGGTGGTCCCCAATGCATTCTATCCCGTTGTGGCCGCTGACAACACAGAGAGGCACTGCAAGGTGGCTCAGGTTCCCTTTGAGTGGGGGGGGTCTCTGGTACTCTTCAGGTAGCTGTGAGGCCCGCCATGCCTGTAGACTGTTTGTTAGGGAACGATTTGGAGAGCTCACCTTGGGCTAAGGTGGAGCGGAGTGCTTACCTGGAGATGTTGGGTATGCCGGATTGGGCGTGTGTCACCACACGGTCCATGGCAGCCAGTAGAGGGACTCAAGAGGTCCTGGAGCCTGAGAGGGAGGCCCAGGAACCGGCCTCAGAGAGAAGGAGCAAGGGGCGCGGGAAGCCGGCCCCTGAAGTTCCCACGGTCCAGGAGGAAGCAGACCTTGAGGGGGATGCCCTGGAGCCTACAGGGGAGCAGATAGCTGAACTGGGAGACCTGCCGGAGCTGACCCATTGGCAGCAGGAAGGAGGTCCCACCAGGGAGGACTTTTGCAAGGCACAGAAGGAGTGCCCTTCTCTCGTGGGTATGCGGCAGCAGGCTGCAGACCAGGCCTCAGGTGATCAGTCAGGATCACATTTCGCTTACTGGGAGAACGACCTCCTATATACAGAGCCTAAGGTTGCTGAGCCTGGGTCAGCCCGTGCGCTGGTGGTACCCCAGGACTTCAGAGCCTTCCTACTGGGGCTGGCTCACGATGTGCCATTGGCAGGGCATTTGGGGCAGAACAAGACCTTTGAAAGGCTTGTCGCCCACTTTTATTGGCCTCAAATGCGCAGGAGTTCAGATACTCACTGCAGGACATGCCAGACTTGCCAGGCAAGTGGAAAGAGTGGAAGGAAGCAGAAGGCTCCACTCCAGCCATTCCCTGTGGTTGGTACCCCATTCCAGCGAGTGGGGATTGACATTGTAGGGCCACTGGACCCCAGGACAGTGATGGGCAATAGGTTCATCCTGGTCCTGGTGGACCATGCCACCCGGTACCCGGAAGCCATTCCTCTGAGGACAGTGACGGCCCCCGTGGTGGGACGGGCACTGATGGGAATTTTCTCCCGAGTGGGATTCCCTCTAGAGGTGGTGTCTGACCGAGGTACCAATTTCATGTCCAAGTACATGAAATCTCTTTGGCAAGAGTGTGGTGTAACCTACAAGTTCACCACACCTTACCACCCCCAAGGAAACGGGTTGGTTGAGAGATTCAACCGAACCCTCAAAGGCATGATAATGGGCCTAGAAGGACCCATGAGGCGTAAGTGGGACGTCCTCTTACCATGCCTTCTCTTCGCTTACCGTGAGGTGCCACAGAAGTCTCTGGGGTTCAGTCCCTTTGAGCTTCTGTATGGTCACCCAGTCAGAGGACCTCTAAGTCTGGTCAAGGAAGGCTGGGAGCAATCTCCCAGGAAACCTCCCCAGAATGTATATAGTTACATGCTGGCATTCAGGAATCTGACTAGGCGATTCAGGCAACTTGCTGAGGCAAATCTGGAAGCCAGCCAGGAGGAGATGAAGCGGTGGTACGACCAGAATGCCACTCTGGTAGAGCTTCAGCCTGGACAGAAGGTATGGGTCTTGGCCCCCGTGGAGCCGTGTGCGCTCCAGGATAAGTGGACCGGTCCCTTTGAGGTGGTGGAGCGCAAGAGTCCTGTTACCTACGTGGTGGACCTGAAGTCTCCTAGGAACCCCTTAAGGGTCCTACATGTCAACCGCCTCAAGCCCCACTTGGAGAGGTCCCAAGTGGGCATGCTCTTGGCAACAGATGCTGGGATGGAAGAGGAGACAGAACCTCTTCCTGACCTCCTGTCAGCCAAGGAGCAAGATGGGTCAGTGGACGGTGTCATCCTCTCTTCCACCCTGACCCCTGAGCAACAGAATGATTGTCGCCAGTTGCTGGGACAATTTTCTGACCTGTTTTCCCTGGTTCCCGGTGTCACTGATTGGTGCGTCCATGATGTGGACACTGGGGATAGTACACCTGTGCGGCACAAGGCCTACAGGGTGACTGATAGGGTGAGGACATGCATCAAGGAGGAGGTCTCCAAGATGTTTGCACTCGGGGTAATTGAGTCTTCCCGCAGTCCTTGGGCCAGCCCAGTGGTCTTGGTCCCAAAGGCTGCAGCGCCGGGAGCCACACCCGAACTCCGGTTCTGTGTGGACTACAGAGGACTCAATTCAGTCACTAGGACTGACGCACACCCCATCCCCAGAGCTGATGAGCTCATTGATCGGCTAGGGGCTGTCCATTACCTCAGCACGTTTGATTTAATGTCTGGGTATTGGCAGATCGCCTTGACCGAGGGGGCCAAAGAGAGGTCAGCATTTTCCACCCCAGATGGGCACTACCAGTTCCGGGTTATGCCATTTGGGATGAAGAATGCCCCTGCCACCTTTCAGAGATTGGTCAACCAGGTGTTGGCTGGGCTGGATTCGTTCAGTGCAGCCTACCTGGATCACATCGCGGTGTTCAGCTCCACTTGGGAAGAACACCTGCGCCACCTCTGGGAAGTGTTGATGGCGCTGCGCAAGGCAGGCCTCACGATCAAGGCGAGTAAGTGCCAGATCGGGCAGGGTTCCGTGGTGTACTTGGGGCACCAAGTTGGGAGTGGCCAGGTGGCACCCCTTCAGCCCAAGATAGAAACCATCCTGAATTGGGAGTCGCCCAAAACCCAGACAGAGGTGAGAGCCTTCCTAGGTCTCACCGGGTACTACAGGAGGTTTGTCAAGGGGTATGGCAACATGGTTGCCCCCTTGACAGCGCTGACTTCGAAGAAGCAGCCCAGGAAAGTGATTTGGACTGACACCTGTCAGAAAGCTTTTGAGGCCTTGAAAACTGCTATGTGCACGGCGCCCGTGCTCTTGGCTCCCAACTTCTCCAAAGAGTTTATCGTTCAGACAGACGCTTCAGAGCATGGTGTGGGGGCTGTTCTTTCACAGATTAATGAGGAGGGCCTAGATCAACCCGTAGCCTTTCTTAGCAGGAGGTTACTTCCACGGGAACAGAGGTAGAGTGCTATTGAGCGTGAGGCATTTGCTGTGGTCTGGGCACTGAAGAAGCTAAGACCCTACCTGTTTGGGTCTCACTTCTGGGTTCAGACGGACCACAGGCCCCTCAGATGGTTGATGCATATGAGGGGTGAGAATCCAAAGCTGTTGAGGTGGTCCATTTCCCTACAGGGTATGGATTTCACGGTGGAACATCGCCCTGGTACAGATCACGCCAATGCTGACGGTCTGTCCAGATTTTTCCGCCTTAATGATGAGGAACTCCCTGGGGTAGGGTAGTTCTCCCCACTATTCAGCTGGAGGGGACACGTGTTAGACCTGGCACCTTAGCGTGAGTCTCCCTTCCTCTTTTTTTCGCTGTGCCTCATGTGCTTTTATGGTGTTGGCCGCTCAGCGCGCTGTGCCACTGCCAACCAGTGTCGAGTGCTCCCTATGTAAATTGTATATGTTGGTTGGATTCCATGATTGGATTGTTTGGTTTACTGTCAGACCCCAGTAAAGTGCGCCAGGAGCGCCAGGGCATGTAAATGCAAACACCGCTAGTGGGCTTGCAGCACTGGTTGTGCCACCCACAGAAGCGGCCGGTAAAATATGTCTAGGGTCTGCCATCGCAGAACCTGCGTGCAGTCTGGTACTGACATGCTGACTGGCAAGTGCCCACACTTGCCGGTCCCTAAACCTTCCCTTAACTTCATGTTAGTCACCCCTCTGGTAGGCACTCGGGCAGGGTGCGTTGTAAGCATAAGGTAGGAGAAGCCTGGATGCGTGGTATGTCCTAGTAGTGAATCACCGCCATCTTGTTGTTCACTACTGCAAGGCTACCCTGTTCTCATAGGCCAGCATGGGCGGCTTGGATTTTTACATCCTATGATCCTAACCGACCATGGGAACATGGTAGAAGATCGAGTTTAGTATGCCTGAACTCGGAATAATAAGGTACATCTCTTTCCAAGGTTTATTTTAATATTCCGCGTTTGCAAATGCCGCTTTTAGAAAGCTGGCCTTTGCTTGCATAAACATTTCAGCCCGCCTCTGCGTGATGTGAATCTGATGTCTGGCTGGTGTGAGTGACAGGGCTGGGGGAACCCAGATGGGCAGGGCTAGGTAGCCTGGTGGTGAATAGGACGATCGACAGGTAGGTGGGGGGGAGGAGAACTCCTAGGCTCTGAATAGGACAGTGCTCTGCCACCTCAATGCCGGCTCCGCCCCCTGTGGAGCGTCTGATGACTCTGCCCTGCACTCTGAAAGAAGAAGCCTGCATCGCGTAAACAAAGTGCTCAGAAACCGGACTGGACTAGGCAAGGGCCCCCCTGGCCTGGGAGAACAAAAGATTGCTGTATAAATGTAGGAGCCCTGCTCCTAAGAAACTAGATCCGCTTTTGACCAAGAAGAATCTCTGCCTGAGGAGGAGGCACCGGGAAAGCTGTAGGAGGAAGACTGTCCCTATCCTGGGGGATTGGCCTGCAGTGGTGACCTTGCTGCCAAAGGGGAGAAGAGAAACTGTTGCTGAAGACTTTGCTTTATTTTTACTTTCAAGACTTGTGCTTTTCCAAAACGATCTCCAAGGGCTTGGAACTGAGCTTGCCCCCTGAACTGAGCCCCAGGACCATTGGGCTCTACCTGATCTTCACTCACCTGCCGCTGGACTGTGGTGTCCTTTCCCTCGCCGGAGCTGTGACCCTCGTGCCAGTCCCTCCCTGAGCCGTGACCAGGACTGCTTAGCCGCCCCCGCCTTGGGAAGAGCCTCGCTCGATCGGAGCCGCTCCCCCTACGCTGTGCTGGGCTGCCCCTGTCACCTCGCTCGCTGGAGGCTCGCTGTGCACCTTCACCCTCCCGCCGGAATCGGCGTTGTGAGCATCTCCAAGCCTCGGACGGCCCGGACGTATCTGCGTGCCCGGCTGCCCCGCTTTGTTCACCCGCCACCTGCAACACCCCCCTCTTGCCGTGAGCCTGAAGTTCAGACCCCCATCGTGAAGTGTGGGAGCCCCGGACGCCTTCTGTCGAAGAGCCGCTGAAATCCCGCACCCGCCTTCGCGTCAAGGTACTGTACTTACGAACTCGACCGCGAATTCGCATCGGATCCAGGGTCCGCAACGTTCTGATTTCCCTGTCATCTGACGTGTGCTTCCCGTGCGCCGCCTCAGCACGAAGAGCGCTGAGGCCCACAGTTACCTTGTGCCCGCCTAAAGAACTTTCCGTAACAAGGAGACTTTACCGTATTTCCAAGAGTTGTGGCCCCATCAGTTCAACGTTACTGGGCCTTGTATTTGAATCTGCTGAATCTACATAAAAGCTTATTTTTACATACTTCCTGATTGGTGTCCGTTTGTGGTGCATGAAAGGGGTTTACTGTATGTGTAATTGCATTTGCTTAACCGTGTACGCCTGAGACTTAGCCTAGACTGCTCGCGCCACGCACCTAGAGGGTGAGCAGGGGTTATTCTGGGGAGTCATCCTTCGCCCTGACAAGAAGTAAAGTGTCCCTGCTTGTTGTGGGTACACACCTGCGTCAACCAGAGCCCCCTCATTTCTAACATTGGGCCTCCCACACGAGTGAGGCACCGTTTTTATCGGGAGACCCGGGGGAATGCTGGGTGGTAGGAAATTTGTGTCAGCCCGGTGATGCCACAACTCCCACACAAAAATGTGTGAAAAAGGTGATTTTTTCAGCTAAATTTGAGGTTTGCAGGGCATTCTGGGTAAGGAAACATTGGGGGATCCACGCAAGCCATACCTCCCTGGAATCCCCGGGTGTCTAGTTTTCAAAAATGTGTGGGTTTGGTAGGTTCCCCTAGGTGGCCGCCGAGCACCGGGCCAAAAACCCAGGTGACCACCCTTGCAAAACCAGGTCGTTTTGAGGTAGGCAATTTTCATGTCGCCTCAATACGTTTTGGGCCCTTGCCTGTCGCAGGTACTTGGGCCTCCCACACGAGTGAGGCACTGTTTTTATCGGGAGACCCAGAGGAACGCTGGGTGGTAGGAAATTTGTGTCATCCCGGTGATGCCTCAACTTTCCCACACAAAAATGTGTGAAAAAGGTGATGTTTTCAGCTAAATTTGAGGTTTGCAGGGCATTCTCGGTAAGGAAACGTTGGGGGATCCACGCAAGCCATACCTCCCTGGAATCCCCGGGGTTTATAGTTCTCAGAAATGTGTGGGTTTGGTAGGTTCCCCTAGGTAGTCGCCGAGTACGGGGCCAAAAACCCAGGTGACCCCCCTTGCAAAACCAGGTCGTTTTGAGGTAGGCAATTTTCATGTCGCCTCAATACGTTTTGGGGCCTTGCCTGTCGCGGTACTTGGGCCTCCCACACGAGTGAGGCACCGTTTTTATCGGGAGACCCGGGGGAACGCTGGGTGGTAGGAAATTTGTGTCAGCCCGGTGATGCCTCAACTTACCCACACAAAAATGTGTGAAAAAGGTGATTTTTTCAGCTAAATTTGAGGTTTGCAGGGCATTCTGGGTAAGGAAACATTGGGGGATCCACGCAATCCATACCTCCCTGGAATCCCCCGGATGTCTAGTTTTCAGAAATGTGTGGGTTTGCTAGGTTCCCCTAGGTGGCCGCCGAGCACCGGGCCAAAACCCCAGGTGATCCCCTTGCAAAACCAGGTCATTTTGAGGTAGGCAATTTTCATGTCGCCTCAATACGTTTTGGTCCCTTGCCTGTCGCGGGTACTCGGGCCTCCCACACGACTGAGGTACCGTTTTTATCGGGAGACCCGGGGGAACGCTGGGTGGTAGGAAATTTGTGTCAGCCTGGTGATGCCTCAACTTTCCCACACAAAAATGTGTGGAAAAAGGTGATTTTTTCAGCTAAATTTGAGGTTTGCAGGGCATTCTGGGTAAGGAAACGTTGGGGGATCCACGCAAGCCATACCTCCCTGGAATCCCCGGGGTTTCTAGTTTTCAGAAATGTGTGGGTTTTGTAGGTTCCCCTAGGTGGCCGCCGAGTACGGGGCCAAAAACCCAGGTGACCCCCCTTGCAAAACCAGGTCGTTTTGAGGTAGGCAATTTTCATGTCGCCTCAATACGTTTTGGGGCCTTGTCTGTCGCGGGTACTTGGGCCTCCCACACGAGTGAGGCACCGTTTTTATCGGGAGACCCGGGGGAACGCTGGGTGGTAGGAAATTTGTGTTAGCCCCGTGATGCCACCACTTTCCCACACAAAAATGTGTGAAAAAGGTGATTTTTTCAGCTAAATTTGAGGTTTGCAGGGCATTCTGGGTAAGGAAACCTTGGGGGATCCACGCAAACCATACCTCCCTGGAATCCCCCGGATGTCTAGTTTTCAGAAATGTGTGGGTTTGGTAGGTTCCCCTAGGTGGCCGCCGAGCACCGGGCTAAAAACCCAGGTGACCCCCCTTGCGAAACCAGGTCGTTTTGAGGTAGGCAATTTTCATGTCGCCTCAATACGTTTTGGGGCCTTGCCAGTCGCGGGTACTTGGGCCTCCCACACGAGTGAGGCACCGTTTTTATCGGGAGACCCGGGGGAACGCTGGGTGGTAGGAAATTTGTGTCAGCCCGGTGATGCCTCAACTTTCCCTTACAAAAATGTGTGAAAAATGTGATTTTTTTCAGTTAAAATTGAGATTTGCAGGGGATTCTGGGTAAGGAAACGTTGGGGGATCCACGCAAGCAATGCCTCCCTGGAAGCACACGGGTGTCTAGTTTTAAAAAATGTATAGGTTTGCTAGGTTTCCCAAGGTGCCCGCAGAGCTAGGGTTCAAAAACTACAGCTAGACATTTTGCCAAAAAAGGGTAATTTTTCACTGCGAAATTGAGGTGTGACCACGTTGAGTTTTGCGCCGTTTCCTGTCGCGGGCACTAGGCCGACCCACACAAGTGAGGTACCGTTTTTCTCGTAAGACTTTGGGGAACGAGGGGTGGGTGGAAATTTGTGGATCCACGCAGATTCCGGAACTTTCCACCACAGAAATGTGTGGAAAATATGTTTTTTTTGTCAATTTTTTAGGTTTGCAAGGGATTCTGGGTAACAGACCCTGGTGGGAGGCAGTCAAGTCACCCCATCCTGGATTCCCCTGGGTGTCTAGTTTTCAAAAATGTATAGGTTTGCTAGGTCTCCCAAGGTGCCCGCAGAGCTAGGGTTCAAAAACAACAGCTAGACATTTTGCCAAAAAAAGGTCATTTTTCACTGCGAAATTGAGGTGTGACCACGTTGCGTTTTGCGCCGTTTCCTGTTGCGGGCACTAGGCCGACCCACACAAGTGAGGTACCGTTTTTCTCGTAAGAGTTTGGGGAACGCGGGGTGGGTGGAAATTTGTGGATCCACGCAGATTCCGGAACTTTCCACCACAGAAATGTGGGGAAAATATGTTTTTTTTGTCAATTTTGTAGGTTTGCAAGGGATTTTGGGTAACAGACCCTGGTGGGAGGCAATCAAGTCACCCCATCCTGGATTTCCCTGGGTGTCTAGTTTTCAAAAATGTATAGGTTTGCTAGGTTTCCCAAGGTGCGTGCAGAGCTAGGGTTCAAAAACTAGAGCTAGGCACTTTGCCAAAAAAGGGTAAATTTTCACTGCGATATTGAGTTGTGACCACGTTGCGTTTTACGCCGTTTCCTGTCGCGGGCACTATACCTACCCACACAAGTGAGGTACCATTTTTATCGGGAGACTTAGGGTAATTCAGTTTTGTAAAGGAACTGTTATTATCTATTGACTTTCGATGCATTTCGGCCTTCCAAATGAAAGATATTGTGTAAAAAAGAAGTCATTCTAAAAAATGACTGATAATTCTCATGCTAGTATGAGTATTCCCAATTTCAGAAATGTGCAAATATCTACTGTTTCTAAACTCTATATTTTGTTCCCATTTCAGAAATACATAGGTGTCTTTCATACCGATTTTTCCATGTACACAGTTTTACAGAATAATTACTATATACCCGGTACATAATAAAAAACCATTGCAAGTTGCTGCTCAGTTTTTGACTCTGGGTTCGTCGGGTTCTTGGTGAACCTACAAGTCCTATATATCCCCACAACCAGTAATGTTCAGCGGATGTAATGGTATATTGCTTTCATAGAGCTGTCATAATTAGAAGAAGTTACAGGTGAAAACGTTGACACAAAAGGCTTTTTTTTTCAACTAATTTTCAATTTATCCTATATTTAACTGTTAGTTTCTATAAAAAAACCTTGATGGATCTACACAAATGACCCCTTGCTGAATTCAGAATTTTGTCTTCTTCTCGAAAATGTATAGCTTTCCAGGATCCATTATTGCTTTTGTACCCATTTCTGCCATTAACTGGAAGGAGGTCAAAAGCACAAAAAATAGCAAAATTAGGCTATGTCCCAGAAAAATGCCAAAACTGTGTAAAAAAGGTTGGGTTTCTGACAAAAGTCTGGTATCCCCGAAAAGCTGGGAAAATGGTGATTTCAACCCCACAAACCCTTTTTTGATAACATTTGCAGGGAAAAACCCAGATGCTTTCATTTGCAGCCCGTTTTTCCAATTTTTCCGAAAAAACCCAAAATGTTGCTGTATTTTGGCTCATTTCTGTGACCCCTCTAGGAGAATCCACAAACCCTGAGAACATTTAGAATCCCCATGATGTTGGAAGAAAAGGACGCAAATTTGGCGTGGATACCTTATGTGGTCAAAAAGTTACAGGGGCCTCAGCGCGCACTACCCCAAATAGCCAAAAAAGGGCGTGGCACAGGAGGGGAAAAGGCCTGGCAGCGAAGGGGTTAACTAAAACACATTCAAATAATTTAAAAAGCAATATTTTTACAACTTAGTATTGAAAACGATATTAAAAATTCGTTGTTATTAAAAACAATATTATTTACCTAAAAAAAACTATTCTTATCAACTGTATTTACGCATCACGATATTTGTTTTTCACTATATGAATTTTCCGATATTCCTGCCTTCCGATATTTTAAATCTGATATTTTGTCCAAACACCGTCCCACCCAACTCACAGGAATGCCGCAATACTGTCTGGGAGTATTCTTCTAACTCGTCATACTACTCTAGTCAGCCCCATTGGTATAACAAAACCTTAGGGAGCCCCCTGCAAGGTATTCTCAGGGGGCCCCATGCACTTCTCCAACCATCTAGTTCCCTCTCTCTCTCTATTGGAACAGCTCCGGGTAAAATCAGCAGGATTCTCAGTAATACAGTTAGAAAAGATCAAAATGCCCCTCAACCACAATTACAGCAGGGCATACCAAAAGCTGTGCTGCTCATTTACAGAGTTCTTTTTGAGGAAATGACTGTCTGTATTTCTCAAAAAATCTTAAATCAAAGGAGCCTTTAAGAATAAATTCATCGGGGCCTACTTTGTAAGGGATGTGAAAATGGAAAGGCAGACAATCATCACTGCTTTCCCTATTTAATCATTAACCGCGTTTTCTTTCATCTCATGCCTAATTTCCTAGCTTTGTACTTTACTTTTTGTATAACAGTAGCCTATAGGCCAATAGTGAAAAAGAACAGCCTAGCTTGTCTTGATATGGGGCCTTGGTTCAAATCACAACTCCTTGGTTCACGGAAGTATGTGATCCTGGCAAAAACGATTTACTTCCCTGCACCATGGTATCCTCTTGGCCAAAACTAGGGGTGCCCAGAGGTGATTACGTTTACAGGTGAGGTGCTTAAGGCATAAATACTATCCCCATGTTGTAAAGAACCGATGAGTCAAACACATTTAGGACAAGCGGGGGCAGAAATAGGTCCTACTTCATGAAAATCTGGAGAAAATGTGGCCGAACTGATTATGACCACATCCTTTTGAAATTAGCTAGAAATCCAAAGGTTTTACACACCTTCTGAAGGGGGCCTCACTGTACATTCAGAACTGGTGGGCCTGCCACAGTATCCTAAAGCATTATTTCTCAGCATCACCAAATCATGCATTTGCCTTTCAATAAAATGTGCCTGCAAGGTACTGCTCAAACATCCTCCGGCGCTGATAATACCATAATGATATATGTTCCACGGTGCCTGTCAGAGGTAATGTTTAATAACGAAATGGAATGCACAACCTGACACTGGTGATGTTAACACATGCTTGGGATATTAATTTTTTGAAGAGCTGCTCATGGTGTTATAGCTAAATACTGGTAACATTCTGTCCTTGTGTCACAGATCTTATAGCAGGCAACATTTTTACTCCTCTGGTTTAAAGATTTTATATCACTAGTTTGCACATCACGCAAAACAGCAGACATTGCCAAGCATATGTCCATAATGCCACAGTGTGCACAAATCACTTGGCAACGTTCAAAGCAATGATGGAGGCACACTGTTACAAAGTCCTGGAACTAACTAGCATATAATCATCTTTCTGTCATGTATTCGTACAATTTAAAAACAAGTGGCATGCTGCTTTGGAGAGGTGAGAGAATTACAATATCTTCATATATGTTTACATTCCTAGATTCTTGCCGTAAAGCTGACATATGTTTATTGTCTCTATTTGACCGGTACAAATCTTGACTTGTTCTCAGGGAATAGAGCATATACTTTCTTAGGAGAGGAGCAGTCCCTGCAGAATTGTTAGAGTCCAATTGCGAACACTCAGGGAAGTAAGCATATCATAGATGACACTGAGCAAGCGCTACACTTTTCATCATATTAATACACCATGTGACAGATTCTCTCCATTGCCCATATACCTTATTTCTAACTCTTCTAATTTCCTTCTCACCTCTGTGTCTACTTCTCATTCTGCCACCTATCATGCCTGCATCATACCACAAGCGTAGTATTCAGGTGTCATTTTACTCCTTATTTCAACATTTAGATCCAGTACATTTTCCTGCCCAGGAGACACCATCACAAGTCCCATGGCAAACGTTCTACAAGGTTTTGGTGTTAGTACCCAGCAGAGTTCTAGATTCAATTGAACTCTAGTGGTAGATCTAAATTGAGCTACTTTTAACATGGGTGATCTTTGTCCCCATGTCTGTGCCAAGCTACTTCTAAGTGTGGGTGACATTACATTGTTCGCTTTTGGGTTCAAGGCTTTATACCTTTGCTTCAAGTTGGGGTGGGTCATTTCTTACTGCCTCTTCCTGGTAAAATCTTTGTAGAATGCCATGACTGAAACTCCTCAACTTTTCGCGAAGAGAGAGGGTGTATATGATAAGTCTTGGGTGCATGAGAGATGGGGTAGTTCAGCATATGTACTATGCCCCTGCAGGTATTTAGTCACACATTTGTAGTAAATTAGATAGCAATAGGTCTGTATTTTACAGTGTGTCGTCTTTCCTGCATGTCTCCCATTCACTACTTGATTTACTTCATTTGATATTATAAGCTTGGTGTTGTGTGTTTAGGTTTGACTTCATATCCATTGCAACGCTTGAACATGCACTCCTTACCCATTCCACACATCCTGTTTTCTTCTCTGGCAAAGAGACATGAGCTCTGTAACAGTCGGGGTCAGATACAAAAATTCAGTTGACATGATTGGATACTACCAGCAACTGACCCACAAGCAGACCACCTGGAATGCATTCGGAGTGCAGAGGAGGCCAATCGAGGAGGCCAAGAGGTGCCGGCATGACGTGACAACCTAAACCAGGCACAAACCTGACGCCAACAGGAAGGCAGCAACGGCAACAGGAGGTGGTAGTCCATCGCTACAGAAGGAGATGGATGAAACCGAGGCCACAGTCATCAGTGTGGAGATGGTGCAAGGAGTAGGGAGTAAGGACACAGCTCGAGAGGACCTGACAACATCAACAGGGAAAGTAACCAACAGGGACTGGGTGGACAGGGTAGATGGGCACAATGGCACACATGCACAACGAGATGTAGCCCACTGCACACCCACAATTACCCAAGATCATGTCCCTCATCCCCTTGGCACACCGCAGCAAACACACATAGCAAGAACAGCACGCCCACATTGACGACAACGTGGTACAATGCGCATAGCCAACACTGCAGTACAGGTGATACAACTGGCTCCGCAAATGCACAGAAAACATGCCTACTACATCTGACAGAGCTGGAAACTGTGAAATGGAAATGTATGCGTATGACCTCACATCCGTCATGTAGTTCAAATGTTAACTGTCCCGCAGAAGAATCCAGCACCTCACAAACAGTCACAATGTACATTGCCATACAGTCTGCATGTAAACCAGAACAATGCGCCAACATACATGCCGACAAAATGTCAACATGCATCTCCCCTTCACATTGCAGAGGGGCACACCACACCTCCAGCAGAGCACAGAAAACAACACATCTGCGATGCCGGAGAGGACCACCACACCATCGACACCGATGCCCTACAACAGCCCATGGATATCCGACGCAACCCATCACCAGGACCAGGGCAGACAAGCTACTCAGAGGAGAACACAGAGCCTGCAACAGACCATAAGAAGCACCCGCAAGCACAGCTGGCTCACGACACTTCACCCAACCACACATGGCAACCCAATGCCATGCGTCAGCACGCCAAAAGGAGGTGGCCCAACAGATGTGGGTGGGTGCCAAACCCATGGAAGGCAAACTAGAACACATACGTTGGTGTCTATAACTCTCAGGACCACCCACACCCCACAAAGGAGACCCACACTGCCATAGAGACACATTCAGATGCACATTCACAGTACAGAACCACGCCCAGGGGCGCGCAAATAGCAGTCACACACCCACGCTGGCCACTCCCCTTATGAATTGAGTGGGTGATGACAAAGCTACATGTCCAAGATCCAACTCACTGCCTGCGGGGACATGTCTGCATCTGATGTACACAGCGCAATGTAATGTCGTAGGGCTCAGGGCCCTCATGCATACAAGACCACAGGGACACACATAGACATTATGTTGTACTGGCTACGGGCACGTGTGCCCGGACCCTTTATTGGCAGGGCCACATGTACAGTGATGCCTGTGCTGGATGTGTGTGGGATGAGTGCAAGCCGGCCCACACAGAGTGCTTGGTGCTGGCAACCACTTGAACAGTGGACAACAGTGCAACGGAAACTGAAAATACCTGCATAACAGAGTCAACTGCTGAGCAACATGGGGGGAGCCAGAGAAAGTCCTGAGGTAACACAACATGCAAACAGAAGTGTCCGTGATTTGCAGTGCACTGAGGTAGGGGCACTACAGCTGAGCATGACCATGTGAAGAAAAAGTCTCAGATTGTGTCCCTTCGAGACATTCCTGATGCAGATGCAGTGGGCTGTGTTTGACCTGCATCATCTTCCTCATCATCATCACAGGTCTCTCACACTGCTTGAGGTGACATTGCTGCACAACCTCTCAACGACACAAAACTCAATCAGTAACAGACGATGGCTTGCGGTGCACTGAGTCACTGGCACCTGGAGTGCCGAGCAGGGTATTCAACTGATGATGGCATCCACTACAGGTGTGAGCAACTCCGTAAGTCCATCAGGACCACCGTTTTGACAGATTGTGGTTGGAGCAGGTCCTGGCAGAGGTGGTGTGTGCCTCCTGCGGTGATGCAACGTCCGGGCCGGTCAGGCCTCGATTTGATGTGTGAGCCCTGGTGGACCACAGTTGAGGCCGGAGGCAGCGGACAGCGTAGGGCCACAGACACTATCGCCTCAGAGGCCATCCAATATCTCAGAAGAAGGGGTCCTGGACCTGACCAGCACAGACTTAGTGGCCCCGGATGCACAGCGGCCGGCACAGGCACCCTGCCACGGGAAGGTGATTTGCGGTGCACTGAGGTAGGTCCACACACAGTGAGTGGGTCCTCATTGATGTCCAAGGTGAATGTGGCGTAGGCTTGCGGGGAACAGAGGAAGGTGTCCTCCAGGGCATGATGCGGAAGGTCTGATGATATCAGGCAGCAGCAAATGGAGGAGTGGAAAGCGCCAGCCTCGTTTTCACCACCAATTCGGTATCAGCTACATGAGGATGAAAACTAGCCCCTAGTCCATAGACTCAGACGCCACCAATGTACGTTCAGAGAGTGTCCATGAATCTCGGGGAACAGACTTAACGGCACCGGTGCTGAGAGGGGATGCAGTCTGTGATGATGCCGGTACACTGATATGAACTCCGCCATCGCTATATCAAGACACTGGACCACAGTGTAGGCCGGAGGCAGCGGTTAGCAATGGCCCACACCCACCTGCGGTGGCTCGCGATGCACAGAGTTAGTGATACCAGGGCAGTTGTCGGTCGTGTTCAATTACCTCCATAACGATGATCCTGTTCCCTCCAGACTGCAACGCGTCATCCTCTTACTCCTCTCCTTGCGTGCGATGATATGTATTTGGCCTTTGAATAATCGATGCTCAGTTCCAATTCTGTGACCTACTCGTACGCAGCATAGGCCGAGGGCAGTATTCCGCGTAGGCCCACAGACACGAGTGGTTGTTCATACTATGCATAGACCTGGTGGCACCACATTGAAGGGAGTGTAGTGACATGCACTCTGCATTAAGTAATGTTCACTGCCGTGGTGTAATCAAGACTCAGTTCCAAATGTGTGACCTACTTGACCGTGGTGTAGGACGGAGGAGGCAGTAGAGTACGTCAAAGAGAAAGGAGTAAAGCGGGCCTGTGTCGTGGAGGCCGTGATGGTATAAGGAGGCTGCCAGTGTCGCGGGACTCGGGCTTGGAGCTTGTGCAGACATGTGGTGGGCCCTCCTTGACACACGCCGGTGTCGGCAGGTGATCAGTGTGGCCTGGCTGCGCAGGGGCGGGCCTGACGGGTTTGGGGTCCAGCGTGCTGGGGTACAGCATGCACACAGGATCGCAGGCAACTCCGCTCAGGAGGACGGCGTCAGACTCGTGGCGTAGTGAGCGGTGCCACCCTGGCAGAGACGTTGGGCTTTCCTATTTGTGCACACCCATATGCTGGCCTGGCGTACGCCGGGCCATCCCACTCTACTCGCGCTTACGGGGGGCACATCACAGGCAACATATCTGCAAAATCCCCCACTGGCCGGGGTGACATGGTTGCGTCCACTGTCCACTACATTCCATACACCAGAGGTGTATGTCGCCATGGATATGGGTGTATTCTGCATACTGCGGTCTGTCCAGCACATCTCCTCCACTCTTGGCATTGTGTAGTTTCCCAATCAAGGTTTTCCTGTCTCCTTCACACATGCCTGGTTGCCACCTCTCCCCATATTCGGCTAGTGTGTGGCTGAGGTGCCATGCCATTTATGGCTCATGTGCAGGGCTTGCCCAGGTTACCATTGTGAGTTGTTCTGTTGTGTCTGGTGGGTGGGCATGTTGTTTTGCCTGTTAGTTTAGATTTTGTGACGCGTACGTTGCCAAAGTTGTGAGTTGCATGGTTGTGGAGTTGAGGTGAGTGGGTGTTCATTTGGAACCTGCCAAGGGGCTGTGCATTTTCGTTGGTGCCATCCTGTGAAAGCTGGTTGCTGATGGACTGTCGGAGGATGGAGGAATCATGCACACTAGCTGGGTATTTGAAGGCAACATTGGTGGAGGTTCCACAGTGTGTGGTTGTTGCCTGCACATTGATGTGAGACGTGTGCTTTCTGTTGCGGTGAATGTGTGTTGTGTCGGCAGGGGGCACAGGTATGACATGTGTGCTGTGGATTGACCCTAACACGTGCGTGCATCCAGCTATGGCGCATGGTCCTTGCTTGGTATCCAGCGGATCCTGCGCATTGTGTTGGAAATATAGGGACTGGGGTACCAGGCTGTGGTGATGTCCAGGACAGGTGTGAGGGACTTGGATGTGGCTGGCTGTGTGACTCCTCCGACTCTGACGGGTGTTGGTTGGGGGGCACCAGGGACCAACAGGTGCAGCAGAGCCAGCAGCTTTGTGTGGGGTGGGATGTTGGTTGTCCGCTGTGTTGGTTCAGTCGGCCTGTTGGGCGTTGTTGGTCAGGATGCGTGGGATGGGTGTCCTTTTGGGCCTGTAGTGGGCAATGACATTGTCAGGTGTTGGGTCTGTGAGGCTGGTGCGTTTCCTGGGGGTCCGCTGTCTTTGTCCGCGCTGCCTCTGTGGTGGTCCACGGGGGGTGTTCCGGGTGGGGGTTGGGGTCCTGGGGTGGTGGCGGTGGGTGTTGTGGCCCTCTTGGGTGCCCGGGCCGCATGACCAGTGGTTCCATGGCATCTGTTGCCCTTCCGATGTGGCTGTGGGCTGTGCTCCATTTTGTGGTACAGGCTGTGGTCCAACTTTGCACCAGGTCAGAGTAGGTGTTATTTTCCTGCTGCTAACGCGCCTTATCTCCTGTTTTGTGTTCTTATTGCAGTTCTGTCTGGTTGTTGTGAATGTTGTGGAGTGGTGTTATTGCGGCTTTTGGCACGGGAACGCCTACTCTGCATCTCATTAGCGATAGTTGCGGGGTCTTCTGTGGCAATGTTTCTTGCGGCTGCTATCGCGGGTGAACTGGTGCTGTGGGCTGTTAACACCAGCTTGTGAATGGAGAGATAAATTTATCGCAACTTTGGCTGTGATAAAGTGCCGTTAACTCTGCGATAGCTCCTTGAGAAAATGCCCCTGCGTTGCTACCATCTCACATTGTTTCACCCTTTTTACCTCTCACACACTCACATCATCATTCTGTACTATTCCCATTCCTTCCCAGTCTTCCTCTAGACTCTGTATCGTATTTCATTACACTCATCCAAACCTTTCACATACCATCCTGCCCATTCCTGCTTTCCTCTTTCTCTCCCCGCTCCTCCCATAATTCCACCTCGGCATTCCTATGACATACATCTCTTCCAATCTCCAAATTACTTTCAAAGTGACCTCTCATTATCTCAGTTTTTTTGATTCCTCACAACTCCAGTTCTCATTCACTCACCTGCTTTTGCCACTTACTTTCTTTACTATTTCTCCTGTGTTTTCTCGGTCACTTTTCCACTCTATTTCTCCTTGGTGACCTCATGCAACTAACTCTCCAGCTCATGAGTCTGTGCTTTCTTTGAGTTTCCCTTCCACATCCACCTCTCATTCTCATACTTATTCTGGCATTTTAGCAACCTGTACATATAACATGTCTGTTCCACTACCAGAATTGCATCACACAATGACCACCATCACTTTGCTTTCCCTCCCCTCGTCTGTTCTTATTTGAACGACCACTGTAACTTCAGGTTCCTAGATCTCGAATTCTCTGACCACTAGCTCTTCGGTTCTGTCACCCCTACCTCTCACATTGTCACGTTTGTTCCAGTTTCTATGATCAAACAAGCACCTTAATATTTTCCTGTTTACTTACAATTGGGATCGATCCCAATTTTACTTGGAGCTCACTCAAGTTCATGTTTCTCCCCTCATTCCTCCTCCATTTTATTTCTGTGTATTATACTATTGAGCTCTCTCTTTCCTGGCCCATCTCTCTGCTCATTTTGATGCATCCCTGTCCCCCCTCTGTTACCTCATTATCTGGCTAGTAGTGAATAGCCCCATCCCCCTTCCTCTGTTTGCCTCCTGCTCACAGTCTGTTTCCATCTCAGGATCTCGATCTCTTGCTCTTTTTCCCATTCTTCGACTTTTATCTTACCTTCTCTTTCCTTTCAGCCCATTAATTCCCCTTTCTTTCTATTTCCTTTCTTCTTTCTCTCTGTTTATACATTTTCCTTTCCCTGCTTTTTCCTTTGGTCTTGACATCTCCTCATCGTGTATGTCTTTGTTTCTTTTTTACCTCTTTTGTTTATGTTCTTATCGTTACATTTTTTCATTATATTGCTTTCTTTCTGCTTCTTCCTCCTAGGATTTTCAATCCTTTTCATCCTCCTCACAATTTTCTTCACATTTTTCCTTAAATCCCACTTCTCCTATCTTACATGTTTTTCCCTTTTTCTTTTCCAAGTTTCCCACACCTCTATTTTCCTAACCCCTTCTCACTTTCTTTGCTCTCTCTCCTTTCTCTTAATATTTTGTTGTATTTGTCTTTCTCCTTCAGTTTCCTTTACAACACCCTTTGCCCCTGCCCTGTCAGGGCAGTCTCTTTTCCAGGTTATTCATGACTTTCCGTGCTGAGATAAAACTTGAGACTAGAATGCATAGATATCACTTCGACACCTGCAGTAGGATACAATAGCAAAGATACACATTGCATAACTGAGAGATCTGGTACAGCACTTACAGAAAGCAGCACTCACTTACACACATGTACTGTGTAGGTGACAGTTTGCAAGTTTCATGCACACACATCGGGTACAATATTGTCTTGAGGGCAAGACTCCCTAGCACAATGAAGAGATACAGATAAGACAGCAACAGTGCAAGTGTTCCTCATACATAGTTGGTTCATCATGGGAAGAAGCAATGCATGTTCCCTTCACCATGAACAATAACAACACACAGAGCAGCACTCCAAGCTTCCGTAACACCAAACAAGCACACAAAAGACAATAGCTCTGCCTGCACTCTTCGCAAACAAGAAAGACATCCAAAAGACAGCAGCAATGCAAGCTTCCAACATACAGAACAAGCATTTGCAATGCAATAGGTCTCTCCTTTGGTACCTTATACTGTTTTAGCTATGCAGCACATTATTCTGGGTGGTACAACATCTAGCGTTTTTTAATGTGGAAGTTTTTTTGGGCAGTTTTAAATAGCGCAAACTAGACTTGAAGCTTTTGAAGCGCATAATGCCCAGTTACATTACACACGGCATTGGGTAATGGTGCCCTGTCTGAGGTCTATTCTCATGAGAAGGGGAGCCTTGCCTTGACAAATGTTCTGCTCTTGGAGGTGTGGGGGATGGGAGGTTGAATGACAGTAATGTGCCCCTGTCTTTTATATAGCTTTTTCAGATGCCTTGCAGATTCGTGAAACAGCTGTCTCAGTGGATCTTATTTTTATTTTTTTTACTTCGGAAGGATAAAAGGCTGATGCAGTTAAATGTGATGACAAAGCTATCGCGCTATATATAGAGCTCTGCAGAAGGGGCTTAAACCTGCTAAGCTGCGCGGTCATCTATAAAAAGATGTAGCCTAATGCATGTTGCTTCTCTTTTGAAAGGGGGAAAAGAGAGAGCAGTGAAATGACCCATGACACAAAGTGGGCAGGGGTGCAGGCAGTACACAAGATCACAGCAATCTCCTTCTTACTAATGTAAGATCTAAAAAATGAACTCTCTCTCTGCCTGTCTCACATCTGCATAACAGCATCAGAGGTACCACAGGGGTGATCGTGAAATGTGTGGCCACTCCAGCAGCGACGGGTGGTGATGATGTGTGAGTGCGCAGCTAATTGAATAATAGTCTTTCACTCACCCTACCAAGATGGATCATCAAGCCATTCAAATAAAGTAAGCTAAAACATTCCAACTAGACACCTCACCCATCATACCTATAATGTTATCTAGCAATGGCAGTCTCTTGAAAACAAACTACACAGGCTGGCATGGACAATCTACCACGCAGTTCAACGAAAAACAGACATATGGAGATTCCAGAACATAATGTCACTCCTTCAAAGTGACCACCTGTTACTGCGGACTAGAACACTGATGAAGATGCACTACTATTGCCGAAATGTAATCTAAACCAGACTCTCCATGTAACTCCTTTACGGAGTGCTCAGTGGACAGAATCAAGCAGGCACGTTGCGCCTGAACCTTTTCAAATACAATATTTTGGCTATATTTGACAGTTAGAGGCTGTTGTGTAACCTCCAGTGCTGCTGCTCTCGAAGCTGGGGAACTGGGTTTGAGTCTCAGTGCTGCTAATTGTGCCTTCAAAAAAACAAAAAAAGAATGTCACCAAAACAATGCAATAAAACAGAATGAGGATAAAGAATGCCATAAAAAATAGAAATGCTGATATAAGAAATTAAAAAAATAAAAACACCCCATAGCAATGGCCTACCAGAAGGAACCGTGATTGGTGGCCAACTAGAACAAACAATGAGTGAAATCGCCTGAGTGGGAACCAAGAACCAAAAGACAGAACAAAAATGAAACATTATCCAACAGAAAGCCGATGTTTCTAAAAGACCGTGCACGTAACCAATTAAAAGCCAATAGAAGGGATGAAAGCCCATAGAGTGATTACACCAGGTCTTGCAGACATCGTATGTTTTGCGGCCTAGGCTCGACCTAAAAAGACACAGATTGAGTACTAGCTGTAGAAAAACATGCCCGCAAAATGACATACTGCACTGGGAGAAGCACTGGGAGAAGCTGTGCATTCCTCCCTTACACCTTACAGCAGTGAGAGCATCCTCAACAACTCATGCACAGCATGGGAGGAGCTCTGCATGCCTCCCTCACACAAACCATGAAAACAATTGGAAGCAGCTCCAGAATCCATCCTAAGTAAACTGGTAGAGCACGAATAGCAGCTGGCCCAGCCCTTCCTCACAAAAGAAACAGTAGTAGATGAACCACTGTAAAGTGACAGTCCTGCACAGCAGCCAAGAGGCACAATGTGAAGTGTGACACACATTGAGCCACTCCTGTTTTAATCCTCAATGGTTTCATGGCTATAAAGGTAAAGACAAAACTAGGAGTCCCAGAATGCAGTGATTTTAGCTAAAAAGCTAGAACGGTTAGTACTGCATGTGACACATAGCCATTTGTCAATGTGTTTGCAACTCTTCAAATGTGACAGCCAGTCAGCCTCAAAAGTGATGATTAAACAACACTGAGCTCAGTTATTCTTGATGGAATCAGATGCTGCTGGTTTGCAATTATTACAAAAAAAGCGATGTTCAGATCTGCTACTTTTGCCCCACAGCAAACACAAGGAGATGATGGATGGGGCACTGAAACTTTTCAGACACTCACCCCCAGTCACAGATCTGGGTTGAATCTATCATCGTTCTTTAGCTCACTTCGCCACCCCAGTTCAGACACAGCTAAATGCCAATCAGTCTTGACCCTGTGCCTCATGGGAACAGTCCAGCCCGAACTGCCAAGCCATGTCTTCCCTGGACTGTAAACAAGCATCCTGAGACCGGTTTTGGGCTAAAAGCCCTCATCACTAAGGCTAGTGGCAAAGTGAGCAAGGGACCCACATCTGGGCCTACCTTGCCAACTTAGGGCGAACAAGGCAAACACTAGGAGATCATGGACAGAGCACTGAAACTTTTCAGACACTCACTCCCAGTCACAGATCTGGGTTGAATCCATCATCATTCTTTAGCTCACTTCGCCACCCCAGTTCAGACACAGCTAAATGCAAATCAGTCTTGACCCTGTGCCTCATGGGAACAGTCCAGCCCGAACTGCCAAGCCATGTGTTCCCTGGATCGGAAACAAGCATCCTTGGACCGGTGTCAGGCTAACAGCCCTCATCAGCCAGGCTACCTTGAATCCAGTGGCAAAGTGAGCAAGGGACCCATGTCTGGGCATACCCTGCCAACTAAGGACGTAGAAAGCCATCACAAGTTGCCCCACAGCAATTTAAAATGCAGGTTTCTTTGAGGTCTGAAGATCTATATGCAAGCATTTTAAACGTCATTGCAATGCACATCAAGTCGAGCTGGGCCTTGCTGGAGGAAAGCTGTTTCACACCGCCTGCCTGGCAATACCATTTAACAGATGAGAAAACGTACTGTTTGCAAGATTCCTTTTGATAGAAGAAAAGGGGCATTCTGAAAGGGCTCTGATCACTGCCACTGGCACTCTCTCTGGATCCGGCCACCCACACAGAACTTTTAAGTCGACGCCTGGGCGAGCAAAGCGGAAAGTGAAAGTTATTCTGCTGTGACTTTCCTTGCAGGTGGGTATTAAGTACCACTCCAACTCTCAGGGATCTCCCACCTTCCTATGAAAAACTATTGCCAGCAGAAAGGGGACTAATTCAGCTCTCCTGCCTCACATATCCAAATACCTCAAGTGCTGTTTCCTTTTAGAAAATATCCTTTGGTTGTTGACACAATATTGACAACCTAATGACCTGGGTTTTTGTTATGCCCTTAATCATCTCCCAAGCGCATGCCCAATATAATATATCCGGAGATCTACAATAGTATTGGGTCTCATCCCTTAGCTGATCCAGATCGTGCGGACGACAGAATGGTTCTTTCCTCTGCTCAGGTGGGCGTGTGTAGAGGACGGAAACGTTCCTCTGCACATGTCCAGGAAATCCCTTTGCTGTTTACAGCAGAGGGATATCCTTTTTTTTCAGCCTCGGAAGCAGGGGAAGATCTTCCTCTGCCACCCAAAGCATTTTTCTTTAAGCGTAATGGCAATAGGCGCCCATGATGCGCTGAGAGCATTACATTGAAAAGTGAAAGTGAAATGAGCTGATTGGCTCATTGGAAAAAAGGGTCTGTTTTCACTGGAAAAATGTGCTGCCTCCATGTTGCGTTTTGGGCCATTTCCACACAAGTGAGGTACCATTTTTATCGGGCGACTTGGGGGAATGCCGGGTGGAAGAATATTTGTGGCTCCCTGCAGATTCCAGAACTTTCCATCACAGAAATTTGAGAAAAAATAGTTTTTTTAGTCAATGTTGGAGGTTTGCAATGGATTCTGGGTAATAAAATGGGGCAAGAGTCACTCAGGTCAGCCCATCCTGGACTAGGTGTTGAGTTTTCCAAAAAGTACCAGGTTGACTAGGTTTCCCTAGGTGCCGGCTGAGCTAGAGTCCAAACTTTTAGGGAGCACAGAATAGTACAATTGTCTTTCTCTGCATTTGCGCCTTATAAATGTATGGCAGTGTGTAAGAAAAAAGACATTTTGAGAAATGCCCTCTAATTCACATTCTAGAATGGGTGTGGATGTGCATTTAACCACTGCATGGAATCTCATAGATCTAACTGTAATGTACTTGACCCGTAAACTGGTTTCAAATTGTGTAATCATTGTCAACTCGCCAGAACTGTCGAGTATGCCCTAAACATAGCTCAACCTTACAAAATCTGACTTCTCATAGCAAATAGATATTTAGAGGCTTGTTTCCAGCGCACTGCACTGCGAAGGGCCCAGGACGAGGGGGCGTTCATCAGGCCCAGGGAGGCTTTGCCTGATTGGCTGGGTTTAGAGGCTCTGACCAGGCACCCAGGCTGGCCCTGGGGTGGGAGCCCCTGTTCTGGGCTCTGTCCTCAGGCCAGCCACATGGACAAGCCCTTGGGATGGGGTCCTGTGGGCCCAGGATGGCCTCCCCTTCGTGGCCAGGTTTAGAAGCTCTGACAGGGCCCCCAGTGGGTCCTGGGGTATGAGCCATCATTCTGGTCTACGTCGCCCCTGCCGACTGTACCACAAAAGGGACTGGGACGGGTGTCTATCAGGCCAGGGGAGGCCTCTCCTGCTTGGCCGGGTGCAGAAGCTGTGACCGGGGCCCCCAGCAGACCCTGAGGTGGAAGCCCCCATCCTAGGCTCCTTCCTGGGGCCCGTTGCATGGCTAAGCTCTGGGACGGGGTCCTGTGGGCCCGTGGAGGTCTCCCCTTCATGGCTGTGTCCAGGAGCCCATCCTGGGCTCTGTCCTAGGACCTGCCACATGGCAAAGCACCCATGATGGGGCCCGTGGGCCCAGGAAGGCTTCCCTGTGTGGCTGATTTCAGGAGCCCCAACTGGGTCCTGGGGCACCACCAGGCCTTGGGGTGGGCGCTCCCACCCTAGGCTCGGTCCTCCAGCCTGCCATGCTGCCAAGGGCCCAGGTAGGGAGTCCATCGGGCAGAGGGGCCTTCCCCTGCTTGAACAGGTTCAGAAGCTGTGACGGCACATCCTGGAGGTTCCTGGGGTGGGAGCCCCTGCTCTGGGTTCCATCCATCGGCTTGCCACATGGCAAAGCACCCGAGACGGTGTCTTGCAGCCCAGGGAGGCCTCCCCTGCCTGGCCAGGTCCAGGATCTCTGATTGGGCCCCACCAGTCCCTGCCAGGCCCTAAGACAGGTGCTTCCGCCCTGGGCTTCATCCTCCAGCCTGCTACCTTGCCATGGGCCTGGGACGAGAGTCCATAGGGCCCGGGGAGGGTTCCCCTGCTTGGCTGGGTTCGGAAGCTGTGACTGGGGCCCCCCGGCAGCAGCTGGGGTGGAAGCCCCCATTATGGGCTCTGTCCTGGGGCCCACCATGTGCAAAGAGCCTGGGGTGGGGTCCTGTGGGCCTGGGAAGGCCTCCCCTTCCTGCCTGGTTCCAGGAGCCCAACTGGACCCTGGGGCACCACCCGGCCCTGGTGTGGGCGCTGACACCCTGGGCTCTGGCCTCCCCTGCTTAACTGAGTTCAGAAGTTGAGACCGCTGCCCTGGTGGGCCCTGGAGTGGGGCCCCCCCATCCTGGTCTCCGTCCTCAGGACCAGCATGTGGCAAAGCATCCAGGAGGAGTCTTCTGGGCCTGGGGAAGCCTCCCGTGTGCAGCCGGGTCCAGGAGCTCTGGCGGGTCCTGGGGCGGGTGCTCCCACCTTGGGCTTCATCCTCCAACTTCCCCTGCTTGGTCGGATTCAGAACCTCTGACTGGGGTCTGACGGGCTTTACGGTTGGGGCCCCCCATCTTAGGCTCTGCCCTCAGACCTGGAGAGGCCTCCCCTACATCGCTAGTTTATTGAGGTACCTGTGGGCCCTGGGTCAGAACTTCCTTCAGGGCCTCCTTCACAGCCCTGTGCCTGAGCTGAGCTGGGGCTCCGAGCACCAAGACCGCAGAGTCCCCATTCCTTCCAAGACCTAGTGGAAGCCCTTCGGTTTAGCCACAGTGAGACCAGATGGCCATCCTTCGAGCCCGGCCATCTGGACGCACCAGCACCTCAGGCATCTGGTCACATGTCAGGCTTTCCAATGGGGCATCTGATGGCCGTGCTCAAGTAGGTTGGGTGTATTCATGTTGGTGGTTCCCTCTGTCACTCAGTGCTCATGGATTACAAGAAAAGGGGGTAGCCTTCCTCTGGATTATTAGGGACGGGGTACTCTGGATTCCCTTGCAGTCCCAGGACCCTGGGCTGGCCAACTGAGGCCCCCAGAGGCCCAAGTCTACACCTGCCTCCCAGCCCTGCCCATTGGGCCTTTCCCCTGTGACTGCCTTCCCCAACAGCAGACATGGACCCAAAGTCTTTCACAATAGAGTGTGAGAGAAAAAGGGGTCAATTGCAATCCCCCAAGTACAATTGTATCACATATAAGCAACTGCTGCAGCCTGAATTTCCAAAAGGATACCAAGCCTTTCCTAGTGGAGAGGAAGAAAGAGGTGAATTGGGTCCCAAGGAAGTATGTTGGTCTCCCTCTGCTTAATCTTTGGGTGATGAGGTATCCAAAGATATTGGAGTAGACGCCTCACTCACTTATCGTGACATGCCTAATCATAGGCGTCTATCCACACCCAGGTAAGATGGTACTACCTGGGCGGACTCAACCAAAGGTGTTATGAGAGTTCTTATATAAAGCAAGTACTGGTCATGCAGGGAACCAAATGCGTGATAGTAAAAATACCTTCAGGTATACCCAAACAATATGTTAATTAGGAGGGTACCTGGGGCATGAATAAAAACGTGAAACATTCTGGGTTTTCTGACTGTAATTGTTCAGTTATACCCCTTCTAAAGTGCCAACATTTTTTGGCCCGCACTATGAGCCCACGTGGGTTTTGGGCCTTCTTCAGGGCTGATTATCTACTGCTAAGTATCCCTGCTTCTGAAAAATTGACACACTCCATGGACTAAAACGAGGTCTGATGCGCTCACCTGTCTTAACTGTGTCCTCAGTAGCTTTTCCAAGGAAAGGGGAGAGAAAAAAAAAAAGAAGGGGACATCAAACCTGGCTAGTATTAAGACAGGCTGCTTCCACTATGATTCCTCCATTTATATACACTCAACCATGTTGTCATATTTTTAACAACTATCCTGTGTGGTGTGTTACCTTGGGCATATTCCTTCAAAACTCTACTTAAGTAATGGTGATCTCCGTGCAGCTTAAAAAGATTTATTTGGTTAATAAACAATGTTAATTGTGTTGATTTTAATCCATACTTTCTACACTTATTTCTTGTTGTGCCGACTACACTAGGTCCAGCTGTCAAGCAAAGCGCTTTCATCCCATCCGGGACTGCCCAACTCGAGGGCCTGCCATTCACAGAGGTCCTTCCCCTACCCAGCAGACCAAAAGCCGAGCAGCCTTGGCAGCTTGCACCCCCTGGTGGTCCGACCATAGAGGAAGGGGTCGGGTGGCGCCAGTTCCCGGGTGCCACCTGATGGCCAGCCCCCCTGTGCCACACTGTCATCCTGCTTTGCCCAGTGCATTCCACAGCAGCTTGGAAATACCATTCCGAGGGGTGTCCCCACCGTCACACCTTCGTCTCACTCAAGCTGTGTCTCGGCCCGCCTCCCCATCCAAGGAGACGACCGGGCATGCCAGTGCCTGTGTGACTGTACCAGTACCCCCCAACAAGCCACCCAGGCGGGCGAGCTTCCACAGCAGGTCCCAAGGGGTGCGAAGGTTGGTCGGGCACATGGCTCCCAACCACCGTATAGCAGCTGCGGCTACGTGGCTGATTCTGCCAGTAGCATATGCTTGTCTCAAAGATTAGGCTATGCGTGTGTAAGTACACACAACCAGTACTGTGAAGCTGCGAATGGCTCATTAAATCAGTTATGGTTCATTTGATCACTCCTTCTGGTACTTGGATAACTGTGCCAAATCTAGAGCCAATACATTCCGATGAGCGCTGACCTCCCAGGATATGTGCATTTATCAGACCAAGACCAATCTGGGCTCGACCGGTCAGTTTGGTGACTCTAGATAACCTCCGGCCAATTCCACGTCCCTGTGATGGCTATGATGCATGTCTGCCCTATCAACTTTCGATTTCAGAGAGGGAGCCTGAGAAACAGCTACCACATCCAAGGACGGCACCAGTTGCGTAAATTACGTACTACCAACTCGGGGAGGTAGTGACAAAAAATAACAATACAGGACTCTTTCTAGGTCCTGTAATTGAAAATGAGTACACTTTAAATCCTCTAACAAGGATCCATCAGAGGGCAAGTCTGGTGCCAGTAGCTGCGGTAATTCCAGCTCCAATAGCGTATATTAAAGTTGTTGCAGCTAAAAAGCTATTAGTTGGATCTTGGGATTGAGCTGGCAGTCCGCCGTGAGGCGAGCTACCGCCTGTCCCAGCCCGCACCTCTCGGCGCTCCCTTGATGCTCTTGGCTGAGTGTCCTTGTGGTCCGAAGAGTTTACTTCGAAAAATTCACCTGAATACTTCAGCTCGGAATAACTGACTAGCACTCGGGTTCTACTGTGTTGGATTTCAGAACTGGGGCCATGATTAAGGGGGACAGCTCGGGGGATTTGTATTGTGCTGCTAGAGGTGAAATTCTTGGACCAGCGGAAGATGAACCAGAGCGAAAGTCATATTTACACAGCCATTTGCATGTGTCAATCTGACTTATGTGTGTATAAAGTATTTTTATAGTACAAACCTAGCCAAAAGCCAAAGGAGCACTGTAATTTGTCAAATAGAAGCACAAAGTCAACACCTCATAAGGGGCGCGGTCGCGCCACTGGCGCGCCAAAGGCGCGCCTAATGCAAGCCCATCTGCGCCCGTCAGCGCCCAACCGGGCCCAGGGACCAGGACCCCTGGTTCTCCAACAAGAGGTAATCTCTCCTATTCCGCAGAGCAGCTATACCATGTTAGAAGGACTTTGGCCCTCAAATGCGCTTACACCTTGGCGCCAACCAATATCGGTAGTAAATACTGCCAATGTTCCTTCAAGTTAGGTTGTCCGCTCACGGCCTCAGGCGTTAAGACCTCACCCTCCCAATTTTTTTAAAAATGTGCCTTCTGAACTGTCGCTCATTACCGAAGCACGCTACCGAATTACGATTATTGCTGGAAGAACAAGACCCAGATGCCTTGTTCCTCACGGAAACATGGCTTACCAGTACATCAGATCCGGTGCTAGTTCAAGCCTTGCCCCCTGGATATCAGATTCAGAGACAAGACTGGGAATTAAATAGAGGAGGAGGCCTGGCTATTATATATAAAGATAAATTTAACTGTCGCATTTCAGCTAGTCTGATTCCCGACTTTGAAAGCTTCCTCTTTGCACTGGGTTTCTTCTCTACATGCACCTTTTCTGGGGTCCTAATCTATCGGCCCCCAGGAACCATTGGCCACTTCAGTAGTGATCTTCCTGAAGCAGAGACTGCAGAACGAATATGAGAAATTGATCGTATTAATTTAGAGAAATCTCTCTCTGTAGTAGACAATGGGTTAACAACTCTGTTGTCCAGGATATATTCAGTGGACAGCATTGTGTCTTCTGCCATAGACATCATGGAACAAGACTTGGTCATGCTGCAACATGGTCAGTCTCAATTACGTTCTATAATGCTATTAGGCTGGACGCTCCAAAACTTGCGTTCAAGCTATGTGCCTTGGCGTTTAATCAACACTATGTCACTGTTTTCAGAATTCAATCTCGCTGATAAACAGATCAAACTGGCACAAAGGGGAGCAGACTATAAGGTGCTGAGCATTGAAAAATTACCATTCACTGTGGCAGAAAAACCAGCTACTGAGTGGATCATACATGGTAAAATTACTCTGCCTGTTACAACTTTCCATTTTCAATATTGCCTAAAACATATACCTGCAGGCAAATATGAAAGTTTGGGTAAAGTGTTGGGTAAAGAATACATCAAGACATCTTGGGATTTACCTTACACACATAGATGTTGGAGTGGGGGTCGTGAAGTGTTTCTTAGCGGTACAAACTGTGAAAACGAACTAAGCGGTTCTCTCCTTTGTCAGTGTATTAATTTACACGGGCCTGCGATGGTTCCACTACAAACTTATCCTGTCACCTGCAAGGCTCACCAGCTGCAGTGATTAATCCAATTTTTGGACTACTTTCAAATGGAAGTTACCTCATGTTGAATGATCACAGCTGCTGTAGCATGTTGCCAGGTTCCCATATCTGGTAACTGTTACATGCAGGGTCACTTGCTATATGCAAGTCTTGTTTCCACAAATACAGGCAGTCAGGGAGTCGCCTCTATGGCCTTCACTGAACATCTCTTCTGTATGTATTTATACTCTAAGCAGAATGAAAGCCATTCTTTTACAACAAACTGTGCCACTGACCTCGGCCAAAGAAACCTATGATCTACAAGTCGCAAGGACTTCTGCCGAGATACAAGCCCTTTTGAATACAAACTGCCCTATACATTTCTCAGAAATGTTAGAACGTATCTTAAACATGTCTGATACGAGCGGTATTGTACATGTATTTAAGACCGTGTGTTCAGGACTATTAGCACCTTTTCAAGCAGTCCTCAGAATAATTCCCAACTTCGTGCACTCTGTGTTTGGCGGACTGCCACTACTTTTTGGACTCGTTGCAGAGATCCTATTTTTGCTCCTACTGCTCCGATATGGCAAGCCAAATCACCAACATCAATCCAAGCACCATAGAGAAAGCTCTATTGGAGATGAGGTGTCGTGAGCGCATCGTCCAAATTTTAGGTTTACCTCATCTACGAGAATAAAATATCACATGGTTTCTGTCATTCAGACCAATCTGGCAAGATTGCATCTTACCTGTTCTACGCTGCCTGCTTTGGGGTGAAGAATGCGTGCTAGACATCTGTCTTACACTCCCATCAGTCATGCCTACGAATATCGATACTCTGCTGGACACGGTAACGGCCCATGCTGTGTGTTGTCCCCAGCGGCTACCAATCCTGATGACGGCATTCATTGAGATCTCACAGATGCAAATTGCTACTGCTGAGGTACGAGAGGAAACAACAGGCACGCAGGTAACATCCGATACAGACATTGCTGATGCGACCAATGCTGACGGCGATGCTTCTCATCTATGTGCGGTTAGTCTTCTAAACGAGGTAATCCAACTTTCACCTACAACGGTAGACGACTTTTTGTCTACAGGATTAGAAGATTTCATGTTTTCTCCATCCCCATAAACTGACTTTTGATTCAGCACACAGTGTACCGGGAAGACTCTGAATTTGGCCTTCATTTTTCAAAACAAAAACTAAACTTGGAACTTTTTCCTATGATTAATTTTTTTTCTCCAAATTAGATTTTTTCTTTTTATGGCACAGTAATCTGCTTATAGTAGAACTATTCATAGAGAACAGAATTCTTTGATACACTTTCAGAGACAATATGTCACCTTGTCAATAACAATTGATTTATGTAACTTGACATGAGATGGTTTCGGCCTTTTTTCTTCTGTATTTACGAGCCATTTCATAATGTGTATATATATGTATGTTCATTCATTTAGCATTCAATGTAAATATATGCTTAGACTGAAACATTTCTTTAATATGTACAGCAACAATGCATTTTTATGCATGGCAACAGTTTTTATGCATTTTACAATGTATTTTTAGACATGTTCTTAGCCATCCATATGTAGCTATATTTTAGATATGTTTAGCATGTTTAGAATTTAGTAATGTCGTTCATACGAAAGTGGAGTGGGTGTTGTGTGTCCATTTAGATACTGTATATAGGTTTCCCTATTTATGTCCTTATATAGGCACAATTCGCATTGCCCATATTTAGGCATAGAAATCCTACCCTTATTTAGACATTATCCATGCTAACCAAATACAGGCATGGCCGCCTACATCCGTTCATCTACGTCACAACGAGTTCTTGGAAAACCAGACACTTAAGCCTTTAGGACTTCCCCTTGCTTGGATATTGATTTCTCCAAAAATGTATTTATTATGCATGAACATCTATTCCTTAGGGGTTCATTCATGACGTTCTTCTGCCCGACTTTTACGTCAATACTTGCATTCCTAAACACATTCAAGGTATAAATATAACTTCACTTACCATGGCAAACCACGGTTCGGCTGCCTACTTGCACGACGCGGCTCGCCACGGCAAGTTCGGAAGCAAGTCAAGTCCCCGCCTTACGCACTGACCAGACGCTGTCATCCTCCTCGCAGAGAATCCAGCTCCAGTGTTTCAGACTCCCCTTGCGGGGTGTTAGAGATCGAGACTCGGAAAGAGATTCCAACCTCACTCATTCTAAGGCATGGAGCGGACTAGAACCTAGAGGGACTTTTGGCAAATCTTGGCAACTATAGCTAAACTAGACTATAGACAAATAGCACCTACTTCTTACCTCGTACTACACTTAGGTTAGGTACACTGGGGTAGAACTAGCTAGAAGCATCAGATGTTTATTAACATTTTAGCCTTTGTTATTTATGAATGTATTTTTATGAATATCTGTCATAGCTACAAACCATGCTATTGCAGTATTATTTTATCTTACTGCTAACACTGTACGTATTATACTTCGCATTCTGTCTTACGATTGTAGCAGTTCATATCTCTTGCACGAGAAATAAGACTGTTCAATAAACCCCCTTTTATTGAAACGCCCGTCTATCTATTTCTGTGTAACTCTGTAGAGACGAAGCATGCACGATTGACTGAGTGAAACTGTTATCTATTGTTTCCACGATTCTGAGATTGTTCCGATTCTAAGGGAAACAAAGTTGTCATGTTTATGCGGTTGTCAGAAACTAATCCCTTCTTGTTTATTCGAGAAGTTTCTAGTGACCTCTGAGTTAGCTGGCACACACAAGTAATTACGTTTAATGTACTCGATAGAGACATACTGACCTCAGTCCTATGTCAAAACTATAGTGAATATTATTCCAATGCACAGAGCCAATCAGGGATATAGGAACTAGACTACAACTTCTTGATGGCGCCATCATGGATTTTCCCAGCATGATGTGCAAGCGGGTGGTACATGGGTGAAGGGGTGACGTGGCAACCTAGGGTTGGCTAGGGCTGCCTGGCATCTAGAACATTCCACCCTCCCTTAAAAATTCTTGCACAAGGGAGAGATAGAGAGTGGGACACTGGAACTACACAGTGGCAACACAATGGACAGCTGGAAGGACATGCCCCCAGTGCCCTAATGGACTAAGAACTCTGCCCAGGGCTGACCCCTGGACTAGTGGGTCTCTCTAGGAAAAGCAAAGCTGATTTCCTTGACAGCCCCTAAGGACCAATTGGGGGAAGATGTGGGCTTCTGTGCCCAAGCAGGAGGAGAGGAGCTCCAGAGACAAGAGGGAGAAAGACTTGCACAGGGAGTCAGTGGAGCCAGTTCCCTGCAAAGTGTCCTGCTTTAGAGGCCAGGAGGCTTGCTACAAAGGCTCCAGGAGGCTAGTGGTCCCCACCAGGAACAAAATGAACCCACGATTGTGGAAATCGTCCCAATGGGACCTGGGATATTCACCTTTAAAGTTTGGGGACTTTGACTCATTTTGAGTAATGGTTCAAATTGCGCTCTGCCGCATCCCTGTACTTAACCCCCAGAGTGGACCATGGCCTGGGGCTTGGTGCAATCTTCATTATTAATTAAGGATCCATGGAGGGGGCGTGCTTGAGGCACGACCGTCTCAGAGCTCAGCAGGGACCAGGCACCCTATGCCCTATGCTGGCTAATGCAAAAGAGGGGCCCAGGACCCAATCCCTGAGGCTCTAGTGGGGAGAAAAGAAAGGGATCATTGTGACGCCACACAAACAAGAAGAGGCCTGGGACCCTATCCCTTGGTTCCTGACACAGAAAGAATGTGGGGGAGCACTGCTGTGTCCTCCCAGAATGTCATTTGTGACCGCCCTTGGTACCCGTGTCTGGGGGAGCTGGGCTGTCACTGTGAAGATAGCTCCCTGCATGTAGGGAGCCAGCAGAGAGAATCAAATTGCTGACTCACGGGCTGACACTCAAGGGAGTCGGCTGGGAACTGGCTGGGTAGTGTGGGTGAGTGCTCCACGTGGTTCCCTCACAAAATACCATGTCATGGTGCCCGGGTGGGACTGGGTACCCCAACAAAGAGAGGAAAAAGGAAAAGTCATGAGAAGACGGACTGAAGCAAGAAAGCGTCCAGGCCGCTAATCAAATATTCACAGCTCCCGGGCTAGGAATGTCACATAATACCCTGTGAGGCTTATTTTACATATAGAATTGTGCTGGTGTTGGCCCCAGGAGGACAGAGGCACCACAGACTTAGTTTTGGAGCATTGTGGGATGCAAGGATTTCAGTAGCCCCCTAGACCAACTTTTAAATCTTCACCCTATGTCTCCAAGGCCCTAAAATGCATGACCTGTGGAGACTTTTAGTATGTTTTGTAAATACTCCTAAGGATAGAACTTTTGTTTCACTACCTAGTAGTGCAGCGACATCTAGCGGTTTGGTATTATGGCAACAGGTTATGTGACCTAAAGGTGTTTAGGAAAGACACAGGCATGTTATATTCATTTTAAAAGCTTTATTGGAAATATGTTGCTAATAGTGTTTTTTGGCAAATGTTTCAATGCCATGTTGACAACAATGACTGCATTTAAACATAGTTTATGGTGATGCAATTATGATTTTTGGCATGTGGGTTTTCATATTTTAATGAGATTCCACCTTGACAAGGCCAATTGGCTTGCTTTATATGTTTTTGTGATGACCCCCTGACAAAGACAATAGGCCTGATCTAATCTATTTAACGCAATACCCCCCTATATTATGATGTTCTATCTGGTCATAACCATTTAGGGGTAAATACAATTTAGAAGGTATTTAGATCTAAATGATGTATATATTTGTACATTAATGCATATTGTAGGAAATTGGGTTACTGGTTGAGGGGGGTGATGTTGATATTGAATAAATCTGTAAAGCTCAATATATACCCGGAGGCGTCTCGGCTCAGCCTGTGATCAATAGGAAAGTGCCTTGGATTGAGGGAGACTGTTCTAGTTAAGGGCAGTACATCTGATAAAACTCCTGCCTCCCCAGTACATATGCTTGTGGGGAGGAACTATGCAAAACAGGTTTGCATCAACATGCACCCTTTTCACAAAGCGCACTACTCTTAGACCACTAGGGTTCTAATACAACTTTTGTTGTTTACCAAAATTGTAGGAAAAAAACTTTTTAGAAATTAATCCAATAAATTTAATCTAACATTTATATGTGACACTTGTATGACATGATCATAATATACATGAAAAATCTGATGTGACATCACATCTTCCAAACATGTGCATGTATACATGATTCAAAATAACAACACAACTTCTTTCTGTTCTTCTTTAACTACTCAATGCATTTCGGGTTTCAGAAAACCCTTCATCAGGGGCACTGTCAGATGATGGTGTGTTACACTTTTTATAACCATCTGCAGGAACAAATACGAAAAACTACATAAATGAAACTCTACCATACATAAATACAGGGTGAGCACCCAATATCCATTCATGTGCAAACATATCTGTGAATAATGGTAGTTTTAAAATGTGTCTAAAAACTCTGTGTCATCCCGTTGGGAAAAACCGCAAATACGTGTTGATCATGACTCGTGAAAAATCATACGTGAAACTGTGTGTTTAGGTTACCCTCCACCCCTTATCAACAATGCATGCTGTTGGTGCTGCGCATACCTTTGTGGCCAAGAACTTTTATTCAAAGGGTGAAGAAGTGTTCAAGTGAAGGAAATGAATCTCTTCACAAACAAGAAACAAAGAAATAAAAAAACCTGTATGGAATGTTGTGTGTCTAACCAATGCGCTGCCAAACATGAATTCCTATTCTTTTTGCAGATCATGCTCTTATGTTCTGTGATACTCACTTTGATTTTACGTGTGGTTTGTCCAACATATGTTAAGCCACATGGACATTTGGTTGCGTAAATTACTGACTCAGAGTTGCATTCAGACGAATGGATTAAGGTCATTTTTTTGCCTGTCTGTGGATGAGTAAATGTGTTACCTAATATAACGTTACTGCAATGACTGCAGTTCCAACATTTCTTCATACCTGTATGTGTCTGTTTCTCTTGTCTTGGTGATGTCTTAAGCATTACTCTTAAGTTCTTAGAATGAGAATGCGCAAACCTGGGTTTAGCTAAAAATAATGTCCTAAAGTCTGGTTCCTGTTCGAGAACTTCCCATCGGTGGAAAATAATGCGTGGGGAGGAACTACCACATTTTTAGTGTGGCTGAAGCTTAAGGATCTTCCTGGAGTGTACCGTTTAAAGTTATTCTTCAGGTACTCCGGGCCAATTCCTTACAGTGCCTTATTTGATAGGCAGAGAGCCTTAAAAGCAATGCGCCATTCAATAGGGAGCCAGTGTGACTTCTTCAAGGCCTGCGATGCTGATTCAGACCTCGGGATGTTAAAGAGCATCCTCGCTGCCATATTTTGCAGTGTCTGAAGTTTACTCAGTGATTTTATTTATACATTTTGGAAAAGACCACTGCAGTAGTCCAGTCTTGCCAGGACTAATGCAGCAACCACGGTCTTCAGCGTGTCAAAAGTAATTGGGTGAGTGATTTTCTTTATTATTCTTAGAATTTAAAAAGACGTAGAGATGACTGAATTGACTTGCTTTTTAAAAGTGAGCCTGTCATCTATAAGAATGCCCAGATTTTTCACCTTTTTATGGGCATCTGCAAAGTCCTGAGATCCTCAGGCCACCGAGAGGAGGAACAAAATGACACATCAATTCTAAATAGGATAACTTCTGTTTTAGTTGAATTTAATTTCAAGCAATTGTTGCTCATCCCGCCGCTCTTGTCTGCAGCATTTTTGTTTAGAGGCTCTCAGTCTTTATTAAACCAAAGGGCAGATGATCTCTGGAAGTCAGCAGAAGTACCTCCTCTGCCTGAACCCAGAAACAGATGTTTATATATAGAAAAACAGCATCCTTACCTTGGGCCGAGATTGTGAACAGGCTCCCATTATTTGTGTTCTACATATAGCGGTGTTGACATATCGACATAAATATCAAAAACATTTGCACAATTGTACGTGTAGGCCTTGTACACAGTGCCAAGGCAGTATGATAGTGTTCCACTGCCAGCAAGATATACTTGTAAGCCACGTCTGTTGATAGGGGGCTACAATGGTCCAAAAAGACACAAGCCAATGGCTTGTTTGTGATCAGTAAGGGTGTCTGTGGTGGGCGTGTCACGGTGAAACCCTTTATCTGCCTGCAGATTTCGCATCTGAGGACAAAGTCTTTGGTCTGTTTGTAAAGACCTAGCTACCAAAAGTGTTGCTGTAATAATGAAATTGTAGCAGCCACCCCTGCATGTGCAGAAGCCAGACCCTCATGTGCATCTAGACTTAATCCCAGTCTGTGATCACTCTTTGGTATCACTCTGCCCCCCACTCCTGTAATCTGAGCATAAGGTGTGTTTTGGGCATCTAACTTCTAGGAGTACATGAGTGGAAAGCCTTTTGGCAGGTGGGTGTCATTACGAGCAACATTGACAGGCACCATGATGTCTCTGTCTATCCTCATACTAGAATGAGTGATTGCAGCAACCACAGCAGTACGAACTGTCACCTTTGTGGCTTCATCACCCATTGAATTCCGTGCAATATCCATGCTAACAAGTTGATGACTCAGTGTATGAATGACATGAGCCTGTGGCAAGCATTATTTTAGCTTTGGCACCTGTTCCCAAAGAGGTTATACTTTACTGTGCAGCCTTTTGAATCTCTGAATCCATTCTGACTCCAATAATGTAGGTGCTCATTATATGACTGTAATCAGTAATACCAATCACACAGTATAAATGTGGGGAATCCGTATTCCGTAGTGCCAGTACTAGCGCCTTCAGTTCTTCCAGCTGTGCTGTTCAATCACGTAGGAACTGCGTGAGGTTTTCTCAGGATGGAAGACTCCATCATGCATACGGCCTTTTACAACTGCACACATGATTTGAGTGTTGATGTATTGTCCCTGTGGCAGGCTGAGCAGAACAATCAGTATTAATGATGCTGTCATATTGATCTAGAGGCAATATTTCATTAGGCAGAGGAAATTCTTGTTCATACTGCAGAAAGGCTTGTGTTTGTAGTCTAGAGTCCAGTCTCTAATCTACATCTGTTGCATTGTGCAAGTTAGCCCATTGTATACTTCTTGGATGCAGAGCTTTAGGTTTCAGAATGCTTTCTCTGGTAACTGCCTCTAAAGTTGGTACCGGGGTCACAACAATAATGCGTTTCCCTTGAGCCAGGGCTCACTCTCTCACTACAGCAGTCTGTACTGCTGATAGTATTTCTTCAGTAGGTGCAAAAGGCATTTCAGTATTGGTAGATAGATGCGATTCATATGCTATTGGTATTATGTCACCTTCATTGAATGTGAAATATGTATACCCTGGTGTACCCGCGATTACACCGATCACCAGGTTTGTAGTGTTTGCACGTGGTTGTAGGTGTTTGGAAGCTATCATGCCAGCTTGAATGTTTAAGTGATTCTGGAACAAGGTCGGAAAGGGCTGGTAAAATCCCCATTTCCCCATTTGAGCAATCCATTAGAAAATCAGGTGGCCAATCCTTTTCGGGAAGAAGAATATTTGAAAATGGCGCCCTGTTGTGTGAACAATGCCACAGCATTGAAACAAGCTTTAGAGTGTTTGTACCTGTTTTGACGATTGGGGACAGGAGGAGATGTCAGATTAATCGAGGGGGATGATTCAGAGAAGCCAACACCCCTTTTGATCTGACAAAAACAGAATAATATATATATCAAAAAATCTTTCAAACTCCAAAATGAGAACGACACTTGAAGTTAGGGGAATTAAACCAATTTATTAGGTCAGGTTACCCAGGATGCAGGAACAGAGATGCTTTTTAGCAGTACACCTGCCTTTTACAATCTGCAATCCATCATGTTCAAGCTCCATTTAAACTTTTAAAAATAGTGCACATAGACAAATTGTTGAGATATTTAGCAGCAGCTTCTTAAAAAGACATGGTTGACAGTGCACAACATTAAAACATAAATGCAACACTTTCCTATTATTTCTCAAATTTTTTAACATAAAAACTCTTAAATGAGTCTTTTTTAAATAGTGTCTGATCAGTACAACTGAAAACTGTTCCTATGATTAGTAAAAACTACTTCTATTGCAGTGTCCCGCCATACATCAGTTTAAATTAATTCGTCTAGTTAAAACGATCCTTCAGTCAATGTTTGAGTCCCAAAACCCCACCGCTCAGCCAATGCCTTTAATATAGTGCCCAACTCCAAGCCTGTGAACACTGTTTCTGAGCACCATCAGCGATCAGGCAGTATGCCAGCATTCCGCATTTTCGTTCTGATATATATATATATATATATATATATATATATATATTACCTACTGGCGGTCGCCAGTAGGTAGTTATAGTTAGGACCACGTTTCCATAGGAAAACCTCAACATTCTATTTTGAATAACTTTGGCGCCGGTCGACGAATCCTCGCAAATTTCTCAAAATAGGTGGGGCGCTACGCTCCGCTCCTACCCTGAAAGTCTCGGGGGGATCCGTCAAGCGGGGGCTGAGATAAAAGGGGGGTCCCAAAACGCGTTTTTCCCATGCATTTTTCCATAGGACCTTTAGAACGAGCTACAGCCCGAACGGCTGAACAGAATTACTCAAAATTTTGCAGAGAGGTAGTCCCTAGGTCAAGGAAGTGCCTTTTGTAGGTTTGGTGTAAATCTGTTCAGTAGATTCTGAGAAAATAGCCTTTAAATCAATATATATATCTGAGCCCGCTTACGGTACGCTTACCGTACGCTTACGGTAAGCGTACGGTGGCGTGCGCGAGCGCGATTCTGATTGGCTCTTAGATCTTAGTAAACATTCGAATCGGCCGAAACCAGGAAGCGGCGGCCGCCATTTTGTGTATTTCACTCTGAAAAAAAAGAGTGAAAACAAGGAAAGGGGGCAATGAGGAGAGTTACAGACCCCCTAACAATTGTAAGGGGGTCAAAGAAGGACAGAAAAGTACAAAAAAAACATTTATTGATTTTAAAAAAAATCACGGGGTACGCGTACGGTAAGCTTACGGTAAGCGTACGGTAAAAAAAATAAAAATAAATAAATGAAAAGCAGATTTAAGAGTTTAGAAATTAGGGAGCTCTAAAAAGAGCTGTTGTGTTTATGAAGTCATTTTTTTAGTGGTACCTACAAGTAAGTACCGATGCAGAGTCTAAGGTTCAAGAGGAAGACTCTGTTCCCTTCATCATTGAAGTGCACACCATCTCCTCTATAAATGTCTTGCATGTCATAACGCAAGTTGTTGTGGTAAATGGCACCCATACCATAGTCACGGAGGAAAGCAGAAACAGATTTGTTGACGTGCTTTCTTGCTTTGTCAATCTGTGGACAGAAATGATTGGACCAGTTCCATTTTTGCCTTTGGCATATGTTGGAAAACACAAAGGCAGTTTTAGGGAAAAGTGTAAACAGTTGTGCAAAGGTGTCCTTCATAAGCATTTCCAGACCTACCCCAGTCAAAGTGCCTAGGTCATTGCCACCACAGTGCACTATTATGAGGTCAGGGTGTTGGATTTGAATGAAGGATTTCACCAATGGCATCAATTGGTGCCACTTTAACCCTCTCTGACCAATCCATTTAATGTCTACATTTGGCAAAGCAAGGTCTCTCACCATATCTGTTTTCTCTGCAAACTTTTCACTCCAGAAGACATAGCTGTGCCCTACAATCCACACTGTGAACATCTTCAAAGGAGAACTGGATGCACTCAGGAGGTGTCTTTCAGTAGAATGGCAATATGAAAAGAAAGACAGTTTGGAAATGGAGGCATACATATTTTTTTAAAACAAAAAGAACTGATTGGCTGTTTCATACCATTCCAGAATAAAAACTAGGCTGTATGTGAAAATTAATAGAAGCATGTTTTGTATTGGTACAAAAAAATGTGTAACCAAAGAACAGTACTATGGATTTGCTGTTAGGTTTGAAAAGTCAAGCACTCTTGCTCTGTGGAATTGAAACATTGTGTGTCGAACTTCTGACCTAACTGAACACAGCAGTGTTCCATGAGCTGTTGCTATGGTAGCAGGCAGAAGTCAAGTTGGGGGAAGGGTACTAGGCAGAAGTCAAGTTGGGGGAAGGGTACTTTTGGAAAAGGGTTCGTTTTCAACCAATAGAAATGTGTGAATACATGTGAAAAAAAGGGGGAAGCACTGAGATTTGAAACTTACATGTATATGTGTGGAAAAATAGAGGGAAAGTTTGCCATTATCTGGTTCTGCTGAGAGGAGAGAGGTGAACACAACAGAGATCCTGGCTCTGATAATCTGCTGTTTGAGTGTCACATTTCTTTCACAACTAACTAATTTTAAAGGTGAGTTTACAGTTTGAGAGGGGATGTATGTGGTAACTTAAGAAATGAATAATAGAAATGGGAATTGTTTTTGTTGTAGTTACACATGGTGGTTTCATAATGTGTCAGTGTGTAAAAGTGATTTACACTTGCCCCGAAAAAAAAAAAGAGCAGTAAGTGTGCTTTCAAATTGGCAAAGAAATTTCGTTTTGGGACTAATGTGAAAACATGACTCTGTGTGCATAGAAGAATTATAGGCAGAGATTTATTGCGTCTTGCTCTGGTGATTTTACAGTTGGATTAGATGGAAAGGGGGAGCGAATTATTGGGGGAAGAAGCAGAGGCTTAGCACACACCCATGTCCTTGCCGTGTATAGTCATGCACAGTATTTACAAGCCAGTGGGGTTTTCAGGTTTAAGTCTGTAATGCAAATACATTCAGCATCACTAAGGCTGGTTGCCCTTGCTGGAGTGTAGGCAGTCACAGAGAATGCACATGGTGGTGGTCTGAAAAAAAAACAGCTTGGACACGTGCAATTAAATAAATCAAAAATAGTGGTTTCATAATGTGTCAGTCTGTAAAAGTGATTTCAAATTGTAAAAAGAGATTTTCACTTGGCCCGAAAAAAAAAGAGCAGTAAGTGTGCATTCAAATTGGCAAAGAAATTTCGTTTTGGCACTAATGTGAAAACATGACTCTGTGTGCATAGAAGAATTATAGGCAGAGATTTATTGCGTCTTGCTCTGGTGATTTCACAGTTGCATTAGATGGAAAGGGGGAGCGAATTATTGGGGGAAGAAGCAGAGGCTTAGCACACACCCATGTCCTTGCCGTGTATAGTCATGCACAGTATTTACAAGCCAGTGGGGTTTTCAGGTTTAAGTCTGTAATGCAAATACATTCAGCATCACTAAGGCTGGTTGCCCTTGCTGGAGTGTAGGCAGTCACAGAGAATGCACATGGTGGTGGTCTGAAAAAAAAACAGCTTGGACACGTGCAATTAAATAAATCAAAAATAGTGGTTTCATAATGTGTCAGTCTGTAAAAGTGATTTCAAATTGTAAAAAGAGATTTTCACTTGGCCCGAAAAAAAAAGAGCAGTAAGTGTGCTTTGAAATTGGCAAAGAAATTTCGTTTTGGCACTAATGTGAAAACATGACTCTGTGTGCATAGAAGAATTATAGGCAGAGATTTATTGCGTCTTGCTCTGGTGATTTCACAGTTGCATTAGATGGAAAGGGGGAGCGAATTATTGGGGGAAGAAGCAGAGGCTTAGCACACACCCATGTCCTTGCCGTGTATAGTCATGCACAGTATTTACAAGCCAGTGGGGTTTTCAGGTTTAAGTCTGTAATGCAAATACATTCAGCATCACTAAGGCTGGTTGCCCTTGCTGGAGTGTAGGCAGTCACAGAGAATGCACATGGTGGTGGTCTGAAAAAAAAACAGCTTGGACACGTGCAATTAAATAAATCAAAAATAGTGGTTTCATAATGTGTCAGTCTGTAAAAGTGATTTCAAATTGTAAAAAGAGATTTTCACTTGGCCCGAAAAAAAAAGAGCAGTAAGTGTGCTTTGAAATTGGCAAAGAAATTTCGTTTTGGCACTAATGTGAAAACATGACTCTGTGTGCATAGAAGAATTATAGGCAGAGATTTATTGCGTCTTGCTCTGGTGATTTCACAGTTGCATTAGATGGAAAGGGGGAGCGAATTATTGGGGGAAGAAGCAGAGGCTTAGCACACACCCATGTCCTTGCCGTGTATAGTCATGCACAGTATTTACAAGCCAGTGGGGTTTTCAGGTTTAAGTCTGTAATGCAAATACATTCAGCATCACTAAGGCTGGTTGCCCTTGGTGGAGTGTAGGCAGTCACAGAGAATGCACATGGTGGTGGTCTGAAAAAAAAACAGCTTGGACACGTGCAATTAAATAAATCAAAAATAGTGGTTTCATAATGTGTCAGTCTGTAAAAGTGATTTCAAATTGTAAAAAGAGATTTTCACTTGGCCCGAAAAAAAAAAGAGCAGTAAGTGTGCTTTCAAATTGGCAAAGAAATTTCGTTTTGGGACTAATGTGAAAACATGACTCTGTGTGCATAGAAGAATTATAGGCAGAGATTTATTGCGTCTTGCTCTGGTGATTTCACAGTTGCATTAGATGGAAAGGGGGAGCGAATTATTGGGGGAAGAAGCAGAGGCTTAGCACACACCCATGTCCTTGCCGTGTATAGTCATGCACAGTATTTACAAGCCAGTGGGGTTTTCAGGTTTAAGTCTGTAATGCAAATACATTCAGCATCACTATGGCTGGTTGCCCTTGGTGGAGTGTAGGCAGTCACAGAGAATGCACATGGTGGTGGTCTGAAAAAAAAACAGCTTGGACACGTGCAATTAAATAAATCAAAAATAGTGGTTTCATAATGTGTCAGTCTGTAAAAGTGATTTCAAATTGTAAAAAGAGATTTTCACTTGGCCCGAAAAAAAAAGAGCAGTAAGTGTGCATTCAAATTGGCAAAGAAATTTCGTTTTGGCACTAATGTGAAAACATGACTCTGTGTGCATAGAAGAATTATAGGCAGAGATTTATTGCGTCTTGCTCTGGTGATTTCACAGTTGCATTAGATGGAAAGGGGGAGCGAATTATTGGGGGAAGAAGCAGAGGCTTAGCACACACCCATGTCCTTGCCGTGTATAGTCATGCACAGTATTTACAAGCCAGTGGGGTTTTCAGGTTTAAGTCTGTAATGCAAATACATTCAGCATCACTAAGGCTGGTTGCCCTTGGTGGAGTGTAGGCAGTCACAGAGAATGCACATGGTGGTGGTCTGAAAAAAAAACAGCTTGGACACGTGCAATTAAATAAATCAAAAATAGTGGTTTCATAATGTGTCAGTCTGTAAAAGTGATTTCAAATTGTAAAAAGAGATTTTCACTTGGCCCGAAAAAAAAAGAGCAGTAAGTGTGCTTTGAAATTGGCAAAGAAATTTCGTTTTGGCACTAATGTGAAAACATGACTCTGTGTGCATAGACGAATTATAGGCAGAGATTTATTGCGTCTTGCTCTGGTGATTTCACAGTTGCATTAGATGGAAAGGGGGAGCGAATTTTTGGGGGAAGAAGCAGAGGCTTAGCACACACCCATGTCCTTGCCGTGTATAGTCATGCACAGTATTTACAAGCCAGTGGGGTTTTCAGGTTTAAGTCTGTAATGCAAATACATTCAGCATCACTAAGGCTGGTTGCCCTTGGTGGAGTGTAGGCAGTCACAGAGAATGCACATGGTGGTGGTCTGAAAAAAAAACAGCTTGGACACGTGCAATTAAATAAATCAAAAATAGTGGTTTCATAATGTGTCAGTCTGTAAAAGTGATTTCAAATTGTAAAAAGAGATTTTCACTTGGCCCGAAAAAAAAAGAGCAGTAAGTGTGCTTTGAAATTGGCAAAGAAATTTCGTTTTGGCACTAATGTGAAAACATGACTCTGTGTGCATAGAAGAATTATAGGCAGAGATTTATTGCGTCTTGCTCTGGTGATTTCACAGTTGCATTAGATGGAAAGGGGGAGCGAATTTTTGGGGGAAGAAGCAGAGGCTTAGCACACACCCATGTCCTTGCCGTGTATAGTCATGCACAGTATTTACAAGCCAGTGGGGTTTTCAGGTTTAAGTCTGTAATGCAAATACATTCAGCATCACTAAGGCTGGTTGCCCTTGCTGGAGTGTAGGCAGTCACAGAGAATGCACATGGTGGTGGTCTGAAAAAAAAACAGCTTGGACACGTGCAATTAAATAAATCAAAAATAGTGGTTTCATAATGTGTCAGTCTGTAAAAGTGATTTCAAATTGTAAAAAGAGATTTTCACTTGGCCCGAAAAAAAAAGAGCAGTAAGTGTGCTTTGAAATTGGCAAAGAAATTTCGTTTTGGCACTAATGTGAAAACATGACTCTGTGTGCATAGAAGAATTATAGGCAGAGATTTATTGCGTCTTGCTCTGGTGATTTCACAGTTGCATTAGATGGAAAGGGGGAGCGAATTATTGGGGGAAGAAGCAGAGGCTTAGCACACACCCATGTCCTTGCCGTGTATAGTCATGCACAGTATTTACAAGCCAGTGGGGTTTTCAGGTTTAAGTCTGTAATGCAAATACATTCAGCATCACTAAGGCTGGTTGCCCTTGCTGGAGTGTAGGCAGTCACAGAGAATGCACATGGTGGTGGTCTGAAAAAAAAACAGCTTGGACACGTGCAATTAAATAAATCAAAAATAGTGGTTTCATAATGTGTCAGTCTGTAAAAGTGATTTCAAATTGTAAAAAGAGATTTTCACTTGGCCCGAAAAAAAAAGAGCAGTAAGTGTGCTTTGAAATTGGCAAAGAAATTTCGTTTTGGCACTAATGTGAAAACATGACTCTGTGTGCATAGAAGAATTATAGGCAGAGATTTATTGCGTCTTGCTCTGGTGATTTCACAGTTGCATTAGATGGAAAGGGGGAGCGAATTATTGGGGGAAGAAGCAGAGGCTTAGCACACACCCATGTCCTTGCCGTGTATAGTCATGCACAGTATTTACAAGCCAGTGGGGTTTTCAGGTTTAAGTCTGTAATGCAAATACATTCAGCATCACTAAGGCTGGTTGCCCTTGCTGGAGTGTAGGCAGTCACAGAGAATGCACATGGTGGTGGTCTGAAAAAAAAACAGCTTGGACACGTGCAATTAAATAAATCAAAAATAGTGGTTTCATAATGTGTCAGTCTGTAAAAGTGATTTCAAATTGTAAAAAGAGATTTTCACTTGGCCCGAAAAAAAAAGAGCAGTAAGTGTGCTTTGAAATTGGCAAAGAAATTTCGTTTTGGCACTAATGTGAAAACATGACTCTGTGTGCATGGAAGAATTATAGGCAGAGATTTATTGCGTCTTGCTCTGGTGATTTCACAGTTGCATTAGATGGAAAGGGGGAGCGAATTATTGGGGGAAGAAGCAGAGGCTTAGCACACACCCATGTCCTTGCCGTGTATAGTCATGCACAGTATTTACAAGCCAGTGGGGTTTTCTGGTTTAAGTCTGTAATGCAAATACATTCAGCATCACTAAGGCTGGTTGCCCTTGGTGGAGTGTAGCACTGTGGACATGGGCTTTTTATAAAATCTGAAAAGTGGTTTCATAATGTGACAGTTTGTAAAAGAGATTTTCACTTGCCCAAAAAAAAGAGCAGTTTGTGTGCATTCAAATTGGCAAAGAAATTTCGTTTTGTGACTATTGTGAAAAGAAATGTAGTAATATATTTAAATACAATAACAGATTTTTTTTTTAGTTTTTTTCAGGTATTGCTGAAGAACAGTGAACAAAATTTAAGATGCCTACAAAATCTCGAGTTCAAAAAACGCTAAAAAAAAAACTATATTTGAAGACAACTGGAGGACCAAAGTTAGTAGAAGATGCTGATGTTGGGAAAAAGAAAAAATCTTCTGGTAAGCAAAAAAAACAATTTCTAAACAAAATATTCAAAACAAAGAAAAATGTACAAAATATCTGTTCTCGGAAAAATGTAACAAAACATAGAGAACAGCAAAAAATAGAGAATTTTGTTAATGCAAATATACCTTCTGCAATTGAAAAGTTTAACATAAACAGAAAAACAGCATTTAAAGAGATACGTAGAAAAATGTTTCAGAGAAGAGTTATGTCCAATTTGATAAAGGATATAAAGAAATATAAGCAAAAGGCTAAATATTACAAGAGAAAAAAAGAAATTGAAGCCATTGCAGCAAAAGCATTAGAATTAAAAAGGAAACTATTCATATTAATTTTGAATAGGATGCGTACATTAGATAAAATGGTTAATGTACTGAAATCACAAAGCAAAAGCAAAAGAGTAGTGAACAGAACAAACTTTTGTAAAGTGTTTTTAGGAAAGTGGATGCATAGTTCAAGTAGTGAACCTTTTTTTAATGAAGAGAGCTATTTTCAAAGTAATAGTTTGCTGCATGCAGTTGACACCAGAGGTCGTTCATACGAAGTAAAAAATGGTTGCATAATGGAGAAGGAGATAATGGTTCCAAGAGATGAGGTACAAGTGATGGCAGATGAGGCAATGGGGAGACGTCCTAAAGCCCCAGTGTACACTTGGAATTGTAGTAGTATTTGCACTGTGCGTCAGGAATCTATTGACAGATTTCGAGAGTTTCTAAGAGAATATAGTAAAAAAAGTGTAAAACAAAAGATTAAGGTGCTTCAAAGTCTGGATCCATGCAGAGTGAGAGAGAATACTGGTTTGCAGGGTCATTCTCTTGCTTGTCTATCTAGAAAAGTGTGCAATAGTGTTTTCCATCATTTTAGGATGCTGGCTGTTCATCATACTGGAATGAGAAAGTTTGTGAGACGGTTGTATTTTGCCAAAAGTCCAGCAATAAAGTTAAATGAATTGAATAGGGCTCTGTTCCGAGGAACGGTATCAGATGTAGAGAAGGTTGTTGATGAAATTCAGTTTTGTTACTTTGGTCCTGAACAAAACAGTGCAGAGAAGGACACAGTAAATGAGGCAGAAGTGGAAGACAATGTAGAACCCTCTGTAAGTAACACATTTAATGATCACATAACAAAATTTGCAATAGTCTCTAATGAAAGACCAAATTTTACTTGTATTTGTTGCCGCAGAACTCATTATAGAAAACAAACTAGGAATGTTGATCTCTACAGAAAGAGTGAAAATGAAGATAATTATAAGTGGAAGGATTTTGCCACATATATATTTCTAGAAAATTGTTTTGAATTGGGTGAAGATCAGCGTATTTGTAAATACTGTTATAACAAGTTAGAGGAAAATAGAATGCCGACCAGAGCTGTACATAATAATTTAGAATTGGATGCTATTCCTGCTGAACTTTCTGAATTAAATACATATGAGTCTATACTCATTCAATGTGTTCATCCGTTCCAGACCATAGTACGTATGGAGCCCAAAACTGGTAAATTACCTCCTTCAGATTTACTGAGAGGTTTAAAAGGTAGAGTGGTGTATTTGCCCTTGGATTTGAAAAAAAATATGGAAACTATTGATGCGGATACTTTGGAAACTGAACCATTAATTATTCTGGTTAATGGTGTACCTACAAAGAATAAGAAGATTTGGCAGGAGCTGGTAGATGTGCGGAAAGTACAAAGAGCAAATTTGTATTTGAAAAAAAATAACAAATGGTATGAATCAATTTATATAGAAGAAGAAGAAGAAGAAGAAGATTTACAAGGAGACACAGAAACACCAACTGGACAAATTGAAAAAGTGGACAAGTCAAAGGAAGAAGAAATTTATGAACATTTTAGCATACATCCTCTCCATTCGAAAGAAGTTATGGGAGACAATTTTGATCTCTTTCAGATGAAGAAAGCAAAAGGAAATCCCGTGAGTGTATGGGAGGAGAGCTTGGAAGCTCGATGTTTTCCCCAGCTGTTTCCTAAAGGAAAAGGAGGACGATACGATGAACGTCCAGAACAGATTCCAGCTTCAGAGTATCGAACTACAAGACTATATGCTGAAGATCCCAGATTTCGACAAAGTATTCCTTATTTGTTCCATCTTTTATTTGAAAGCGACTTGTCTGCACTGTCTTATGCAGTAAATCACATTTTAAAAAGTGGAGTACATTTACAAAATGTGTCTGCTAAGGATTTTATGGAGAAAGTGCAGCACCGAGATGATCATTTGGAAACACAACTGATCAATCTGATGGCTTGTCAGCGTGGGACAAATGAATATTGCTACTGACGCCATGGTGAACTAAAATGCATGTTACGCAATTTAGGAACACCAACATGGTTCCTTACCCTAAGCTGTGCCGAGTACGCTTGGGATGATTTACTGGATTTTCTACGAGAGGCCAATTCAAACATTAAAAACATCGAATACAAGACAGCAGGAGAACTGTGCTCATTGGATCCGGTTAATGTTTGCAGATATTTCAATCATAGATTTGAGGCTATGATATCCTTCATCTGCAATAAAAAAAATCCACCCCTTGGAGAAGTAGTGGATTTCTTTTGGAGAAAAGAGTACCAGGCAAGAGGTGCTCCTCATATTCATATGCTGCTATGGATCAAGGATGCCCCAAAGTTTGGAACAGATACTGATGAAGCAGTGTTATCTTACATTGAAGAATATGCAACATGTGCTATACCTAAAAGCACAGAAGAGAACAAGTTAAAGGAGCAAGTTCTACGTTTCCAAAGTCATCGGTGTGGAAAATACTGTCGACGGAAATACAAGAGCAAAGAAAAATACTACACTAAATGTCGATTTGGATTTCCTAGACCTGTTCTTTCAAATGGAAGAGTCAACAGTTTTATGTCAGCTGTGAGACATAGTATCACAAGAAAATCACCTAAGAATACCTACAACCTTAAAAGAAAAGAAGAATCAAAAAATATAAATGACTACAACCCAGTCATTTTATCCATGTGGAACGCTAACATGGATATACAGTATGTTGCTGACAATTCCATTGCTGTTGCTCGATATGTAACGTCTTACATTACGAAATCAGAAAAAACAGAATTGAAGGAAATGTGGGAAGAGATTTCTCACGAGAAGACTGTCAGTAAGAAGCTGTACAGTTTCAGTTTGAAGATGTTATCGCATCGAGAAATTGGATCCTACGAATGTTCAGATAGGTTATCTTCTGCAAGTCTCTACTCGAAGTCAAGAAGAATAATTTGGGCAAGTTTAGGCCTTGCAGCAATGAGAAATCGGGTACTGAAATCTGTTGGAGAAATTGAATATTTGGCTGAGAATGACCCAGAAAGTACAGATATATTGAAAACAAACATGTTGGACACATATTATCCCAAGAGAAGTCATCATCTGGAGAACATGTGTCTGTATGAAGTGTTACAGAACTACATTTATTCACGGAAAGGTGCAGAAGACATCAACAGTGGAAAATATAAAGTTGTTGGTGAAGAAGGATGTTTGGTGAAGCAAACCAAAGGAAGTTTGATAAATCACCGGAAGCTGAGTTGCGACACTACCGACAAGAAAGAATTTTACTACTTGGCTCTTTTACAGTTGTTTAAACCATGGCGTACAGAGGATGAACTACTGGGAGAATTCCAGAGCTATGAAGATTCTTTTAATGCTTGCAAAGACAGCATACAATGCAGTACATTCTCAACTTATCTGCAAATGTTAAATGAAGAAATTGAACAGGAAACTACAATTGCAGCAGAAATAGCTAGAGACAGTTCTCAGGACAGCCAAAGTTCAGGAACATACAGTCAAGATCCCCTAGGACAACCAATCGTTGAAAATGAAGCATCAATAGCCATGAATGAAGTGGAAACGGCTATGAATCAAGGTCAAGAAGAATTTATAGACTTAGAAAATTTGGAAAGACAACTGAATCAAGAGCAGCAACAAATTTATGAAGAGATCAAAAACAAAATTGATCACGGATTTCTACATATCAAAAAAGAGTGCTCATGCACATCATTTCATCCAATCAGGATGTATGTAAGCGGACAAGCTGGCACTGGAAAAAGTTTCCTAATTAAAGTCATCAGAAGCTACCTAAAGCAAAAAACGGATTCTACTTTGTCTTGTGTGGTTACTGCTCCAACTGGGTTAGCAGCATATAACATAAAAGGAATCACCTTACATCGTTTGCTAATGTTACCAGTGGAGCATGAGAACAAAATACAATTCAACAAGCTAACTGGAGAAGCATCCTTGGAAGTTTCAAGAGTATTGAAGAAGATGCAAGTTCTCATTATTGATGAGGTGAGCATGGTATCAAACTTAATGCTTGCCTTTGTGCATTTAAGAATGCAGCAAATTTTGAAGACAGACTATGACGAGTTATTTGGTGGAAAACACGTCATAGTTTTTGGGGATCTTTTGCAACTTACTCCAGTTAAAGGACAACCAGTGTTTAATACTGTGACACATGAAGACACGAAGAAGTCATTGGGAAGCATTGGAAATACAAATATTTGGTCCTTCTTTGAGTACAAGGAACTTACAACTAATATGAGGCAAGCAAACGATGAAGAATATGGAAGTATTCTGAAAGATATCAGGATTGGACTACTCACAGAAGTTGGGAAAAAAGCATTACAGAGTCGGCTGCTACATAATTTATTTCCAAAGGAAGAAATAGTTGCAGAGAAAATATACAAGAATATTGCAGAAAACAAAAGTGTCATCTGCTTAATGCCAACTCTACGTGAATGCTCAATATTTAATGAGGAGCTTTTGAAATTGGAAAAGGAAGACATCAGGAAATTGGAAGCAGTGGACAAAATTGAGGATGGAAGAATTACTGTCACAGTAACAGGCAAACTGAAAAATAAATTGGACTCACTAGAGAAGAACATCTCCAAAACAGCAGGATTAGAAAAAAATCTATATGTTTGCATGAACTGTAGAGTGTTTTTAAGGAGAAATTTGGATGTTGAGAAAGGCTTAGTGAATGGAGCGATGGGAAGAGTTGTGGGTTTTATTAATTATCAGAAAAAAGAAGGAATTGAATGTTTACAGATAAAATTTGATCAGATAGATGAAGTTAAAGATATTTGTCGTTGTACAGTTCGTTTTATGCTTGTGAAAGACTTATATGTACATAGGAAGCAGTTTCCGTTTTCACTAGCATATGCTGTAACTATCCACAAGTCTCAAGGATTGACTGTAGATTGTGCATTTGTGAACATTGGTTCAACTGTGTTCAAAGAAGGTATGGCATATGTAGCTTTGTCACGAGTCAAAACATTATCAGGTTTATTCATGATAGACTTTGATGACTCAAAAGTTAGTGCTGATACAAACTGTGTAAAGGAGTATAATAGATTAAGAAGAAGCTATGCTCCTCATTTAGGTCAGTATCCTGTGTTGGAGAAACGTGTAGTTTCTCGTAAAAGGAGAAATGAGAATATCTGTAATGAAGATATAGAGAAGAGGAAAAAAAAGAGGAGTGATGTAATTGCAAGCAAAAAGAAAAAGGAAAATGAAGAACAGGTTGTAGGATGTCATTTTGAAAATAGCTCTGGTGTCAACTGCTACGCAAATGTAGTGCTGAATGTTGCATTTTATCTGGAAAGTTTGCAAGAGCAGATAAAAGTAAATCAGGGAAAAAGATTCTGTTCAGAGCTGAGTCTCCTTTTTCAAAAGCTGAGTAAAGATAAAACTCAAATAGAAAGTGCTACTGACATTAGAAAACTTTTAGATGTATGTTCAGGACGAACACAGTTTTCACAAAATGAACAGCAAGATGCACACGAATTTTTGATGTATTTTCTTCAGGTAGTGGAAGAAGAAGGAGTTCCCATTGACATTTTTTTTGGTCTCTCTTATAAATGGGAACATAGTTGTGATAATTGTTATAATATATGTGGCTCTATTGTTGATAATGAAAGGTTTATTTATTTGACATTGCCAGAGAGTAAAACAGTCACTTTTGCAAAATTAGTTAAAGATGCTAATCATAGCATGAAATGTGGTGAGTGTAATTCTGACATGTTTTCAACATTAATTTTAAGGGAATACGGACAGTATGTAATTTTAATGATGCAACGATGTAGAGCTGATGGTTCAAAATTGGATACTTTAATAAAGAAGTTTACAGGACAGCAATTATCAATTTCAGGAAAAACTTTTGTAACTGTTGCAATAATTTTCCATGATGGACCTACTGTTACTTCTGGACATTACACAGTTTATCTAAAATGTGAAAAAGGCTGGACACTGTGTAATGATTCCCAATTGATTTTCAAACAACGTTTGCCTTTTGATTTAGCAAATTCCTATCTAATCTTCCTGAAACCTAAATTTTAGAGAGACTTGGCAAGATCTGGACAAAATAATTTTACCATTTTACTGGATTACCATTGCAATTTTGTAGAAAAAATATTTTTAAAATTATCATTTGGCCTAAAGGAAAGATAACCAATTGTAATGTGGACTTTTTTAATTTTTAATGCAATTTTGAAAAACCAATAATTTAGAGATAATCGGTAACTTCTGCACATTTTAAATTTTGGAATGCTATTGGACTGCCATTGGAAATTTTTTCAAAAATGATTTAAAAAATTACTATTTGGCCATGTGGAAAAGTAAGCAATTCTATTGTGGACTAAATAAATTATTCAAAAAATTTTCGTGAACCAAAATGTTACAGAGAATCGGTGAGATCTGGACAGATTAAACTTTAGAATTTTAATGGATTTCCCTTGGAAATTTATTCCAAAAAAAAAAAAAAAAATACTATTTGGCCTAAAGGAAATGAAATCAGATGTATTTTGGAGTTATTTGAGATATAATATTGTGATTATACTTCTGAAACAAACATATCAGACGGTATTTTAAAGAAATAAGTATTGTTTTTAGATGATATTTTTTTAGAATAATATGCATTTCTGTAATGATAAGTTTAAGTGAGAAGAGATTCTGGGCTTTTTTAATACAATCTTTGAGATTGTTATTTTTTTTTGCCCGCTGTAAAATGATGAATGCAATTGCTTTCACAATTTATAGTGAAATGCAATATATTCTGAAAACAGCAAAAATAAGGCAAAAATATTTTTTTGAAAAAAATGTAAATATGTATACTGTATTATAAATTGTTAAAAAAATATTAATACTTTTTTCTTTTTTTTCAGATCGATATAGAAAATTTTCGAAAACTACAACCATTTTTAAAACTATTTTTTAAAAAAACAAATGAATAAATATTTTTTGGAGTGAGTATGGTAAGTCAATAATAATAATTGTAGTCTCTCAAGGACCTTGTAATGTGATAATTGATTTTTAGTGTTTTTTTTTAAAAATAAAAAAAAGGTACGCGCACCGTACGCGTACGGTAAAAAAAAAAAAAAAAAGGTTTTAAAAAACATATGTAAAAAAAAGATGAAAGATAAGGTTGGCTCTTAAAAGAACCGTTGTGTTCATGCAGGGACAGAGGAAAGGAAGCATGGGAAAATCATTCAAAGCTACAAATGTGCTGATCTATTTTGTTGTTCACTAGGGAAACACTGGTCTCCCTATGACAAATTAGACCTTTACAAAATGTGCAATGAATATCAACCTTCCGAAATCGAAGGTTCATTTCCAGAGGGCCAGCAAAAGGAGATTCTCCCCCCACAGATGAAGGGCTCACCTGACCTGCAGAAGAAGGAGTCAGCCCTGCAGATGATGGTCCAGGCTGAGCTGCTGTGGATGTACTGGCTCGTCTTTCTGAAGAGTTACCTCCAAAAAGATGACCATGTGTCCTTCCGTGTACATCCTGGAGGTGCCTCTTCATGGTGTGATTCCCAAAGGAATACTTCCTGTTAGGATTACCTCTAGAAAGTACACGCTTACACAGACAGCAAGTAACTAAGGGTGCATTCACCTTTTGCTGGCCTTCTGGAAAAGTAAAATAATCCCAAACATAAGAAGGCTTTTGTTTCCTCGATCTCTGCCTCAAGACAGTGCTGCTGGTGCTAGGCTCACTCTCAGAAGAGCTCTGCTGTTCTGCCATCGTATCCCAAAGACAAACCAGCTCCTTCTCCCAAGGGATCACAAGCAGAAATGAGGGGAATGGGTGTGGTGTAGGAGAGTTCTAGAACTGAAAGTAGTTTCAACCAATCAAAAGTTGTGTTTCATGATCACATGACCTACCGTACGCTTACGGTACGCTTACGGTACGCTTACGGCAAAAAGTACGCGTGCGCGTAAAAAAGACACGCGCTTCCGCGCATGCGCATAACAGTCACTCCCCGGCACTTCCGCGTAACGTGCGCGTGTGGCGTAAGCGCGCACGCGTCCCACGCGCAGTACGCGCGGCTACGCAAATTGCGTAACTATACGCAAGCAGCGTAGATAGATTACGGACGTTGCGTAAACCGTACGCTTACCGTGAGCTTACGGTACGCGTACTAAAAAAAAAAAAAAAAAAAAAAAAAAAAATCTGGTAATAAATTTCACATGTTTATTTTAAAAAATATATTAAAAAAAAATATTTAAGGATTTTAAAAATTTAAGCATAGTCTTTATAAAATGAAAGAAAATTAAATTAAAAATATGTTTGAAAAAAATGAAGAATAAAAAAAAAAATTAGCATTTAAAAAACCTTGCAAATTCACTGAAAAAACCATGGGTTACACACACGTTATAGTAAGGAATTAGCATTTAAAAAACCTTGCAAATTCACTGAAAAAACCATGGGTTTCACACACGTTATAGTTAGGAATTAGCATTTAAAAAACCTTAGAAATTCACTGAAAAAACCATAGGTTTCACACACGTTATAGTTAGGAATTAGCATTTAAAAAACCTTAGAAATTCAGTGAAAAAACCATAGGTTTCACACATGTTATAGTTAGCTGGACATTTTACTCGTAAAAAACCAATGAAATTGCCCCGTTATAGTTAGTTCAGCTAACTATAACTCACGCGCCCGCAATGCACTGCTGATGACGTCACATATTACATCACTCATGACATGGTCAGTGACATCACTCATGACATCACTGATGACATCTCAAATGACATCACTGATGACCTCACTGATGACATCATCCTTGTGATAGAGTGGCAGACCTCCTCTCACCTTAATATAAGCTTTGATACACACATTCAAAAATAGAGACTAAAATTTTCAAAACAATGGACATACCAATACCAGTTACAACAACCTCTTCAGTAATTCTAAGATCCACATACACATCCACTCATTCACCAACAGTCCTATACAGTCACTCATACATGTACTCACTCATCATATGTACTCATACACCTATACATCCTGTTACATAATGCCACTCATCCATAGAGTTACTCACACACATAGTCACTCATGCTAATAAAGAATCAAACATACATTCACCTGCATATACAGTTATACACACACCACCACACTTACTTCTACGGAAACTTACACATACTTAGTCTTTTAAACAATCACTTATAGAAACACATACTTATTCATACAGGAACTCTTTCAATCTGTCCCTCTCACATATACTCACATATATACACCAATAGTCACATATACTAGTTTAAAACATATGTAGTTACTCCTGAAGACACTATTGGGACAGTCATTCACTCACTAACACACCCATACACACACTCATCCACCCATACAGTCCTGCACACATGCTGTCTTCAACACATACAAACAGTGAGTCACTCATTCATGCACCTATGCACTACGTAATACCCCCCACCGAACCATACAGACACTCAGACTGATACTCAAAAAAACAACTACTAACCTATATAGACACCCATGTAGCTACTCACCAACCCATGCAGCCACTTATACACAAAGTGAGAGATACACTTAATCAGTCAGTTACACAATCAATTTTTTAAAAACAAATCATCCATTTAGACACTTATATACCCATTTATTCTTCCATCGACCTTGAGATATACATATATAAAACATATTTAATTTTCAGAAAAACACACATTCACTGGATGATGTCATCAGTGAGGTCATCAGTGATGTCATTTGAGATGTCATCAGTGATGTCATGAGTGATGTCACTGACCATATCATGAGTGATGTAATATGTGACGTCATCAGCAGTGCATTGCGGGCGCGTGAGTTATAGTTAGCTGAACTAACTATAACGGGGCAATTTCATTGGTTTTTTACGAGTAAAATGTCCAGCTAACTATAACATGTGTGAAACCTATGGTTTTTTCACTGAATTTCTAAGGTTTTTTAAATGCTAATTCCTAACTATAACGTGTGTGAAACCTATGGTTTTTTCAGTGAATATATATATATATATATATATATATCAGCACAAAGTCCCGAAGTAACTGCAACCAGCAAGGAACACACGGGCACAGACCACAATAGCAGGTGAAATCCAGTGTTTATTACATGCCAAGAATGGTCCACATAACGCGTTCCGGCCGCCGACCAGCGGCCTTGATCAGATAGCCACGCTACGTACAAATAGCAGTTTAAATCGGCAGGTAAGTGAGAGACGTTGCAATATACAGTAAAACAGACAAAGTGCTGGTGCTTTACGGTAGTGATCAATACTGTATGACAGTGACAAAGCATAAAATCACTTTACTGTATATTGTGACAGCTATGAGGCAGTGAATATGTGAAAACACTGGTTTACTGTAATGCCAGGAGTAGTAGGCAAGAACAAAATGCTTTCATTGCCCTTAGAAATGATAGAGTTAAAACGGTTCGATCTCAGAGTTTAGTCAAACCGCGAGAAGTGAGAACAGACTCTCGAAGGCAGGGTGATGCAGAGCAAACACGGAAATAGTGTGAGGTAAATTATCGTATGCTAATTATAGACACGCATTCCTCGCTGATGGATAAAGTGAGTCATCCGATTGAGGTATGGGGGCGAGTGCTCAAGTGACATTCGTTACAGGCATATGCAACAATATCAGCATAATGTGTTGAGGAGCACAATCGGGTTAGCACCCTGGGAGGGATAAAAGACAATAACTACTAGACGAGGAATGTAATTCAAGCAACAAAGTATATGGAAGCAAAATAAAACAAATAGCATCACGATTTCCTCGGTATTAAATTCATACCGGGAAAGAAAAAGGTGAGAGATATAAAACAATACAAAATACAAAATAAATGAAGAAAAAGGGCATCGACAGTGTATGTCAGACTCTCGCCATAGAGCTACTCAGGACTATAAGAAGTGAGACGTCGCAAGTAATAACCCATAGGTATTACGTGCATGTGGCCATGTCTAGTCTGTGTAGCAAGGAAATGCCTCATTAGCTACCGTAAATAGTGGCAAGTGAATTGGTGATAAGTGGTGCAACATAGTATATTGTGACAATAGTGTGTGATGCGATGTCTAAACAAATGTAACTCTAAACAAATGTTATACCGAATCAAGAGACATGGTTCAAAATTTGAACTATGTTCAGAAATCCAGCCGGATTTCTAGATATCGGTACAAAAGGGGGTGGTGATGGACGGTGCATCAGAACCAATCAAACACTCACACCCAGTCAACAGATCTGGGTTTGATCCATCACCGTTCTTTAGCCCACTCTGCCACCCCAGTTCAGACATGGCCATATGCAAATCAGCCTGACCCTGTGCCTCATGGGAACAGTCCAGCCCGAACTGCCAAGCCATGCCTTCCCTGGACCGGAAACAAGCTTCCTAGGACCGGTTTCTGGCATTTCAGCCGTCTTCAGCCAGGCTTGCTTGAATCCAGTGGCAAAGTGAGCAAGGGACTCACGTCTGAGCATACCCTGCCAACTTATGGCGGACAAAGCGGTACAAAAGGGGGTGGTGATGGACGAAGCATCAGAACCAATCAAACACTCACACCCAGTCAACAGATCTGGGTTTGATCCATCACCGTTCTTTAGCCCACTCTGCCACCCCAGTTCAGACATGGCCATATGCAAATCAGTCTGACCCTGTGCCTCATGGGAACAGTCCAGCCCGAACTGCCAAGCCATGCCTTCCCTGGACCGGAAACAAGCTTCCTAGGACCGGTTTCTGGCATTTCAGCCGTCTTCAGCCAGGCTTGCTTGAAACCAGTGGCAAAGTGAGCAAGGGACTCACGTCTGAGCATACCCTGCCAACTTATGGCGAACAAAGCGGTACAAAAGGGGGTGGTGATGGACGGAGCATCAGAACCAATCAAACACTCACACCCAGTCAACAGATCTGGGTTTGATCCATCACCGTTCTTTAGCCCACTCTGCCACCCCAGTTCAGACATGGCCATATGCAAATCAGCCTGACCCTGTGCCTCATGGGAACAGTCCAGCCGAACTGCCAAGCCATGCCTTCCCTGGACCGGAAACAAGCTTCCTAGGACCGGTTTCTGGCATTTCAGCCGTCTTCAGCCAGGCTTGCTTGAAACCAGTGGCAAAGTGAGAAAGGGACTCACGTCTGAGCATACCCCGCCAACTTATGGCGAACAAAGCGGTACAAAAGGGGGTGGTGATGGACGGAGCATCAGAACCAATCAAACACTCACACCCAGTCAACAGATCTGGGTTTGATCCATCACCGTTCTTTAGCCCACTCTGCCACCCCAGTTCAGACATGGCCATATGCAAATCAGCCTGACCCTGTGCCTCATGGGAACAGTCCAGCCGAACTGCCAAGCCATGCCTTCCCTGGACCGGAAACAAGCTTCCTAGGACCGGTTTCTGGCATTTCAGCCGTCTTCAGCCAGGCTTGCTTGAAACCAGTGGCAAAGTGAGAAAGGGACTCACGTCTGAGCATACCCTGCCAACTTATGGCGAACAAAGCGGTACAAAAGGGGGTGGTGATGGACGGAGCATCAGAACCAATCAAACACTCACACCCAGTCAACAGATCTGGGTTTGATCCATCACCATTCTTTAGCCCTCTCTGCCACCCCAGTTCAGATATGGCCATATGCAAATCAGCCTGACCCTGTGCCTCATGGGAACAATCCAGCCCGAACTGCCAAGCCATGCCTTCCCTGGACCGGAAACAAGTTTCCTAGGACCGGTTTCTGGCATTTCAGCCGTCTTCAGCCAGGCTTGCTTGAAACCAGTGGCAAAGTGAGCAAGGGACTCACGTCTGAGCATACCCTGCCAATTTATGGCGAACAAAGCGGTACAAAAGGGGGTGGTGATGGACGGAGCATCAGAACCAATCAAACACTCACACCCAGTCAACAGATCTGGGTTTGATCCATCACCGTTCTTTAGCCCACTCTGCCACCCCAGTTCAGACATGGCCATATGCAAATCAGCCTGACCCTTTGCCTCATGGGAACAGTCCAGCCTGAACTGCCAAGCCATGCCTTCCCTGGACCGGAAACAAGCTTCCTAGGACCGATTTCTGGCATTTCAGTCGTCTTCAGCCAGGCTTGCTTGAAACCAGTGGCAAAGTGAGCAAGGGACTCACGTCTGAGCATACCCTGCCAACTTATGGCGAACAAAGCGGTACAAAAGGGAGTGGTGATGGACGGAGCATCAGAACCAATCAAACACTCACACCCAGTCAACAGATCTGGGTTTGATCCATCACCGTTCTTTAGCCCACTCTGCCACCCCAGTTCAGACATGGCCATATGCAAATCAGCCTGACCCTGTGCCTCATGGGAACAGTCCAGCCCGAACTGCCAAGCCATGCCTTCCCTGGACCGGAAACAAGCTTCCTAGGACCGGTTTCTGGCATTTCAGCAGTCTTCAGCCAGGCTTGCTTGAAACCAGTGGCAACGTGAGCAAGGGACTCACGTCTGAGCATACCCTGCCAACTTATGGCGAACAAAGCGGTACAAAAGGGGGTGGTGATGGACGGAGCATCAGAACCAATCAAACTCTCACACCCAGTCAACAGATCTGGGTTTGATCCATCACCGTTCTTTAGCCCACTCTGCTAGATATAGCAAAGAATCCTAAATGGGAGCTAGCTTCCTTAGGTGCAAACAATGTCCACATTGTGCGTGAGAGACCATAACTCCAAAGTGGATGGGCCAGGCAAAATACAGGTACATGAAAGTGTAAAAGGCACTACAGACAGAAAGTAGACAAATGTAAGAACCTGAAAACAAGATACAGCTCTTTCATGAAAAATTTGCAAAAAAATATAATAACGCAGATGTCATAACGTGAAAAGGATGGTCATCATGTGCCCGCAAATAGAGTTGAGTACTAAAGGAACGATTGGTCAGTAAATAGCAGTGCTTAATTTGTGCCGGTGCTTTCCGGTGCTTAGCACCGGCACTTATTTATTAGGGCCGGGTCTACACCACACGTCTGCACGTCTATGACAAACTAAATATAATCACCTCATTGACTGCAGGCGCACCTGGCGCAGACACTATTGTTCGTGTCCCGAGTCCTCAGTAAAGTGTTGAGAGACAATATGAATCAAGCCATTCTCCATGTGGATTTGCCTTAGGCGGCGGCCCTTAGCTTAGTGTTGCTGGTAGGTGGGGTCTGTTATGTTATGTTATGGGTTATTTGTATAGCACACGGCTACGCAAAAGAGTGTCCCGGTTTGGTTCTGCAGGTGTAGGAGCTGCAGCAGCGTGCGTGCGTAGGTTTTGTCCAAAACGCCATACCCCAGCACACATGCACCTCACAAGTTACCCTCCGTGACCAGCAGTATAGCATGACGTCAAGATGGCAGAAGCAGCAGGCATATGAATAAAGGTAGTGAGTGTTGGTGCCGCCCACCAGTTACCGAGTAAGTAGCTAAACCAACGCTGCTTTTTAAAGTCTCGCCTAGCAAAAGCAGCGCATGCGCTGTATCGCCTTGGCGAGACTCTATTGTTGCCGCTTTCGTTCGTGAAGGGAGACAAACCATGTGCGCGCCCGGACAGGAGATGTGCACGCGTACGGACAGGCGATGTGCGCTCTTTATTTTTATTTTATTTATTTAATGTGTTTTTATATAGCGCGGACTTTACCCGAAGGTGTCAGAGCGCTTCACAATAGCAGCAGTAATGATACATAAGGAGCAAAAATACAAGTGAGCATGTTACAAAATCAAACGGTACGTTACATGAGGCAATAGTGACAATTGTGCAAGTATCAAGGGCAAACAAAATACAAGAGGTAGCAAACGATACGCGAGCATGGCACGCTTTCACTTTCGAGGTCTGTTTTCACATTTCAATGAATCCTACGATACAAGGGCGTGCGTATTTATGTACTTGTTTCAAGTGTATCGGGAATGCAGCAGAAGACAAATATTCATTTTACTAGGAGGACTGGGAAAAAAAAACATTATTCCTGGTTTACCGCTTACATAAGTTCATGCGCAGTCAGATGCTTTCGGAAAGGGAACGGTTATGGTTTTTACGAAAAGACAAAGGCTTTGTCGGGCTCATAAGCTGCTATTTGCTTAGAGCCAGAGTAGCACTGGGAAAAGGCTGAGAGACTGACAGGTGGGTCTTTAATATCCTCCTGCCAGATTGGAAGTGTCTCCTACACCTCTGAGCTACCTGGGGCCCCCTGATATGCAGAAGGTAGACTTGGGTTCAAGTGTAACCCTTTGAAGGTCAGGCGAGTCTCCAGTGGTTGCTAGCCGACGTCTCCAAGTGCTGGTGTTATGTGATCGACTTTCTTTGATGCTGATAAGAGTCTGACTGCAGAGTTCCTAGAAAAGTCAGGTTCTTCATGGCCCCCGTCCTTCCCGACCTCACTACCACGCCAAGTGACGTAATCCCAGAGTCTGCACAAACACGGCTTCTAGTTTCGGTGATTTCATCTACATAAAGCATCGTTTTACATGCGACGTTGACAGTACTTGGGTGCCACAATGGGGGTAAGTAAGTGCTCTTTAAATGATGTGGGCACTACACATGAGAAAGAGACAGGCACAGACAAGTTTCATTTATCGCCCGTTCGGACTCTGAGACATTATATGGGTGCTGTCTTTGGGGGGACAGAGGGTTCGTGTCCTGCCATGCAGTCTTCAGGACTCCTGCCTAGCCAACTACACAATGCTATTGTGCCACCCGGGCTGGGCTGCGGTGAGGAAATAGGACACAGTCTGCCTCTTATGCCTTTCACAGTGCGAATTTTACAAATATTTAAATGTTTCTGATGTTGTTGGCACATTTATGTATGGTCTAGACCTACGGGTTATTTCGACCCAAACACTAGTTGCAAAAAGGATGCAAGCACTATTTCTGCCCCTTTTAGGAAACAAGCAGATTCATAGAAGAGAGAAATTGTGCAGTGTGCATGGACGCGTCCCACCAGGACCTCACAGTGATAACTTCGACTTCCACCACCAGCAAGTCAAGTGATTTATTTATTTTAGTTTTGGTGATGAATGGGGGTCCCAGCTCATGACTTAAGGCTGCACCTGAGGTTAAAGTTAAATTTAAATGTCTAGCCTAGACCACTTCCAGCACATTCAAACAGTGTTAACTACTACAGTTCACAAATGACAAGCAAAAGAAAAAGTAAACATTGACAGAGTCATTCAGTATGGCTTGGGAATTGTGACCGCTCACTAAGGCTTGCAGCATATGGACACACATAGAGCATGTACACAGCCCAACATATCAGTTTCATAAAGTCCAACAACCATGCAGGCACAAATGCACAGTCTCACACACATTATGCAGCATGGGGCACATGGTGATGTGAATTAGCAGAGAACAGGATGACGTTTAGAAAGTGACATGAGATGTAGTGTTGCTGAGAGAATACACCAGGGGAGTACTACTGATGCACTTTTAAGAAAGCTTTGGTTTACACGCCTCAGGAGACCATGGGATGATGTGCTTCAAAGGAACACCTGTATGCTCTCCATCAGTGGAGCACAGGTTGTTACACAAGCAAGGAAAGCTGGATGCTGTACATCACCAAATCACAGGATGACGTTCAGTTCTAGGGCACAGGAGTTTATCATGAGAATGCAGAGCTCTATATGGCAGAAGACACATGGTAATGTACAATGGCTACACATATACACACAATGTTATGTTCGATTTAGAGAAGTTGGTGGCTTTCTACCATCTGACCTAGCAAGACAAGAGAGAATAATTGTAGTTGTAGTTTTGTTTGACAGCCCAAAAACCTGTTTGGTGTTATCAGTGTACATGCTAATTTGTACGTCAAAGAGTTTCATTAGTTTTACTAGGGGTAACATGTAGGGGCAACCAGTAGATGGTAAAACATAGTGGAAACAAACTAGACATCTCTGGCTCACTGTATGATCTTTGCATTGGAACTGACACGAGGCAGTGAGGCTGTCTCTCCTTTTACTCAATAAAAGGCTTTAAACATTGTTTGACTGCTCCACTGAGGTGGACTTTTTCTAGTCTTTCAGGAGAATATGGGATGGTCAATAATGTTGAATGCTAATAGTAGCAGCGCACCAACACCATTGCCATTAGCTAGCCTCCTGAGATCCTCCAAGATTGAGATCTCTGTGCCGTGCCCTTGTCAGAAGCCAATTTGAAGTGAGTCAAAAAGTTTTTCTTTTTCTCTTTCGATGAAGCTTTATGGTTGAGTAAATATTTACCAAAAACTTGCCTAAGAATAGTAGCTTCGAAACTGGTCAGACGTTGCTATTGGGGAGAATAATAATGTGTCTCATGTCACAACATCAACTTCAGTCAGTCTTGAGCTATTGGCATTATAAAGGACACAATGCCTATTATTTATATTTTGGTTTTTAAAACATAAATAAAATGCATTGTCATTTCCAATGCCAATAGCTTAAACTCAAGTAAATGCGAGACCTATTGCATTGCAAATGCTTGTTCTTGTGCGTGGTATGAATGAAATGTTTATTGAGGCTCGAGCAATCATGCCTCTGGCGCCAGGCACCGTGTGCAAGTGGAAGTGCAATGACCCGGGTCAGGAGGTGGCTGGAAGAGTAGGGCCTTTCCCTTAACGTAAGCCCTATTGTTCTAAAACCGTTGATCATTCACACTTTCATCATCTCTTTTGGAATCCGCATATATTTAGGTATTTATAATACTTGTTCAACTTCTTCCTGGTGTGCAGTATGTCGGAATGCCCCAGTTTTAAGTTTATTTCTATTCCAGGTCATCATCCCTCGCGGTTGTGCATGCAGGTGGTTCAGTGCTGAGGCATTCCCTTAGCTCAAGCCCAAAATGGTGCTGCCTTGCTCAAGTTTATCAAATATGATCCTTCAGCTCAGGGCCGGCTCTAGGGCAGTGGGAACGGTGTCACCGCACCGGGCATTGACTTCGGGTGGGGGCGCCCTGTTTGCAAATATATTATGGCTGGAAAACCACCTGCTGCCACATTCATTGCCTCCAGCAACTTTTAGAGATAAATAAAAATGTCCAGATAACTCTGGTGATTAATGTACTTCCTGGAGATGAGAGCCGGAGTTTTGTCGAGTGGAAGTTTGACTCCTGGTAAGGTAGCTCAGAGGGTGAATATGCCTGCTGCTAAGAATGTTTGTCATGCAGATCACAAAGTGCATATAATGTTAATAGGTCAATGGGTTACTGCTTTTGTCAGAGAGATCTTTTTTTTACTTGCAGATTATGAGTTATAAACCTAATATAGAACTATGAGCTATTAACTGTCATCAACGAGCTGCATGCAAACTGCAAGGTGTATATGTTGTGATGCGCAATTCCAACAGGGAAAACTGCATGCACCCATGAACAAGAGATAATTGTGTAATGCATAAATTGAAACTGAGTGATTGTACTTTACAATCCTTGTTAGGCAAAACTGCATAAATTGAATAAGATAATCGAACTTTACAATTTGATTTGAAGAGATGACCACATATGAAAACCACCATAAATCTGACACACACTTGAAGAGAGAATGGGAATAGTCCCCATCCCCAAAATTGTACCATACGTCCTAGTAGACTCTGGAGGAATTTAAAATCATCAACTAACTGGTTCTGTCAATGGAGATGTTGTAATGCACAAAGGATAAAAATAACCACCCCTTAAATGAGGTAAACGGAACACTAAATAATTCAATAGTGTCGAAGTCGATTTCGAATCAAGGTGTCCCTTTACTGGAGAGCATCCAAATAAACACCAGAATCTACAACCAGGGGCAGACACATGAACTTGAAATAGAGTTCACAGTTCTTGGCAACTACCCAATTAAAACCGGAAGACACCAAGATTGGCAGGCACTGGGTAGCAGAAATTCACCCAAGAGTAGGAGTCAAGAACAACTCACTGCCTAAACGTCGAGACTGTAAAGGCAGACCCTGTAGAACAGCGAGAAACAGATAGAAAACGTACATCATAAATGTTGAAAGCTGACAGGTATTGTCGGATGCGCCAACCCCAAGATGGCGGCACGCTTCCTGACGCTGCACTGGGAGACTAGCAGAGAAAACATGCTGTCCACACTTGCACGGGCCTTTGCACAAAAAGTGATGACGTCACGGTAGGACCTTGACAGGCAGCGCGAGCAGAAATTTGAATATTAAAGCGCAGCACAACTAATTTCCTTGTATATTGACCTCAATGTAATAAACATCATAAAACGCTTGTAAGTTTCCACATTACGACCCAATATTGCAGCAGGCAGAAAAGACAGAGATAGCCTTGACAAAGTGACGCAATAAACGTGCCTCCCCAAATCCAATTTCAATAAAGCAAATCCCGCAGATGAAGAATACACGAGCATGCTCTCATTAACATCCTAAAAGGATGCATGCGTGCTTACACATCAATCAAACGTCGGGACAAAACAGCACCAAAAGCAAACTCCCACCTCAAGTCTTTAGATATAACAGAAGCACACACCCAAAGCAGGTTAGAAGGTAAGCAGCATTTCTCTTGTGCACACAGAGTAGCACACGATGATCTAGAACCCAAATGCCAATAGCCAAACAAAACATTTAACCCTCACTGGGGCAGGAAGACAGGCACCCACAGATTACCTTTCTTGAAGAGGGATTGTATACATTATATGTGGCTCCTTGGATGTATGTTTAGGCTCTGAAAAACTGAACAATACACTTGAAAATAGATTTGAAACACAACAATACGTACAAATAATGCACAGATGAAACAGTCGAGAGAATAAAGTAATTGAACTTTGCATACTGCAAAAGTTGAATTGAAAATAAATTGAACTACGTAATCCCTAACAGGAAATGTTGCACAAATTGAGAAAAAAAAATAAAAAATCAAGTATTTAAACTTTTGGGAACGTGCAACCTGGACAACCTCGAAAAGAGGTCACTTGAAGTCCCTGCATAGGGAAAACCACATAAATACATATAAAGAGGTAATTGAATAATCAAACTCTTGAGAGAGTGTACCAATGGTCCACCTATGTACCTATTTGTTGATGTCACTGATATAAAAAACGTACCTTTTGAAGAAATGGCCCTAAACAGGCCATAACTAGGGACTTTGCATGAAAAGACAAGGAAAATTCGATCACAAAGAGCAACCAAACCCCACCGTGATAACAATGTATGAGAAAATTATTTTGTCTACATCCCCATCTGTTAGATTTTCTCCTAACAGAGTCATTACATGGCAGGGTTCTGCTGCACAAATCCTATCTTTATAGTCTGTGCCTTCCAATATCCTTCACTAAAATCACCACAATTTGCGAGACAGGCGTTCAGAAACTAAACAACACTGTTGCAAAGTGTAGAATACACAAACCCCAATATCACTTGGAATAGAAGGGTAGCCTCATAGACCAACGCAGGAGGAGCAGACCATTTACCAAAAGAAAAATAAAGCACCTGCAGTGAAACGCGAGGATCTTCTGCACCGATCTGATGTTATTGAAAGAAAAAAATAACTTTATTGAAACACTAAAATTCTACGATGGTTGGCAGAAAACACTTTAACTAATGAAGCAGAGACGCATGCATGTGCATTGATATAATCGAGTAAATAAGTTGATATGTGCAATCTCTACAGAAAATACCGCATGCATGTAAATGTCAACTATGTAAACCTAAGCAAAGGTAACTTGACATGCATGTAAATATCAACTGTGTAACCTAAGCAACGGTAACTTGACATGCAACAAACATATCTCTGAGGCAGGTTGACCTGGGACTCCTAAGGACATTTACAAGCACGCATGTAAATGTCAACTATGTAAACCTAAGCAAAGGTAACTTGACATGCATGTAAATATCAACTGTGTAACCTAAGAAACGGTAACTTGACATGCAACAAACATATCTCTGAGGCAGGTTGACTTGGGACTCCTAAGGTAACAATTGTGTGGAGAAGATCAGAAAAAATTGTCAAACTTTACAATCGTTGAGCCCTGTGAGCATAACCATTTATAAAACAAAGTCTGAATATGAGGTGCCATAGGCAAATTGAACCTTCTGTGTTGGTTGTCAACCATCGAATAATGTCAAAAGTAAAATTGTATTTGTAAGTTCTTCCTTTGTCAAGCAGAGAAACAAACAAAGAAAAATTGAAAGAGACAGTCTCACCGCTGCGTTCCCGTCTTGTAATAACTTTATCAAAACTGCTGAAGTTGAAAAAAAAACGTGGTTGGCAGGTTGAAGAATTCTGAACGAAAGAAACAGCATGCCCCGCCAATTCCAAGATGGTGGCACGCTGTCTGACGCCGTGCAGAGTGGCTCGATGCACGCTTGTGCGATAGAACGTTACCTCAGCAGTCGATGAAGATGCTGCGAGCTGTCAGCGCGTCCTCAGACAAACAGGTAGGACACCGCGTGTTGACAAGGGCTCGTGCTACGTTTGTTTGAAAGATAAAGTGACGGTTGAAACACAAAAAAAAAAAATGAGGCCTAAACTTCTCCCAGTCTTAAGACACATACACCCAATGTCTGATCTCACTTTGCCCGCAGAAGCTCGAAAAACTGATGTCCTCACATCTGGCACTATAATGTTTACTCGTACCAGTGAAAATACAGTATTAATGGATGTGTGTGACTGTATACAATAGCCCCAGACATCTTTTTGGCGACGAGTTGATCTTACCTACGTGCTCAACCAGAGAAGTCAAGTTTCAAAAAGGCAACTAAGGATGCTGTTTCAAGAAGGCAACTAAATAGTCAAGTTTCAAGAAGGCAAGTTTTTTTTTTTTAAATCTACTTCAATTTATCTACACGTCAATTCAAGAACTCTATATTTCAAGAAGGCAAGAAATTTCAAACCTCATCAAACATCAAGCTAAGACTCTGGCTTCAGAGCCCCACCAGTGACCATCACACCGGTCGCCCAACCTGCATAAGCCAGATTTTTCTTCAAAATTTCATCAACTCCTGTGTTTTTCAATAACTTCAACTTCAAGGAATATCTACACTATTTCAATTTCAAGAGTAGCATCTCAAGAAAGAAGGTAACCGGTGGTTGCTTGTGTGTGTCTGCAGTTTGTTGCATTGTGTTAAATTCTGCGCATATCAACCTCAAACAGATTCAAAATTGGCGAGTTTTTCCTGCCTGCGCTCCCTTTCTGCACAAAACATTGTGGGTCTATGGATGGTCTGCCTTCAAGCTGTTTTTAAAGACATTCAGCATCAAATGAAACAAAGGGAACAAGCACAAAGACAGCGCTGTGTAGTCCCACCGGTATCTTTCACATAGCCCCAGACAAGTGTGCTGTACTTCATCTCAAGAGGCTACTACATCTAGATGCGTCATAAATGCCGCGTAGAGTGAACCTCAAGTACGCCAAGTCTCTTTTCACACTCTACATTGATGTTGCGCGGACAGAGTCTTCATTTACAGTAAGCTTTTCTTTTTACTTCAAGGATGCTGCGCAGTGTGACTTGTATGTACATTTTCGCAAAAGAAAGACTTTCTAACTTTATTTCTGTGTGCCTAATCGCTGATAGCACTATTCCAACCGTCCCTACACATTGGGATTTCCATAGGGTCACGCATAAGAATGTACATACAGTTTTACGTGGATTGTCCCATTGGAATCTGGTGAGAGGATTTTGCAGAGCAGCGTTGGTTTACTGGTTTTCACTCAGGGGAAAGAAGTCTGTTAATGCCATCGCAGATGTTGTAAACAGTCACATACATCCATTTAAATAAACGTCATCCTTATGTACGTCTGGATTGGAACTGTAAGCTCCATGCTGTGTTTTCACCGGTACAAGCAAACATTATGGTGCCAGATGTGAGGACATACAGTATTTCGAGCCTCTGTGGGCAAGGTGAGATGAAATTGTTTGTATTGTGTCTTAAGACTAAGAGAAGTTTAGGCCTCATTTCTGTTGTTCTTCAACCGTCACATTCTCATCCAAACAAACGTAGCACGAGCTCTTGTTAGCGCGCAGTGGCCTACCTGTTTGTTTGAGGACGCGCTGACAGCTCGCGGCACCTTCATCGATGATGCGTTGATGATGGGGATTGCTGTGGTAACGTTCAGTCGCACAAGCGTGCATGGAGCCACTCAGCACGGCGTCAGACAGCGTGCCACCATCTTGGAATTGGCGGAGCATGCTGTTTCTTTCGTTCAGTGTTCTTCATTTATGGTACCTCACATTCAACCTGCCAACCACGTGTTTTTTTTCAACTTCAGCGGTTTTGATAAAGTTATTCCAAGACAGGAATGCCGCGGTGAGACCATCTCTTTCAAGTCCTCCTTGCTTGTTTCTCTGCTGTGCATCTTCGACAAAGAAAGAACTCGCAAGTACTTTTTAACTTTCAGCATTGTTCGATGGTTGACAGCCAAGTCATTTGTTGTTTCTAAGCCTGCTCACACTGTGTTATTTACGGAAGGTTCAAGTTGCCTATGGTACCTCACATTCAGCCTTTTGTCTTATAACTGGTTGTGTTCACAGGCCACAACGACTCTAAGGTTCGACTATTTTTTCTGGTTTTCTCCAAAGAATTGTTACCTTAGGAGTCTCAAGTCAACCTGCCTCAGAGAAATGTTTGTTGCATGGAATGTTACCTTTGCATAGTTTGCATACTTGACATTTACATGCGTGCAGTATTCTCTGTAGAAATTGCACATATCAATTTATCTACTCAATTATCAATGTATACGCATGCGTCCAGTATTTCTTGGTAAGAAATGTGTATCTCTATCGATTTATCAATTTGCATGTGTTCTAGTTGTTTTCAAAAGGGCTACATTTCAATGTTTATCAATGTATATGCATGCATCCAGTATTTCTGGGTAAGAAATGTGTTTCTCTATCGATTCATCAATTTGCATGTATTCTAGTTGTTTTCAAAGGGCAACATTTCAATGGTTTTCAATTTGATTGAGGTTGTCAATATGTGTTGTTGCTTCCTTTCAATTATTCAATGTTTTTCAATGTTTTCAAGGTTGTCGATTTGAGGTTTAACCCTCTCAAGGTTTCAATGGAATTTCTATCGAGCCGCGTTTTTTCAATGTGTAGTCATTACGAGGTTGTCTCTGTATGAGTTATATCTCTTTCAAATGTTCAATAATATTCAATCTAATTTTTTTTTAATGCTGTTTCACAGGGCGGTGTGAAGGATCTTTTGTTTGTTCCTCTGCCTCTCTGTTTTATATCTTTCTATTCTCTTTCTCGTTGTTTAATGAAGAAGGGAATAAGAGTACTTATTTGTGTTTGTACCTTTAGGTGGTTTTCTCTAAGTCTTTCTATCTTCCTGTTCCTTTTGTGTTTTCGTTGGAGAAGGGAAGAAGAGTACCTATCCTCCCAGTCTAACTATTCTTTTTGTTCCTTTTATGTGTTGGTTTGATGATGGACTAATAGTGCCTATGTTATGTCAACTTAAGGAGTGTGTTTGTATTGTATTGTGTTCTCAGAGAAGGAATGTGTCTGATTTTATTCTATCATTTCTTTTCTGTATTTTCTGCATGCTGTGCTTTGGCTTCTGTCACATCTGTCTGGCCAGTGGGTGTGATAGAGGTTAATGATTGGTACGCTTTCTTTGACAGGTGTTCCTGTACTTCTATGTTTAGTTTTCTGTTGTGGAAGAAAAGGAGGTATGTTGTATTCTATCTATTGCATATTTCTATGTCTGCCTTTACCCACTCAATGCCTTTCTAGTGGAATGCTTCAGCACTGTGATGTACTACGGAATGTTGGGTGCTGATTGAAGATAAGCCACAGTTATGATGGGGCTGAGCTGCCTGCTGGCTGCTCCTGGTGGGGCTTATTCCAGTATACTTATCATCTAACAATAAATCCTCTTGAAATACCTCAACCTGTCTGGACTACATTACTACAGTATATTATATAAACCTATATGTTTTTTTGCACGTCTTTCCTTAACCTAATCTTACAAAAAGGGTTCATTAGGGTAGAAATTAATTAACCCCTGACAATTAGTATTATGTTTTAAAATCTTAATTTGTACTTTTCCAGACCAACGACACAAACTATACTGCCTACCAATATGGATGACATGTGACTCCTACATCTTGTAATCAATCCTCTGTCTTCTGTAACATTTCTTATACACTGATTTATACGTGTTATTGTTAAATGTGTCTATTATGTAAAGCGCTCTGATGCCTCACACTGGTATGAGTGGCGCTATAAAACTAAATGAATCTGAGAGATTGGTTACGGAGACTTGAAGGGCACTGTTAAAAGGTGATAGTGAGGGAATCTGTGGCAGCGGTGGTCATTGGGGGGGCGCCAACAAACATTGTCACACAGGGCGCCACCACTGTTAAAGCTGGCCCTGCTTCAGCTCTATGATGCAGATCACTCAAACATTGCTGCTCCTACTTCTGCCTCCTATATTTTGCAAGGTATGGTTTAAAGTGAACACCCAACGGAGGCCGCATGATGTCATTTCATTGTCTAAGTAGAAGTTGGGGCCCATATCCTATAAATGTATTTTAAGTGCCATTTCTGGTAAGTTGTCAACTGCTGTGATATATGTAACTATTAACGGACTATGTAGAACTATTTCATAGCGAATAAAAAATGTAAGGGGTAGTTCAGACAGATGAAAGGCTGAGCTATCTTAACTAACGTTTATGAACACGATCTGCAAAAACAATTCCAGATACATTTAATTAAAGTATACACTTGTACCAGCATAACCTTTGCTGCTCTTTCTTGGGCTTCCTGTAGACACACTGTATTCTGCTCAAATATCAGAGAATGTATTGGAAGCATATTTTCTGGACATGCACTGGACTACGGAAACACCCTCTATGCAGGAATCAACAAATCCCTGCTATGCAAACTCCAAACCATCCAGAACGCTGCCGCAAGGCTCATCTTAGGAACACCACGCCACGAGCACTTGACCCCGCACCTGCGCAGACTCCACTGGTTCCCCGTCGAGAAGAGAGTCACTTACAAACTACTCACACAAGCCTACAAATCACTCAACAACATCGGGCCCAAGTACCTCAACGACAGATTGAGTTTCCACTCACCAGTGAGGAACCTTCGCTCGGCCGACTTCGCCCTGGCAGACGTCCCCTGCATCTGCCGTAGCAGATCCGGAGGCAGGGCCTTCTCCTACACCGCGGCCACGGCCTGGAACTCTCTCCCGTTGGAAATACGACATACACCAACCCTGCTGGCTTTCAGGAGTGCACTTAAGACTTGGCTTTTCAACTGACCTGAGCTGCCCTACCCTCCCCCCACCCCTCAGCGCCTTGAGACCCTCACGGGTGAGTAGTGCACTTTACCAACCCCTGATTGATTGATTGATTGATTGATGCAGAACAGCTCTTCTTTTTTGAGCACGTTATTCCGAAATGTGAACACTCTGAACGTCCATGAGATCAGGGAGGGCCATCCAGGTGGCAGAATTTAGCTAACCTTTCCCGCTGCCAGCCACGTTTGTCTGTGTTTGTTTGCTGGATGTCCCGAGACCCCAGAGGCCCGCACTGTGCAGACTCTCATATCACACATCATCATAGATGCGTTGTGCTTTGTGCCTGAATGTCACATGTTGTGGTGGTGATGCCTTTGTGGCAAACCACTATCGTCTTAGAGGAAAAACAGTAATCATTTAGTGCTAGCCCCAGCAGAGAGAGCGCAGATTCTCTTTGCAGAGCAGGCTGAGCAATCATACTCGGCATTATGCTTTAAAATTTCATACTGTTAGTTCTGGGACGTGGTGGAAAATAGTGAAGTCAAACTAAAAATATCACCATAGCCATACTGCCCACATAATGCAAATACCGACTCTGACAGCAAGATGGTGCAGAAAGAAGCAGGACAACCATTAGAGAGTAATTAAATTATTTATTAGGAGAGACATGCAGCTAGCTTTCAGAAATACAATAAAAACAATCTCCTCCTCACTAATACTCTCAACAAACTATGCCCCCACCCTTAAGCGCCCCTAAATTATGAACTCCCCCAAGCAAACAATTACAGCATCCACTACCACTCTGCTTCCTCTTCTTCCACCCACCCTCCTTTCATATCTCACCACTAGAGTAAGGGGGTGGAGCCAGTGGAGGACACGGGTGGAGCTTGGGGAAGTGGGTGTGGCCTCCTATAAAAATGTGAGCACCTGGACCTAATTTTTTATAAATTAAGCACTGGTAAATAGGAAAGACAAAAGGAGACAGCTAAAGGAAATAATGTCGCAACTTGTCTTACACAACTGTTGTTGTTGTAGTTACTTTATTCGATAAAAAAAATATCATAAAAGTATAGTACAAGACATATAAAACAGTTTGAAACCCACTACAACAATGACTTCAGACTTTATACAATTAAAAAGAGTAAAAGAACAATATATATATATACATACAGCATTTTCACACGCCCCCGTTAGATGATATAATAAACAGTGATATTCATACAGGGTCAGGAATATGGGAGGCTGATTGGTACGCCTTAAGGAGCTTGCGTCTTATCCTCCAGGCTCAACCCAGATATTTGGCGGTCCCACAGATAACACTAGGGACTGATGTTTCGTAGGTCAAGATTCGCAATGCCACCCTGGAAGACATAGTGCCCAGATTATTACACACCGGTTTCAGCCATCTTAATCTTGGTTGCCTGTACGCCTGGCAGGCGAACATAAAATGGCCGATAGACTCTGAGGGCGAGGCACAGCCTGGGCAGCCTTTTGGACTCACGACTGCCTTACTCCAGCTAGATTGGAACTCGTGAAGTGGAAGGGTACCATATCTAATTTTTAGATATAGTGACCTATCCCCAGGAGATTCGATCAGGTCCATAAAGGATTCCATACTAGGACCAGGTTTCACATCCAAGAATTTCAGAGTTAGCACCACTCTGATTTCTTAGAGTGTCAATCGTGACCCATTCCCAAAAGATCTTTTTTTATCATTGATTTGGGTGGAGGAAGCTGGGTCTCCCAAGCCTCTTCCAGGCCTAACTTCACCAACTGTTTTTTTAGATTCGATACCCAGGGGATCTTGTGCTCTGCTCCGAGTTTTAAAAGCTCATCCAGAGCAGAAGCATAGTGTTGTAGTTCAGGGGACCTTCTAAGCCTTGTCCAGTATAATATAGGACGCAGCCTAGCCACATGGCTGATGTTGTGTCTAACGAGATCACTGCGAAGTGGGACTAACGGGGTGGACAGGGGGAGCGAGACTAAGTCCCTAAAGAACATATTCTCTGATTTAAGGAGGTCCGACATGGCCTTCCCCTCGTAGACCTTAATTGCCGCAGCTATTGGCCTACTGTATGAAAGCCTCTGATGTTTCGCTATTGCCCCTGAGACTCTTTTGTGAACGAGGAGCATTTTCGACAGATGGGGGGCCCATTTGAGCTTGTTGTTGACCCTCACTCCTAGATAATCAAAAGCCTCCACTAGCTCCAGTGTGGTGTCATTTAGCATGATGCTGTTCCTAAAATTCTTTGAGGGTGATAGCGTCATCAGCTTGGTTTTAGTTGTATTTATTTTCAGGCCCCTGATGTCGCAGAACTGGGAGAAGCGGGACAACAATCTTTGTAAGCCCATGGGGCTTTTTGATATCAACAGAGTGTCGTCAGTGAAAAGCAGGGTAGGTGTTTTTTCCCCGCACATGGTTGGAGCGTCGGCCATGTCAAATGGTCTGCCACCCCATTTATAAAAAGAGAGAACAGGGTCGGGGCTAAAACACAACCCTGGCGCACCCCTTTCTCGACCGCAATCCTCTCTGTAAGCTGACCCTGATGACCCCACCTGACTTTGGCAAAATTGCCTTCATGAAGGCGTTTAAGGAGGTCCAGGATTAGGGGAGGGATGCCCAGATCACACAGCACCTGCCACAGCTGTGATCGTGGGACCAGGTCAAAGGCTGTTTTTAAATCAATAAATGCCAAATACAGGCTGCCTTTTTCGATGATAACAGATTTCCAATGTATGGTACAAAGTCTGAAGACCTGGTCGATAGTACCGACTCCTTCCCTAAATCCTGCTTGGAAGTGACTCAAAATACCCTCCTCATCTATCCAGGCCTTGATCCTAGTCAGGAGGACTCTGCCAACCACTTTTTGTATTACATCGCTTAAGCTAATCGGTCTGTAGTTGGCAGGGTCCTCCCTGTCCCCTTTCTTGTAAATAGCCACCACCTCCGCCCCCATCCATGAATCCGGGACTGGGTATCCTAAAGCAAGGCCATTTAAAGTCCGAAGAATGAATTCTGCCCAGAGATATTTTTCATAGAGCAAAAGGTCACCAGGGAGACCGTCGGGTCCAGCTGCCTTTCCCGGAGAGATCGTATTAATTGCAGAGAGGACCTCTGTAAGCCCAAACTGGGTCTCTGTCTCCAAGGGTGCCGAATGCTCTATTACCGGGATCTGTCCCTCTGGAACCACTCTTTCCCTAGATGAGTAGAGATCAGAGAAGTGTTGATGCCATTGACACCCCGTGATGTGATTCGGAATTGGGTCGGCCCCTCTCCTAGCACTGATGTTAATGAGACTCCAAAAGGAGGTTGAGTCTTTCGCAAGGGCTGCGGCCTTAAGATCCTGCCAGTGGGTTTCATCCCACAGTCGCTTCGCCTTCCTTATGGCTTTGTAATAAGTTTTCCGGGCGTTGGCAATGGATGGCTATTCCTTAGATTTTATGGCTTGAGATAGGATCTGTCTCTTTTCCCTACAGTCCTGTGAAAACCAAGGGTTATCTGATTTTGGGGGGGGGGGGGCGCTTTTGATCCCCCTTTTCCTGTGGCTCAAAAAAGTTCCCCACCTTTGCCACAGTCTGTTGGTAAGCTTCTAAGAAGACTTTGGGAGAGGGAGCCTGTGAGGGACAACCCATGGTTATGTCCAAAGCTACAATGCCTTCTTCTACTAGCCTTTTGATTTTGCGCAGATCCATCTCTTGCTTTACGACCCTAGGCCACTTGAGGCGCCTGTTACAGTTGTTTGGGGCAACCTCTCTTGCCCCGGGCCTCTGTTTATTTGGGGGCTCAATGGAGGTGGTGACCAACTCGCGCCTGAATTGCATGGACAACGGACTATGGTCGCTCTCACACCGGTAGACAACTTCCATGTCGATAAGATCCGGCCAGAGCTCGGTGCCCAACAAGATGTAGTCAATGCGCGAGGGGACACCAGTTCTCGTAAATGTGGGGGCTCCCAGGCCATCTGAGCGAGTTCGTCCATTTGTGGCCCTTAGGTTAAACTCCAGAGTTAGAGCGTTGAGTTGCACAGCTCTCTTGGACCATTTCTTTATTGGCGGGAGAGTGAGTTGGGGTATACCCTGCTTGGAATCAACATCACCGATGCCCAAGATGTCATCGCTGCTCAGGGGCTCAAAAGTACAATTGAGGTCCCCGGCAACGATGACATCTGCCTTGGTGGTAATTGCTGTGAGTAACAGCACAAGTGGAGATACTTCAAAGATAGTTGTACAGATCATCGCTACTGTTTAACCCTAAGGGGCCTTGGTGTCAAGCTCTAAAATGTAGCGGGATTCAGGTTGCCTCAGTTTCTTTTTGCGGTTGCCTCCGCGTCTCAGTGTTGGTACACTATCAATCACAAAGTACTGTAGGTGATCAAGATTATTGTTGTGTATTTCTCTGAAGTGTCTGGCTACAGGGTAGCTTGGGTCATTGTTGACAATTGCCCTAAGATGTTGTAGAATCATAGCATGTACTTGGAGTTTAGTGCTCCCAACGTACATGAGGTTGCAGATGCAGCGGAGAATGTAGACCGCAAAGTCAGTCCTGCATGTGTAGTAGAATGATGGGCTTGTTGCAGAATTTGGCAATTACTTGCACCAGCATTCTGCATTTTCGTTATGATATATATATATATATATATGTATATATATACACGTTTCACCAAATTCCCTCGACTGCTACTGGTCAACAAGCGGGACACGGACACCAATTTCATGCAAAATTGCTTCTTTATTTAGCTGACGCTCAGCATGGTAGATGACGCGTTTCGCCCATCAACTGGGCTTGATCACAACTATATATATATATATATGTATTGTTGCAGGGATTCTGCTCATGCACAGAACTATGCGCAGGAAACCAGGACCTCCGTGAATTGTGGTGTACCAAAAACTCACTTCAGTACCCAGAACCCCTATCCGACTAGCATCAGTGTCTCATTCGTTCTCCGTATCATCTCGAAGCTACCAATGATTAGACAACCCAGAACAAGCGACTTAAAGTACTCTCAGGAATGGTGGAATTCAGAAACACCTTTTCATTATTATTCTCATATCAGTCCACAACAAGAGTAATCAGAGACACGGTAAACTTTAAAATGTTTATTTTTAACTACTGCCCTAAGGTGCAGTACTTTGGCTAACATAAGCAGGCAAATGATTAAAAACAAAATCATCAGCATTGTTACAATACCATAGAAGATGAAGGGAGAAATCATATTACAAATGATAGTGGAATACAACCACCCTCCCTTCACTAGTAAGCTATTTTTATGAAACTAATAGAAGGTCTCTAGGCTTGAATGGGGAACCCCATACCGTAAATATCAGCTTAGGTGAATCACATCACAGGATCAGCTCTGCTCTGTGTATGGAAAAGGTTTTCTCCAAAGTGTCTAAATCATGCATGCAAATGCAATATTAAAGGCACCCGAGTTTCAGATATTTGCAGCTGTGTGCATGTTATGGCTAGAGCGAGGGCCGATCAACATGAATTCAAAAGCATACATTGTTATTTGACCTTGACGACTTCTGCACACAGTGTTCAGACTAAGGTAGCGGTGCACGTCTAGGGATGTGAACAACAGACCGTTCTCATGTGAACAAAAAGCAAGCAAGCAGTTTTTCTTGTAATAACAGCTACCTGCAGTGTCATGTGCAAAAGCAGCAAAAGTGGCAAGATGGCGTTTTACATCTAAGCCGCTTATGCTAACATAGCAATGTGTGTACATGGAACTCCGTCTCCACTACACCCTCCCTTGATCGGACCACGAACAAAATAGGGAAGCAAAGTAGGAACGCAGAGTTCAAGTTCGATTGAGACACAACCAAGGTCTTGCATTGCCAATCCATATAATTGGTAGTGACAGTTCGAAAACGTGTTCGAAAAACCAAAAACTATAAACATCTCGCAGAGGCTTGACAGAGCCTAATGGGGAGTAAAAAAAGATTTTTTTTTTTAAACTTGGGTTTGGACTTGCGTAAGAAGGACAACTCCCAATTTAATCCATCAACGTGTAAGCACAATAAGTAGCAACTGCCTCTAAGAGGAAGTCATTATAATGTTCTGTAAAAGATTCCGCCATCCAGTCAAGTAAGGAAAATTAACATACATGTTCTTGGATAACTGGAGCCTCTAGCACAATCAGAGGACAACTTGCGTGTTCTTCAAGATAACTTCTCGCCAAGAAGTCATAAGCTGCCGCATATATATTCCAATTCCCTAGGACTCCGTGTGCCGCTCCACAGGCCATAATCCCAATGACAGAACAGTCCAACTCATGAGCCACTAAGAGACTCATTAGTCGAACATAATCCGGGGCAGGAGACGCTGAGTTCGACAGGCACAAATCCAGAGCCCATTCGAATGGACAATCTAGGCAATGGAAAATAGGTTGTACGCAAGTAAAGTAGGAGAAGCGGAAGGACAATCCGTAGGCTACGCTTAAAGTGGCCAGAGGTAATGTTCCGTAGTATTCTAGCATCCGGTTACACAGTAGAAGCAGCCGGGGCGGGCTTTCGTGTGATACATATCGTGCAGCCATTGCTCAGCAAGCAGACCAACAGGAGCACACCAGCAGTGAGGGCGAGAATCAACGGAAGCCCGCCAAAGACGCTGGAAAAAATAGAATGAAAAAATGCCGGTATCACACCAAATATTGTTTGGAAGGAGGTCACGAGGCCGGAGCCCACAACTTTAAAAAGATGCACTAAGCCAGTTGTTGACGAGGCGTTGAATATAGTATGAATCAGAGCACCGAAATGAAGGGGGAGATCCGTATTTAAAAGCGCATGCACCTCGGTTCGGGTGTTTGCCACGTGAAGGACGAATGTTTCACGGGAGGAAGTCAGAGCGACTTCTGTTTGAGACAATAGAGCCCTTATTCTGCTCATCTTGTTGAACTCTGCTTTCAAGGTTGGGCTAGAAGGCCAGATGGAAACATCTAGTCTCCCATGCGGGGGCAGGAAAAGGACATTTTTACAGCAGACTACGCGCTGTGAGACATTTACAATGTACGGAATTCCCACTAGCATCCCACAGCATGCCTCATTATTTAAAAGCAAATAGCTACCGTTAGCTAACAATGTAAAAGTGGGAGTATTAGCTGGCATAGGAATTCCCTTCAGAATGCAAGCTAAATTCGGCGCCTGACCGTTGCAGGCGCCATGCAATTGGATGTGCCTACAGACTACGGAGTGATCAGGTGTTGAAGTGCATTCCTCCCCTTTTAAATAAACTTCTTTACCCTCTCTCATGCATCTGTATGTAAATGGGAATGACTAAACTTCATGAAGGAAAGCAGTACCCAATGGTTCATATCTGCCTAGGGCATAATGTTTCCTACATGAACTGAACTTAAACAATGGAAACGGGAAGGTGATTAAACCATGGATAAGCCACACAGCTAGGTTCGATTCGGCCACAGAGAAAGGTAAAGGTTCCATCTTTTCAATATGCAATAATGAATATGTCGCATCTTTCATGGACATGTTGTTTTGCAGTCAGATTAAACGGCAGGAATAAAGATGATGTATTCATGTGGTCCCAGGGACTTTCCCAGCCTTCAATGTTTGTAAAGTCCATGCAAACTGCATTATAGAACGCAATTGATTTTGACCATGGTATAAAACAGACATATCATCCTGTACAATATCCACAACAGATTAAACAATATTATCTAATGTGTAAATTCTGGAAGAAAGGGTGTTAATGCTATTATCGATGACAGCTAGCACTTTCTCCAAATTTGCTTGATCAATAGCTCTTAATCTGGAAGCAGCTTCAATTTGAGATAATTTACAAACTACGTTGTAAATAGCATACACCTTTCGCTTGGGGGGTCAGGGAAGATGATTCTTGCCCCAGATGTAATATGGGACCTGCTGATTTATTGCATATGTTTTATAATTGTGGTTCTTTAACTGCTGTTCAGGGAGAAATTGTCAAATTCTGGGAGGAAGTATTAGGTTTAAGAATCGATTTATCTCCCTCTCTGATGCTGTTAGGTTTAGACAATAGATTAAAGCTTGGAAAGGCCGAGGAAGCTCTGGTCTTCGTTTCTGTAGCTGTTCTCCGGATTTTAATTTCCTCGGGTTGGAAGGACACAAATGCTCCCTCATTTCAATTATGGTTATCAAGATTATTGGGCATTTATAATATTGAGCTATTATTGTATGCTCAGAAAGGGAAGAAAAGTAGGGATTTTGGGGAGTCTATCTGGTCCCCCATATCCGAATGGATTGCTGTGAGACCAGGGGAGGGAGAAGATCTGGCATTGTGAATGAATATTTACTTCTCCTTTTGTTTTATTTTCTTTTCTGTTGGCCAAACTTATGTCCAGGTTAAGAATGTTTGTTGCTTTCTGTCCTTCTGTTCCTTCTGATTGTATCCAACTGCATAATAAAAAATATTTAAAAAAAAAAAAAAAGTAAATAGCATACACCCATCTTTTGGACCTGCCACCCACAGGACCCTTAACAAAATCATTTAAATCTACTTTGTCATTTAATTTTGATAAATTAAATTTAACAAAAGCCAAGGTGGAATGTTGCAGCCAGTTCTGACATAACTTCCCTACAGAATAGGTAGTAACAGAATGAGGAGATTCAAATCGGGGGTCCACTCTAACCTGTGTATAGCCAGGCTATAGACCCAGAAAATGATGTTGACAGGAGTCCGAGCTCCTCTGCCATATCAACCATCCCTCAGGATCTAAGTTGGAAATGTTGAAGAATGTATTAGTAATAAATGACTGCAACGCATCAAGCGACAGATCTGTGTGATTATCCCATTTTGGATAAGCGCCCAGATCAGAAATAGAGGGGGAATTCATCTTTTTAGAAGTAGCCAATCCAAAGCAGGTGGTTTGAAAAATGATAGAATGGTTTGGGATAAGGCAAGCACGATGCAGAGCTTCTGTACCTTGTACCTGCCACGCTTTAGATCCCCAAACAGATTTAAGATCAATGGTATCTTTCCACAGCTAATAGCCCCCTATAGCTAATTCATCCATAAAGGACTTGGAATACAATAATTTAGTGTGGGTCAGTCTAACTTTGGAATCTGACTCAGCAGCCAATTTAAAATAAAAGGCCGCAGGTTCAGATACATCGAAACCAGTAAAATAAGTAAATTTGCTCACTAGAGTTTTGGAGCTGCCTTCAATTGGTGCTGGACAATGTTCCCATTGCGTATAATTGACAACATTTCTAAATGTATTCGCGTTATGCAGGAAATGATTGCCATAATGTTGGTAGCAAAACAACTCCCCATAATTAGCAGTCTCTAAATACACATCTTCAGCATCAAAAGCAGCATAATATTTCAAATCTGAAAAAAGAGCCTCTACGGCTTGGACATCCCAATCATCAGAGCGGATGTTTTGTTTAACAACATCCCGCATAGAAACACGAAGTACATTGGGGACATTAATCACCTCTGCGGGACCATGAATTTGAAATTTAACAGCATCCCATACAATCTCATCAAACACAGGCCAGGCAATAATATTCACAAAACTCTGGTCCCTCTTCATGATGTGTGACGAGGAGTGGGGTGCCAAAGTTCCATCAATTAATCTAATTGTAGAACTTTCGGTGAGATAGTGTCCATTTACTAGACGAAAAAATACGACCACAAATCCAATTGACATAAACAAAAACATAGTCATGAGCACCAGCCAAATGTCAGTCCAAGGGGGAATTAAAAAATGTCCTTTAAACCAAGGAGCAAAAATAGAAATTTTCGATGGGGCATTGGAAGTCATAGAGTTAGTGTCAAATGAAAAACGTGACTAGTCAACTGCAGTTGATTGTAAACCAGGCAACGACACATCTGTGGGATAAGTATACTCAGTATCTTCAGTTGGACCACCAGCCGGTGGAGGCAATAAAGGATTAGTAACTGTATGCATCTCAATGGCAATGTCAGGCCTGTTGGTAGTTGCCGGAGCCAAAACAGAATTTCTCAGCATTGCTGGACAAGAGACCGCTGGAGTCATACTAAAAAGAATCGGCCACCTTCTGTAGTTTGACATTGTCAATGGAGATGTACCTGTTATCCTTGCGACCAGGAAGTGGAGGTAAAATGACTGTTCTTGTACCCTGCACGCCAAGCACTGGTACCGGAGCACGCTAAGAGGGGCCAAACTCCTTCTTGTTCTCCACCTTCTCACGGACCAGGTCACCAATTCGAGGTAGCCAGCCAACTACCGGAATCTGAAGTGCAGCATCAGTTGTGGAGGGCAAGTGTTCCTTTGCAAGACTGTCTCTGGTCTCTTGTAGATTCTGTAATACAGCAGAGTGATCATCTACGTCAAAGGGTGCGGCCAACACCGCCTTGTCTAGACCATCAAGGTCCAGGACAGACATCTTTATGGCAAAGAGCATTTCGTATGGGGTCAGCCCACCCAGAGACATTCTAGGGAGATTATGAAGTGCACGTTGAACGCTATACAGATGGGCCAACCAGTTCCTGCCAGTACCTAAAACCCTAGCTGTCAGGGATTGCTTTAAGTCACAGTTCATTCGCTCCACAACACTATTGCCCTCAGGCCTGTATGGAGACGAAAATTTGACTTGGACCTCCAAACTTCTCATGGCTTCTTTGTACAACTTAGAGGCGAACGCAGGACCTTGGTCAGAATGAAGGGTACCACATGCGAAAATTCCCACAAAGACACGCAAATCCCTGATGACAGTTCGAGCATCAGCACTCCGTTGTGGCCAGACCCAAAGAAAACGTGTGCACGAATCCACTGCAACTAAGATGTACTTATACGCAGTATCAGAAGAGAAAGGACCGCAGTGATCTAAATAAACGCACCCAAGTGGTTTATTAGATATGTACAACTGTGTTTGAGGTGGGCGCACAGCAGTCGAAGGTTTTATCTGCTGGCAGATGTCACAATTAAGAACATAGGCACGAGTCTGTTTATACAATCCGCGCCACCAGTAACGTTGTTGTAAGATAGTAACAATCGCTGAAACGCCGGCATGGGCAGCAGCCATACCTTCGTGTGCTGCTGTTATCAAAGAAAGTCTGCAGTCAGCGTTGGGAATCAATCTGTCACCAACGTCGTTAATTCTCACATAGGGAACTTTATCAGGACTTAAATGATAAGAATATTTAGAAGGGAAACCTCTAGGGTAATCACTTCCCTTCTCTGTTGCAGCAATAGCTGCCAAGATGTCATCATCAATCTTACTTTTGGATCTTGTAACTGCTGCTACTAGATATGTTGCTACTGCTGTTTTCGCTGCTTCGTCAGCCAAGCTGTTTCCGACAGCGTGGACACCTACTCCCTGGTGCCCAAGAGGAACAAATGTTACTTACCTGTAAACTGTGGTTCTCCAGTATTGGTGTCTTTCATAGATTCACATGCTTGAATATTCCCCGTCGTCGAAGTGGGAGTTTCACGGTACATAAAAAGCAATAAGTCTCATGTATCTAGATACATACATAAACCATATAAGAATAAAATACATATCTAAATACACTTTATATAGCTCAAAATAACATATCAAGTCAAAAGTACCATAGGATAACATTGACACATAGGAAAGCATTGAGAACAAAGAATCACTTTACTGACATATCCATGTCGTTTTTATAGTCCAAACTCTAGCCAATCAGGCGCAAGCACCCTCTAGAACCTTCTCCTCAGAGGCTCAGGCCCTCAGATTTTCATAGCACAAGAGTGACAAAAGAGTCTAATGAGCAGAAGAGAGCCTCTGATGGGAGGAGGGTGGGTCACATGTGAATCTATGAAAGACACCAATACTGGAGAACCACAGTTTACAGGTAAGTAACATTTGTTCTTCTCCAGTATTGGGGTGTCTTTCATAGATTCACATGCTTGAATAGAATAGTGAGCAGTACTCTGCAGCCTGAAGAGGCCGTATCAACGTTGCATGAAATACAATGACATTGCATGATAAAGATACGCAACTGATAACAACCCAAGGAGGAGGGAAGTAACAGAGGCTCACCTTATTTGAAGAGATTCCGAAGAACTGCTTGGCCCACAGCCGTATCCACTTCATTGATTGCATCCAGGCAGTAGTGCCTCGTGAACGTGTGCCTGCTGGACCATGTAGCTGCCCGGCAAATCTGATGGATGGGCACACCAGCGAATAAAACAGTGGAGGAGGACATTGCTCTTGTTGGTTTGGTAACAGAATGTCCCTTACAGGTGCGCCCGTAGGCAACGAACAGTTGATCAGACTTGCGAAAGGGTGCCGTTCTGCTGTGAGTAACTCTATGGATGAGTGGCGTTGTGTAACAGGATGTATTGGTGTATGAGTACATATGATGAGTGAGAACATGTATGAGTGACTGTATAGGACTGTTGGTGAATGAGTGGATGTGTATGTGGATCTTAGAATTACTGAATAGGCTGTTGTAACTGGTATTGGTATGTCCATTGTTTTGAAAATTTTAGTTTCTATTTTTGAATTTGTGTATCAAAGGTTATATTAGGGTGAGAGGAGGTCTGCCACTCTATCACAAGGATGATGTCATCAGTGATGTCATTTGAGATGTCATCAGTGATGTCATGAGTGATGTCACTGACCATGTCATGAGTGATGTAATATGTGACGTCATCAGCAGTGCATTGCGGGCGCGCGAGTTATAGTTAGCTGAACTAACTATAACGGGGTAATTTCAATGGTTTTGTATGAGTGAAAAGTCCAGCTAACTATAACACCCCTGAAACCTATGGTTTTTTCAGTGACTTTCTAAGGTTTTTTAAATGCTAATTCCTAACTATAACCTGCCTGAAACCTATGTTTTTTTCAGTGAATGTCAAAGGTTTTTTAAATGCTAATTTCTAACTATGCCTACAGAGATAGGACATGTGAAGAAAGAAGAAAAAACGCACAGAAAGAAAAAAAAGAAATGCAGAAAGAAGCAACAGAAGTCCTCAAAGACGAAGAAAAGTGCAAGAAGAAGGATAACGTGCGGAAAGAACAAACAGAAGAGCAGAAAGAAGCCTAGTTGCAAAATCATCCTGTACCCTCAACTTTTTCAGACGGATACTGGTGGTAACTGAGTCTGACTAACCAGTCCTAGAGCCAATGCTACGTTAAAAGACACTCAGAATACAGTGAAAACACCTACATACACTAGGGAACACTATGCGTTGGGGTCCCCCTGTGATTAGCATTACCTCCTCTGTAAGCCCCTAGTATATAATAGGGCAGGGGATTAAAACTACCTCTTAAAACGCGCCACAGGGCGTGTTTGCACACGTCACCTCAGGCCCCGTCTCCTTCCTTCCCCACTGTGTAAACACGCCCTGTGGCCGTTTTAAGTTGGGAGATTAAGTCCCCTTGAATACTAAGGGTCCCTAGGGTCCAACTAGACCACTAGGTACCCCCAGTAAGCGCCACACATCTGTGTTGCAGAGAGATGTAAAAAGGGGCATGGCCTAGATCACCTCTCTGCAACGCAGCGCAGTGGCGCTTATTGGAAGCACCTGGTGGGCTAGTTGGCCCCCAGGGTCCCTCTGGATTGAAGGGGAATTATTTCCCCAACTTAAAACGCGCCACAGGGCGTGTTTGCACACGTTAACTCAGGCCCCGTCCCCTCCCTTCACCACTGTGTAAACACGCCCTGTGGCCATTTTTAGTTGGGAGATTAAGTTCATTTGAATCCTGAGGGTCCCTAGGGTCCAACTAGCCCACTAGGTAACTCCAGTAACCGCCACAGAGCTGCGTTGCAGAGAGGTGTAAAACGTGGCACGGCATGGACCACCTCTCTGCAACGCAGCTCAGCGGCGCTTACTGGAAGCACCTGGTGGGCTAGTTAGCCCCCAGGGGCCCTCAGGATTGAAGGGGAATTATTTCCCCAAATTAAAACACGCCATAGGGCGTGTTTGCACACGTCACCTCAGGCCCCGTCCCCTCCCTTCCCCACTGTGTAAACACGCCCTGTGGCCGTTTTTTAAGTTGGGAGATTAAGTCCCCTTGAATCCTGAGGGTCCCTAAGGGCAAAATAGCCCACTAGGTACATCCAGTAAGCGCCATTGCAGAGAGGTGTATAAAGGGGCACGGCCTGCACCACCTCTCTGCAACGCAGAGCAGTGGCGCTTACTGGAAGCACCTGGTGGGCTAGTTGGCCCCCTGGGTCCCTCAGGATTGTTGAATGCTAATAGTAGCAGCGCACCAACACCATTGCCATTAGCTAGCCTCCTGAGATCCTCCAAGATTGAGATCTCTGTGCCGTGCCCTTGTCAGAAGCCAATTTGAAGTGAGTCAAAAAGTTTTTCTTTTTCTCTTTCGATGGAGCTTTATGATTGAGTAAAGATTTACCAAAAACTTGCCTAAGAATAGTAGCTTCGAAACTGGTCAGACGTTGCTATTGGGGAGAATAATAATGTGTCTCATGTCACAACATCAACTTCAGTCAGTCTTGAGCTATTGGCATTATAAAGGACACAATGCCTTTTATTTTTATTTTGGTTTTTAAAACATAAATAAAATGCATTGTCATTTCCAATGCCAATAGCTTAAACTCAAGTAAATGCGAGACCTATTGCATTGCAAATGCTTGTTCTTGTGCGTGGTATGAATGAAATGTTTATTGAGGCTCGAGCAATCATGCCTCTGGCGCCAGGCACCGTGTGCAAGTGGAAGTGCAATGACCCGGGTCAGGAGGTGGCTGGAAGAGCAGGGCCTTTCCCTTAACGTAAGCCCTATTGTTCTAAAACCGTTGATCATTCACACTTTCATCATCTCTTTTGGAATCCGCATATATTTAGGTATTTATAATACTTGTTCAACTTCTTCCTGGTGTGCAGTATGTCGGAATGCCCCAGTTTTAAGTTTATTTCTATTCCAGGTCATCATCCCTCGCGGTTGTGCATGCAGGTGGTTCAGTGCTGAGGCATTCCCTTAGCTCAAGCCCAAAATGGTGCTGCCTTGCTCAAGTTTATCAAATATGATCCTTCAGCTCAGGGCCGGCTCTAGGGCAGTGGGAACGGTGTCACCGCACCGGGCATTGACTTCGGGTGGGGGCGCCCTGTTTGCAAATATATTATGGCTGGAAAACCACCTGCTGCCACGTTCATTGCCTCCAGCAACTTTTAGAGATCAATAAAAATGTCGAGATAACTCTGGTGATTAATGTACTTCCTGGAGATGAGAGCCGGAGTTTTGTCGAGTGGAAGTTTGACTCCTGGTAAGGTAGCTCAGAGGGTTAATATGCCTGCTGCTAAGAATGTTTGTCATGCAGATCACAAAGTGCATATAATGTTAATAGGTCAATGGGTTACTGCTTTTGTCAGAGAGATCTTTTTTTTACTTGCAGTTTATAAGTTATAAACCTAATATAGAACTATGAGCTATTATCAAAGAGCTGCATGCAAACTGCAAGGTGTATATTATATAAACCTATATGTTTTTTGCACGTCTTTCCTTAACCTAATCTTACAAAAAGGGTTCATTAGGGTAGAAATTAATTAACCCCTGACAATTAGTATTATGTTTTAAAATCTTAATTTGTACTTTTCCAGACCAACGACACAAACTATACTGCCTACCAATATGGATGACATGTGACTCCTACATCTTGTAATCAATCCTCTGTCTTCTGTAACATTTCTTATACACTGATTTATACGTGTGATTGTTAAATGTGTCTATTATGTAATGCGCTCTGACGCCTCACACTGGTATGAGTGGCGCTATAAAACTAAATGAATCTGAGAGATTGGTTACGGGGACTTGAAGGGCACTGTTAAAAGGTGATAGTGAGGGAATCTGTGGCAGCGGTGGTCATTGGGGGGGCACCAACAAACATTGTCACACAGGGCGCCACCACTGTTAAAGCTGGCCCTGCTTCAGCTCTATGATGCAGATCACTCAAACATTGCTGCTCCTACTTCTGCCTCCTATATTTTGCAAGGTATGGTTTAAAGTGAACACCCAACGAAGGCCGCATGATGTCATTTCATTGTCTAAGTAGAAGTTGGGGCCCATATCCTATAAATTTATTTTAAGTGCCATTTCTGGTAAGTTGATATATGTAACTATTAACGGACTATGTAGAATTATTTCATAGCGAATAAAAAATGTAAGGGGTAGTTCAGACAGATGAAAGGCTGAGCTATCTTAACTAACGTCTATGAACACGATCTGCAAAAACAATCCCAGATACATTTAATTAAAGTATACACTTGTACCAGCATAACCTTTACTGCTCTTTCTTGGGCTTCCTGTAGACACACTGTCTTCTGCTCAAATATCAGAGAATGTATTTGAAGCATATTTTCTGGACATGCACTGGACTACGGAAACACCCTCTATGCAGGAATCAACAATTCCCTGCTATGCAAACTCCAAACCATCCAGAACGCTGCCGCAAGGCTCATCTTAGGAACACCACGCCACAAGCACTTGACCCCGCACCTGCGCAGACTCCACTGGTTCCCCGTTGAGAAGAGAGTCACTTACAAACTACTCACACAAGCCTACAAATCACTCAACAACATCGGGCCCAAGTACCTCAACGACAGATTGAGTTTCCACTCACCAGTGAGGAACCTTCGCTCGGCCGACTTCGCCCTGGCAGACGTCCCCTGTATCTGCCGTAGCAGATCCGGAGGCAGGGCCTTCTCCTACACCGCGGCCACGGCCTGGAACTCTCTCCCGTTGGAAATACGACATACACCAACCCTGCTGGCTTTCAGGAGTGCACTCAAGACTTGGCTTTTCAACTGACTTGAGCTGCCCTACCCTCCCCCCACCCCTCAGCGACTTGAGACCCTCACGGGTGAGTAGTGCACTTTACCAACCCCTGATTGATTGATTGATTGATTGATTGATTGATTGATTGATTGATTGATGCAGAACAGCTCTTCTTTTTTGAGCACGTTATTCTGAAATGTGAACACTCTGAACGTCCATGAGATCAGGGAGGGCCATCCAGGTGGCAGAATTTAGCTAACCTTTCCCGCTGCCAGCCACGTTTGTCTGTGTTTGTTTGCTGGATGTCCCGAGACCCCAGAGGCCCGCACTGTGCAGACTCTCATATCACACATCATCATAGATGCGTTGTGCTTTGTGCCTGAATGTCACATGTTGTGGTGGTGATGCCTTTGTGGCAAACCACTATCGTCTGAGAGGAAAAACAGTAATCATTTAGTGCTAGCCCCAGCAGAGAGAGCGCAGATTCTCTTTGCAGAGCAGGCTGAGCAATCATAATCGGCATTATGCTTTAAAATTTCATACTGTTAGTTCTGGGATGTGGTGGAAAATAGTGAAGTCAAACTAAAAATATCACCATAGCCATACTGCCCACATAATGCAAATACCGACTCTGACAGCAAGATGGTGCAGAAAGAAGCAGGACAACCATTAGAGAGTAATAAAATTATTTATTAGGAGAGACATGCAGCTAGCTTTCAGAAATACAATAAAAACAATCTCCTCCTCACTAATACTCTCAACAAACTATGCCCCCACCCTTAAGCGCCCCTAAATTATGAATTCCCCCAAGCAAACAATTACAGCATCCACTACCACTCTGCTTCCTCTTCTTCCACCCACCCTCCTTTCATATCTCACCACTAGAGTAAGGGGGTGGAGCCAGTGGAGGACGCGGGTGGAGCTTGGGGAAGTGGGTGAGCACCTGGACCTAATTTTTTATAAATTAAGCACTGGTAAATAGGAAAGACAAAAGGAGACAGCTAAAGGAAATAATGTCACAACTTGTCTTACACAACTGTTGTTGTTGTAGTTACTTTATTCGCTAAAAAAAATATCATAAAAGTATAGTACAAGACATATAAAACAGTTTGAAACCCACTACAACAATGACTTCAGACTTTATACAATTAAAAAGAGTAAAAGAACAATATATATATATACATACAGCCTTTTCACACGCCCCCGTTAGATGATATAATAAACAGTGATATTCATACAGGGTCAGGAATATGGGAGGTTAGCTTATGATTGGTACGCCTTAAGGAGCTTGCGTCTTATCCTCCAGGCTCAACCCAGATATTTGGCGGTCCCACAGATAACACTAGGGACTGATGTTTCGTAGTTCAAGATTCGCAATGCCACCCTGGAAGACCTAGTGCCCAGATTATTACAGACCGGTTTCAGCCATCTTAATCTTGGTTGCCTGTACGCCTGGAAGGTGAACATAAAATGGCCGATAGACTCTGAGGGCGAGGCACAGCCTGGGCAGCCTTTTGGACTCACGACTGCCTTACTCCAGCTAGATTGGAACTCGTGAAGTGGAAGGGTACCATATCTCATTTTTAGATATAGTGACCTATCCCCAGGAGATTCGATCAGGTCCATAAAGGATTCCATACTAGGACCAGGTTTCACATCCAAGAATTTCAGAGTTAGCACCACTCTGATTTCTTAGAGTGTCAATCGTGACCCATTCCCAATAGATCTTTTTTATCATTGATTTGGGTAGAGGAAGCTGTGTCTTCCAAGCCTCTTCCAGGCCTAACTTCACCAACTGTTTTTTTAGATTCGATACTCAGGGGATCTTGTGCTCTGCTCCGAGTTTTAAAAGCTCATCCAGAGCAGAAGGATAGTGTTGTAGTTCAGGGGACCTTCTAAGCCTTGTCCAGTATAATATAGGACGCAGCCTAGCCACATGGCTGATTTTGTGTCTAACGAGATCACTGCGAAGTGGGACTAACGGGGTGGACAGGGGGAGCGAGACTAAGTCCCTAAAGAACATATTCTCTGATTTAAGGAGGTCCGATAGATTTTCAAATCCCCACAATTCCGCCCCGTAGAGGGCCGCTGACATGGCCTTCCCCTCGTAGACCTTAATTGCCGCAGCTATTGGCCTACTGTATGAAAGCCTCTGATGTTTCGCTATTGCCCCTGAGACTCTTTTGTGAACGAGGAGCATTTTCGACAGATGGGGGGCCCATTTGATCTTGTTGTTGACCCTCACACCTAGATAATCAAAAGCCTCCACTAGCTCCAGTGTGGTGTCATTTAGCATGATGTTCTTCCTAAATGTTTTTGAGGGTGATAGCGTCATCAGCTTGGTTTTAACTGTATTTATTTTCAGGCCCCTGATGTCGCAGAACTGGGAGAAGCGGGACAACAATCTTTGTAAGCCCATAGGGCTTTTTGATATCAACAGAGTGTCGTCAGCGAAAAGCAGGGTAGGTGTTTTTTCCCCACACAGGGTTGGAGCGTCGGCCATGTCAAATGGTCTGCCACCCCATTTATAAAAAGAGAGAACAGGGTCGGGGCTAAAACACAACCCTGGCGCACCCCTTTCTCGACCGCAATCCTCTCTGTAAGCTGACCCTGATGACCCCACCTGACTCTGGCAAAATTGCCTTCATGAAGGCGTTTAAGGAGGTCCAGGATTAGGGGAGGGATGCCCAGATCACACAGCACCTGCTACAGCTGTGTTCGTGGGAGCAGGTCAAAGGCTGTTTTTAAATCAATAAATGCCAAATACAGGCTGCCTTTTTCGATGATAACAGATTTCCAATGTATGGTATAAAGTCTGAAGACCTGGTCGATAGTACCGACTCCTTCCCGAAATCCTGCTTGGAAGTGACTCAAAATACCCTCCTCATCTATCCAGGCCTTGATCCTAGTCAGGAGGACTCTGCCAACCACTTTTTGTATTACATCGATTAAGCTAATCGGTCTGTAGTTGGCAGGGTCCTCCCTGTCCCCTTTCCTGTAGATAGCCACCACCTCCGCCCCCTTCCATGAATCCGGGACTGGGTATCCTAAAGCAAGGCCATTTAAAGTCCGAAGATTGAATTCTGCCCAGAGATATTTTTCATAGAGCAAAAGGTCACCAGGGAGACCGTCGGGTCCAGCTGCCTTTCCCGGAGAGATCGTATTAATTGCAGAGAGGACCTTTGTAAGCCTAAACTGGGTCTCTGTCTCCAAGGGTGCCGAATGCTCTATTACCGGGATCTGTCCCTCTGGAACCACTCTTTCCCTAGATGAGTAGAGATCAGAGAAGTGTTGATGCCATTGACACCCCGTGATGTGATTCGGAATTGGGTCGGCCCCTCTCCTAGCACTGATGTTAATGAGACTCCAAAAGGAGGTTGAGTCTTTCGCAAGGGCTGCGGCCTTAAGGTCCTGCCAGTGGGTTTCATCCCACAGTCGCTTCGCCTTCCTTATGGCTTTGTAATAAGTTTTCCGGGCGTTGGCAATGGATGGCTGTTCCTTAGATTTTATGGCTTGGGATCTGTCTCTTTTCCCTACAGTCCTGTGAAAACCAAGGGTTATCTGATTTTGGGGGGGGGGGCGCTTTTGATCCCCCTTTTCCTGTGACTCAAAAAAGGTCCCCACCTTTGCCACAGTCTGTTGGTAAGCTTCTAAGAAGACTTTGGGAGAGGGAGCCTGTGAGGGACAACCCATGGTTATGTTCAAAGCTACAATGCCTTCTTCTACTAGCCTTTTGATTTTGCGCAGATCCATCTCTTGCTTTACTACCCTAGGCCACTTGAGGCGCCTGTTACAGTTGTTCGGGGCAACCTCTCTTGCCCCGGGCCTCTGTTTATTTGGGGGCTCAATGGAGGTGGTGACCAACTTGCGCCTGAATTGCATGGACAACGGACTATGGTCGCTCTCACACCGGTAGACAACTTCCATGTCGATAAGATCCGGCCAGAGCTCGGTGCCCAACAAGATGTAGTCAATGCGTGAGGGGACACCAGTTCTCGTAAATGTGGGGGCTCCCAGGCCATCTGAGCGAGTTCGTCCATTTGTGGCCCTTAGGTTAAACTCCAGAGTTAGAGCGTTGAGTTGCACAGCTCTCTTGGACCATTTCTTTATTGGCGGGAGAGTGAGTTGGGGTATACCCTGCTTGGAATCAACATCACCGATGCCCAAGATGTCATCGCTGCTCAGGGGCTCAAAAGTACAATTGAGGTCCCCGGCAATGATGACATCTGCCTTGGTGGTAATTGCTGTGAATAACAGCACAAGTGGAGATTGTAGGAAGGTGGATATCTGACTATGGTTACCCCCAACTTTTTTTGCCTAGTGTCTAGCTGGTTTTTCGACTTAGTTGGCCTGAGATCCTGCCATTCAGGGTCTCAGGCTGTCTGCTCTCTCTGTAAAATGGACTCCATGTACCCTAGGTACATAACCAATTGGTAAGGATCACCTTATTGGACCCTGTACAGTGTACCCTAGGTACCCAGGGCATAGGTGTACCCTAGGCCTCCCAGGGGCTGCAGCATGTATTATGCCACCCCTGGTCTGGCCTTCCAATCAGACACAACTGGCTGATCACTCAGCTGGGGCAAGGTCGTGTAATCACCCCTTGCTTAGATATAGTATATCTATATCTACCTTATATATAGACACATGTGTACCTATCAGTCACTCCTATGGCAGGCCTTAACAATCCTGGAGGCAGAGTGCTTGGTAACATGTGAGATGGTGCTCTAGCATGAGCTGAGCCTGTCTGCAGCTTTCGGAACCATGTCCTTATAGCTGTTCTATGATATAGCCTACCATATACTCTTAAAGTGCCTTATAATCTTAAACGGTTATGGTAACTATGGTTGGGCTGTATCAAAACATGTCGTGTAAGGTGTCTAACACTTTGGAATAATACCCCCATACCATTTCTGGTGATGAGGATATTATTCCTCCCTTCTAGAGGGAGAGACATGTTAAAATCCTACTTTGCTGTTTAACTCTAACCAAAGCCTCAGCATCACAAAATGGATGCTGCTGCCACAGACACAAGTCTGACCTCCTGCAGCTGGGAGTGATCCCAGCCAGGGAGGCCTGGACAATAGGTTTCCTGCTTGGGGAGGTGCTAGCACCTCCCCAGACAGCCTTTAGTGTATTGGGGCAGGGTGGGCTGAAAGGAATGAGACATGCCTGGGGCACACAAGGTGTTCCTTGCATAGTCCAGTTCAAACCGGCGCTGGGGCACTCCAGCCCCAGCTCTGGCGCGAAACTGGACAAAGGGAAGTGGGTGTAACCACCCCCTCCCAGGTCCCACCCATAAGGCGTGACCTAGCAGGTATCCCAGCCCCCCAGATTAGTATAAGAGTGGGAGTTGGGCCTCAAGACTTTAGATTATCCTGAACCTGCAAAACTGAACAGAAACTCTGGACCTTCGACATTCGACGAAAGAAGAAGACTGAAGAATCTCCCTTGTAGCCAAGGAGTGGCTACCCTGTGCAAACAGGCACCATCAAGTGACTACCCTTTGCTTTGTGAAACGTTCGACGAGGAACCGACTGCAGAGCCCGACCAGAGCCTTGATTTCCAGACTTCTCCGACCCTCATCCACATCTGCAGCAGAGCTGAGATCCGTGGAGGCGACGAGCGACGTGGGACCGGCTACCTGGGAAAAGTGGCTAGTAACTTACAGCGCAGCTTCTGAGGTACCCTCGAAGTTGTGCACCGGGGATTGAGAAGCCCCAACCCCAAGCACCATCTGCACCGAAGACCAGCCCCCCACACTCCACGAGTCCTGCGTGGGGCCCTTCAGCATTTTCCTGCTTGCCGCGTCTGTCCGGTTGCTTGCCCGCTGGCTAGTGGCCTTGGTGACGACGCTCCCTGAAATCTTCTGCGCTGGTTTGGCTCCTCCAGACTGGCTCCCGCTTCTCTGCAAAGAAGAAGCATCCCAGACCTTCCTGGTCTGCACCAGAAGCAAGTCCCTTGTTCTTCGTGGGTTCCGCTTGCCAAGGCTTGGTGAGTCCTAGTCCAACTTCGACGCCGCCGACAGCAAGAGCCTTCGTGGGACAGCTCGCCTCCTGGTCCTGGTCGTCCTCGACGCTTCCTGGTCCTCCTGGCTGCAGCGACAAGCTTCACCTTCACCTGCAACTCTTCACGACATCGCCTGGTTCCTTCCTGGTTCCACGTGGTCACTGGCTAGTGACCTTGACTCTGTCCCCTCTGCTTGCAGGTTTCTTCTCTTCTTGATCCCAGCCTTGGGATCCACCGGACACTCTCCCCTGACTGCCTGTCAGCATCTTTCTTCAGGCATCCATAGGAGTCGACGACGAAAACGACGCATCTTCACCCCTATGCACCCGCAGCCTGTGGGCTAGGTAACGTGGGTACTCCGGTGCTCATCAGGATAGTGACTATCCTAGTGTCTAGTTTTCAAGTCTCAACTTCCTAGCTACTCCGGAAGTGTCCTAAATCTATCTATTTCTAAACTGTAACATTGCTATTGACTTTTACGCATTACGCGTGAGTGTTTCCACTCTGCACACGAATCCCGTGGGCCTCCCACTTCCTAACTAACGCTAGTGTAGTGTAGCCCCAGCGATTCCCTAGGCCTAGGCCTATTCTATTTCCGTGACAGTGGTTCTTATACCACTTATTTAGTATATGGTTTGCGTGGCCCCTAGGGCCTAACTGTATTACTTACCTGTGTGACTTACTGTATGCATTAATAAGACTGTGTTGTACTTACCTCTAAACTCATAAAGAGTGCTGAGGGTTTGCTTAGAATAAATACACTTTATTTTATATATATATCTGTTGTGGTGTCCTTTCATTTGGTATTCAAGGGATTATATATGGTATCACAGCTGGCTTCACATGCCATTCAGAGTTTAGCCTAAGACTGCTCTTGTCCATGCTACCACTAGGATAGCTGGTCTATAAGGTTGACTTTACAACCAATCACCATAAGGGTATTTGGACTGATATAAGGTGTACACTATAACTAGTGACATCATACATCAGGCCAACTTCTCACATTGGTGAGCAGCGGTTGGGATCTGAGCTTGCTGTTGTAATACCATTGTAATCTTGAGATACTAAATTGAAAGATCACACAGATATTGTCTAGGTACATATAACATAGATTATTATACTTAAGTCCTACTGGACTTAGTAGTTGTAGGTTGAAGGGAGTAACACACCCTGACTACAACTACTAGAGAGGTTTAGTAGATACAACTAGTGTAGGTAGGTGCACACACCACACCCTCACTAGATCATGTCTCTGAGAGTAGATCAAGTAGATGCTCTCTCAGGAGGATCAGGTCTGCAAAAGATCCCCTCTAGATATGATACCTTAACATTCCAGGAGATGAGACATTTGTGTACCTCCAGAGGAATAAAACAGGGTTCAAACCCTACCCTTAGACAGCTAGTGGAGCTTCTGGAGGCCTATGATGCTGAAAGAGCTGCCAGGGATGGTGCCATAGCTGTAGATAAGGGTCTACCCACCACAGATGAGTCAGATGGGACTTCAGAGGAAGAGGTAGACAGCCAGAGCCAAGTAAGGAGACTTAGCCAGGCTAACCTAAGTTTACATGGGAGTTTGCATGGGGTCCCCCCATACAGACCCCCAAGTAGGCTTTCACAGAGAAGCAGGAGGGACAGATCCCCTTCAAGGGAATCCATCCACTCCCATGTTTCTAGCATCTCTAATGCTTCCTCTCACAGGGGAATGACTTCACCTGAGAGAAAGGAGTATAAAGCCAGAATGAGGGAAGCTAATCTGAGGATTCAGAGGGAAGAAATTGCCCTTGCCAAAGAGAAGCTTGCTCTGGCTAGAGAGCAAAAATTGTGTGGGTCAGAACCCACTGGTGGCAGCAACATTCCTAGAGATAGGGATAGGTCTTATGACCATAGAAACCTAAGCAAGATAGTCCCCCCATATCAAAATGGGGATGACATCCACAAATGGATGACTGCTTTGGAGAGGGCCTGCAAAGTACAGCAGGAACCCCAAAGTCAGTGGGCAGCTATCTTGTGGCTCTCCTTTTCTGACAAAGGTAGAGACAAGCTCCTCACAGTCAGTGATGAGGATGCAAACAATTACAAAGTCCTGAAGAGTGCTCTGATAGATGGGTTTGGCTTAACCACTGAGCAATATAGGTTGTTGTTCAGAGACACCCAGAAGACACAGACACAGGACTGGTCTGATTTTGTGGATTGTGCCACTAAGGCTTTGGAAGGTTGGTTAAATGGCAGCAAGGTGCAGGACTATACAGGATTGTACAACTTGATTATGAGGGAGCAGATCCTTAGTAATTGTCAGACCCAGCTTCTCCATCAACACCTGGTAGACTCAGATTTGACCTCTCCCCAAGAATTGGGAAAGAGGGCAGATAAATGGGTCAGGACCAGGATTAGGCCTAAAAATCAGGGTGGTGACCAAAAGAAAGATACCACCAAGCCTCAAGAGAAGGGTGGGGATAAAGCAAAAGAGAAATCTTCCTCAAGGCCCCAAAACTCCACACAGGGTGGTGGGTCCCAAGCTCCCTCCTCTACCACAGTTAAGAAGCCTTACTGCCATGTGTGTAAAACACCTGGGCATTGGAAAACTGACAGCAGTTGTCCACAGGCTAAAAACAAAACTGTTCCTCCAACTACTCCTGTCACACCACCTATTACTGTCAGCAGTAATCCCCCAGGTGGTGGGAGTGCCCCCAAAAATTTGGTTGGGTTTTCTTGGGGAACACAGGGGGATCCTGGCTTAGCCAATTCCCCTACAGCAGCTACTCTTGTCTGTGATGGTGGCATGGGGTTTGCCAACTTCACTGCCTGTCCCAACACTTTGGGTAGGTACAGACAGGAACCCTACATCAATGGTAGAAAAGCTGAGGCCTACAGAGACACTGGAGCTAGCATCACTATGGTGGCCCATAGGCTAGTTCCCTCTGAGCAGCTTTTGCCTGGTTTCTCATACCAGGTAACTAACATTGATGGCAAACAGAACAGTCATCCCATGGCAGAGGTATGTCTCAGCTGGGGAGGTGTCACTGGCCCTAAAAGGGTGGCAGTGTCTCCAACCTTGCCTGTGGACTGCTTGCTGGGGAATGACTTAGAACTCTCAGCTTGGGCTGGAGTTGAACAAGACACCCATTCTAAAATGGTAGGCCTTTCCAAAAAGGGTAGTGGGGTTGTGCCAGTCACAACCCCTGTCCAAGTAGCTTTCCTCCCTGAAAAGGTTGGAAGGGCAGTGGTAGCCACAGCCCAGGCACAGACAGACTTCCCTGTAGAAATGGGCAGAGCTGTGACAGTCACAGCTCAAACACAAACTGAGTGCCTTCCTGAAAAGGTTGGCAAGGCTGTAATGGTCTCAGCCCACACTCAGACTGATATAGGTGTAGTGAAGCCTGAAACTATGGATCACTCCACACAAACAGAGAGTAGTGGGGAGGAAGAAAAGTCTCCCTCTCCCCAGACATTAGGAAAAGGTCAGCCTCCTCAGGGATCTGACCTCACCCCTTGTGAAGGAACTGCCCCAGAGGTAGCCAGGCCTGGCCTGGCAGAGCCTCTGATGTCAGTGGCCCCTTCCAAGGTGGGACCCAGTCTGGTGCAGGTAGCCTGCCTCTCTCTACCCTGCCTCAGTCAGCCCAGGGCTGCAGAGGTCAGGGAGGCCAGTGGACCCCAAGAGGGCCCCTGTCCACAAGAACCCCCCCCATCAAAAGAATGAGGATTGCCTGGTTAGTTGCCCTAGCCAGGTGATGGGTAAAAACATTCCTGAGGGATCCCCTTCACAGGTAGTTAGGGACCTCCCCCAGAGGGATTCTGTTGGGCACAGGCAAACATGGGACCTTAGGGCCCCAAACCTGACCTGTCCCTCCAGTAAGCCCACAAAAGGGACCCAGCCCCCAGCTTTAGGTAGCCAGAGGCTGACCCTGAGAGCACAGTGCAACTCAGTTAGAGAAAGAAAGGCATCCATGGTGGAGGATGATTGGAGGAAGCTGAGGCCTCACTTTGGGGACACTCACTTCAGTACTCCATCTCAACACCAGCCTTTTACTTTGCAAAGACACACCAAAGGTAGAGATTCCCTATGGTGGAGACCCTATGATATCTTTAGGATGAGGGATTGCTTAGTGGACCATGAGACAGGGGATAACCATGCCAGTGCTGGTTCTTCCTTATATGGCCACTCAGGCAATAGAGGCTTACCTTGTCAAGGCCAGCCTTATCTCCTTTCGTTTGGGGGGGGTTGTGTAGGAAGGTGGATATCTGACTATGGTTACCCCCAACTTTTTTGCCTAGTGTCTAGCTGGTTTTTCGACTTAGTTGGCCTGAGATCCTGCCATTCAGGGTCTCAGGCTGTCTGCTCTCTCTGTAAAATGGACTCCATGTACCCTAGGTACATAACCAATTGGTAAGGATCACCTTATTGGACCCTGTACAGTGTACCCTAGGTACCCAGGGCATAGGTGTACCCTAGGCCTCCCAGGGGCTGCAGCATGTATTATGCCACCCCTGGTCTGGCCTTCCAATCAGACACAACTGGCTGATCACTCAGCTGGGGCAAGGTCGTGTAATCACCCCTTGCTTAGATATAGTATATCTATATCTACCTTATATATAGACACATGTGTACCTATCAGTCACTCCTATGGCAGGCCTTAACAATCCTGGAGGCAGAGTGCTTGGTAACATGTGAGATGGTGCTCTAGCATGAGCTGAGCCTGTCTGCAGCTTTCGGAACCATGTCCTTATAGCTGTTCTATGATATAGCCTACCATATACTCTTAAAGTGCCTTATAATCTTAAACGGTTATGGTAACTATGGTTGGGCTGTATCAAAACATGTCGTGTAAGGTGTCTAACACTTTGGAATAATACCCCCATACCATTTCTGGTGATGAGGATATTATTCCTCCCTTCTAGAGGGAGAGACATGTTAAAATCCTACTTTGCTGTTTAACTCTAACCAAAGCCTCAGCATCACAAAATGGATGCTGCTGCCACAGGCACAAGTCTGACCTCCTGCAGCTGGGAGTGATCCCAGCCAGGGAGGCCTGGACAATAGGTTTCCTGCTTGGGGAGGTGCTAGCACCTCCCCAGACAGCCTTTAGTGTATTGGGGCAGGGTGGGCTGAAAGGAATGAGACATGCCTGGGGCACACAAGGTGTTCCTTGCATAGTCCAGTTCAAACCGGCGCTGGGGCACTCCAGCCCCAGCTCTGGCGCGAAACTGGACAAAGGGAAGTGGGTGTAACCACCCCCTCCCAGGTCCCACCCATAAGGCGTGACCTAGCAGGTATCCCAGCCCCCAAGATTAGTATAAGAGTGGGAGTTGGGCCTCAAGACTTTAGATTATCCTGAACCTGCAAAACTGAACAGAAACTCTGGACCTTCGACATTCGACGAAAGAAGAAGACTGAAGAATCTCCCTTGTAGCCAAGGAGTGGCTAGCCTGTGCAAACAGGCACCATCAAGTGACTACCCTTTGCTTTGTGAAACGTTCGACGAGGAACCGACTGCAGAGCCCGACCAGAGCCTTGATTTCCAGACTTCTCCGACCCTCATCCACATCTGCAGCAGAGCTGAGATCCGTGGAGGCGACGAGCGACGTGGGACCGGCTACCTGGGAAAAGTGGCTAGTAACTTACAGCGCAGCTTCTGAGGTACCCTCGAAGTTGTGCACCGGGGATTGAGAAGCCCCAACCCCAAGCACCATCTGCACCGAAGACCAGCCCCCCACACTCCACGAGTCCTGCGTGGGGCCCTTCAGCATTTTCCTGCTTGCCGCGTCTGTCCGGTTGCTTGCCCGCTGGCTAGTGGCCTTGGTGACGACGCTCCCTGAAATTTTCTGCGCTGGTTTGGCTCCTCCAGACTGGCTCCCGCTTCTCTGCAAAGAAGAAGCATCCCAGACCTTCCTGGTCTGCACCAGAAGCAAGTCCCTTGTTCTTCGTGGGTTCCGCTTGCCAAGGCTTGGTGAGTCCTAGTCCAACTTCGACGCCGCCGACAGCAAGAGCCTTCGTGGGACAGCTCGCCTCCTGGTCCTGGTCGTCCTCGACGCTTCCTGGTCCTCCTGGCTGCAGCGACAAGCTTCACCTTCACCTGCAACTCTTCACGACATCGCCTGGTTCCTTCCTGGTTCCACGTGGTCACTGGCTAGTGACCTTGACTCTGTCCCCTCTGCTTGCAGGTTTCTTCTCTTCTTGATCCCAGCCTTGGGATCCACCGGACACTCTCCCCTGACTGCCTGTCAGCATCTTTCTTCAGGCATCCATAGGAGTCGACGACGAAAACGACGCATCTTCACCCCTATGCACCCGCAGCCTGTGGGCTAGGTAACGTGGGTACTCCGGTGCTCATCAGGATAGTGACTATCCTAGTGTCTAGTTTTCAAGTCTCAACTTCCTAGCTACTCCGGAAGTGTCCTAAATCTATCTATTTCTAAACTGTAACATTGCTATTGACTTTTACGCATTACGCGTGAGTGTTTCCACTCTGCACACGAATCCCGTGGGCCTCCCACTTCCTAACTAACGCTAGTGTAGTGTAGCCCCAGCGATTCCCTAGGCCTAGGCCTATTCTATTTCCGTGACAGTGGTTCTTATACCACTTATTTAGTATATGGTTTGCGTGGCCCCTAGGGCCTAACTGTATTACTTACCTGTATGACTTACTGTATGCATTAATAAGACTGTGTTGTACTTACCTCTAAACTCATAAAGAGTGCTGAGGGTTTGCTTAGAATAAATACACTTTATTTTATATATATATCTGTTGTGGTGTCCTTTCATTTGGTATTCAAGGGATTATATATGGTATCACAGCTGGCTTCACATGCCATTCAGAGTTTAGCCTAAGACTGCTCTTGTCCATGCTACCACTAGGATAGCTGGTCTATAAGGTTGACTTTACAACCAATCACCATAAGGGTATTTGGACTGATATAAGGTGTACACTATAACTAGTGACATCATACATCAGGCCAACTTCTCACAGAGATACTTCAAAGATAGTTCTACAGATCATCGCTATTGTTTAACCCTAAGGGGCCTTGGTGTCAAGCTCTAAAATGTAGCGGGATTCAAGTTGCCTCAGTTTCTTTTTGCGGTTGCCTCCGCGTCTCAGTGTTGGTACACTATCAATCACAAAGTACTGTAGGTGATCAAGATTATTGTTGTGTATTTCCCTGAAGTGTCTGGCTACAGGGTAGCTTGGGTCATTGTTGACAATTGCCCTAAGATGTTGTAGAATCATAGCATGTACTTGGAGTTTAGTGCTCCCAACGTACATGAGGTTGCAGCTGCAGCGGAGGATGTAGACCGCAAAGTCAGTCCTGCATGTGTAGTAGAATGATGGGCTTGTTGCAGAATTTGGCAATTACTTGCACCAGCATTCTGCATTTTCGTTCTGATATATATATATATATATATATATATATATATATATATATATATATACACGTTTCACCAAATTCCCTCGACTGCTACTGGTCAACAAGCGGGACACGGACACCAATTTCGTGCAAAATTGCTTCTTTATTTAGCAGACGCTCAGCATGGTAGATGACGCGTTTCGCCCATCAACTGGGCTTGATCACAACTATATATATATATATGTATTGTTGCAGGGATTCTGCTCATGCACAGAACTATGCGCAGGAAACCAGGACCTCAGTGAATTGTGGTGTACCAAATACTCACTTCAGTACCCAGAACCCCTATCCGACTAGCATCAGTGTCTCATTCGTTCTCCGTATCATCTCGAAGCTACCAATGATTAGACAACCCAGAACAAGCGACTTAGAGTACTCTCAGGAATGGTGGGAATCAGAAACACCTTTTCATTATTATTCTCATATCAGTCCACAACAAGAGTAATCAGAGACACGGTAAACTTTAAAATGTTTATTTTTAACTACTGCCCTAAGGTGCAGTACTTTGGCTAACATAAGCAGACAAATGATTAAAAACAAAACCATCAGCATTGTTACAATACCATAGAAGATGAAGGGAGAAATCATATTACAAATGATAGTGGAATACAACCACCCTCCCTTCACTAGTAAGCTATTTTTATGAAACTAATAGAAGGTCTCTAGGCTTGAATGGGGAACCCCATACCGTAAATATCAGCTTAGGTGAATCACATCACAGGATCAGCTCTGCTCTGTGTATGGAAAAGGTTTTCTCCAAAGTGTCTAAATCATGCATGCAAATGCAATATTAAAGGCATCCGAGTTTCAGATATTTGCAGCTGTGTGCGTGTTATGGCTAGAGCGAGGGCCGATCAACATGAATTCAAAAGCATACATTGTTATTTGACCTTGATGACTTCTGCACACAGTGTTCAGACTAAGGTAGCGGTGCACGTCTAGGGATGTGAACAACAGACCGTTCTCATGTGAAGAAAAAGCAAGCAAGCAGTTTTTCTTGTAATAACAGCTACCTGCAGTGTCGTGTGCAAAAGCAGCAAAAGTGGCAAGATGGCGTTTTACATCTAAGCCGCTTATGCTAACATAGCAATGTGTGTACATGGAACTCCGTCTCCACTACACCCTCCCTTGATCGGACCACGAACAAAATAGGGAAGCAAAGTAGGAACGCAGAGTTCAAGTTCGATTGAGACACAACCAAGGTCTTGCATTGCCAATCCATATAATTGGTAGTGACAGTTCGAAAACGTGTTCGAATAACCTAAAACTATAAACATCTCGCAGAGGCTTGACAGAGCCTAATGGGGAGTAAAAAAAGAATTTTTTTTTAAAACTTGGGTTTGGACTTGCGCAAGAAGGACAACTCCCAATTTAATCCATCAACGTGTAAGCACAATAAGTAGCAACTGCCTCTAAGAGGAAGTCATTATAATGTTCTGTAAAAGATTCCGCCATCCAGTCAAGTAAGGAAAATTAACATACATGTTCTTGGATAACTGGAGCCTCTAGCTCAATCAGAGGACAACTTGCGTATTCTTCAAGATAACTTCTCGCCAAGAAGTCATAAGCTGCCGCATATATATTCCAATTCCCTAGGACTCCGTGTGCCGCTCCACAGGCCATAATCCCAATGACAGAACAGTCCAACTCATGAGCCACTAAGAGACTCATTAGTCGAACATAATCCGGGGCAGGAGACGCTGAGTTCGACAGGCACAAATCCAGAGCCCATTCGAATGGACAATCTAGGCAATGGAAAATAGGTTGTACGCAAGTAAAGTAGGAGAAGCGGAAGGACAATCCGTAGGCTACGCTTAAAGTGGCCAGTGGTAATGTTCCATAGTATTCTAGCATCCGGTTACGCAGTAGAAGCAGCCGGGGCGGGCTTTCGTGTGATACATATCGTTAAGCCATTGCTCAGCAAGCAGACCAACAGGAGCACACCAGCAGTGAGGGCGAGAATCAACGGAAGCCCGCCAAAGACGCTGGAAAAAATAGAATGAAAAAATGCCGGTATCACACCAAATATTGTTTGGAAGGAAGTCACGAGGCCGGAGCCCACAACTTTAAAAAGATGCACTAAGCCAGTTGTTGACGAGGCGTTGACTATAGTATGAATCAGAACACCGAAATGAAGGGGGAGATCCGTATTTAAAAGCGCATGCACCTCGGTTCGGGTGTTTGCCACGTGAAGGACGAATGTTTCACGGGAGGAAGTCAGAGCGACTTCTTTTTGAGACAATAGAGCCCTTATTCTGCTCATCTTGTTGAACTCTGCTTTCAAGGTTGGGATAGAAGGCCAGATGGAAACATCTAGTTTCCCATGCGGGGGCAGGAGAAGGACATTTTTACAGCAGACTACGCGCTGTGAGACATTTACAATGTACGGAATTCCCACTAGCATCCCGCAGCATGCCTCATTATTTAAAAGCAAATAGCTACCGTTAGCTAACAATGTAAAAGTGGGAGTATTAGCTGGCATAGGAATTCCCTTCAGAATGCAAGCTAAATTCGGCGCCTGAACGTTGCAGGCGCCATGCAATTGGATGTGCCTACAGACTACGGAGTGATCAGGTGTTGAAGTGCATTCCTCCCCTTTTAAATAAACTTCTTTACCCTCTCTCATGCATCTGTATGTAAATGGGAATGACTAAACTTCATGAAGGAAAGCAGTACCCAATGGTTCATATCTGCCTAGGGCATAATGTTTCATACATGAACTGAACTTAAACAATGGAAACGGGAAGGTGATTAAACCATGGATAAGCCACACAGCTAGGTTCGATTCGGCCACAGAGAAAGGTAAAGGTTCCAACTTTTCAATATGCAATAATGAATATGTCGCATCTTTCATGGACATGTTGTTTCGCAGTCAGATTAAACGGCAGGAATAAAGATGATGTATTCATGTTGTCCCAGGGAACTTTCCCAGCCTTCAATGTTTGTAAAGTCCATGCAAACTGCATTATAGAACGCAATTGATTTTGACCATGGTATAAAACAGACATATCATCCTGTACAATATCCACAACAGATTAAACAATATTATCTAATGTGTAAATTCTGGAAGAAAGGGTGTTAATGCTATTATCGATGACAGCTAGCACTTTCTCCAAATTTGCTTGATCAATAGCTCTTAATCTGGAAGCAGCTTCAATTTGAGATAATTTACAAACTACGTTGTAAATAGCATACACCCATCTTTTGGACCTGCCACCCACAGGACCCTTAACAAAATCATTTAAATCTACTTTGTCATTTAATTTTGATAAATTAAATTTAATAGAAGCCAAGGTGGAATGTTGCAGCCAGTTCTGACATAACTTCCCTACAGAATAGGTAGTAACAGAATGGGGAGATTCAAATCGGGGGTCCACTCTAACCTGTGTATAGCCAGGCTATAGACCCAGAAAACGATGTTGACAGGAGTCCGAGCTCCTCTGCCATATCAACCATCCCTCAGGATCTAAGTTGGAAATGTTGAAGGATGTATTAGTAATAAATGACTGCAACGCATCAAGCGACAGATCTGTGTGATTATCCCATTTTGGATAAGCGCCCAGATCAGAAATAGAGGGGGAATTCATCTTTTTAGAAGTAGCCAATCCAAAGCAGGTGGTTTGAAAAATGATAGAATGGTTTGGGATAAGGCAAGCATGATGCAGAGCTTCTGTACCTTGTACCTGCCACGCTTTAGATCCCCAAACAGATTTAAGATCAATGGTATCTTTCCACAGCTCATAGCCCCCTATAGCTAATTCATCCATAAAGGACTTGGAATACAATAATTTAGTGTGGGTCAGTCTAACTTTGGAATCTGACTCAGCAGCCAATTTAAAATAAAAGGCCGCAGGTTCAGATACATCGAAACCAGTAAAATAAGTAAATTTGCTCACTAGAGTTTTGGAGCTGCCTTCAATTGGTGCTGGACAATGTTCCCATTGCGTATAATTGACAAAATTTCTAAATGTATTCGCGTTATGCAGGAAATGATTGCCATAATGTTGGTAGCAAAACAACTCCCCATAATTAGCAGTGTCTAAATACAAATCTTCAGCATCAAAAGCAGCATAATATTTCAAATCTGAAAAAAGAGCCTCTACGGCTTGGACATCCCAATCATCAGAGTGGATGTTTTGTTTAACAACATCCCGCATAGAAACACGAAGTACATTGGGGACATTAATCACCTCTGTGGGACCATGAATTTGAAATTTAACAGCATCCCATACAATACCATCAAACACAGGCCAGGCAATAATATTCACAAAAGTCTGGTCCCTCTTCATGATGTGTGACGAGGAGTGGGGTGCCAAAGTTCCATCAATTAATCTAATTGTAGACCTTTCGGTGAGATAGTGTCCATTTACTAGACAAAAAAATACAACCACAAATCCAATTGACATAAACAAAAAAATAGTCATGAGCACCAGCCAAATGTAAGTCCAAGGGGGAATTAAAAAATGTCCTTTAAACCAAGGAGCAAAAATAGAAATTTTCGATGGGGCATTGGAAGTCATAGAGTTAGTGTCAAATGAAAAACGTGACTAGTCAACTGCAGTTGATTGTAAACCAGGCAACGACACATCTGTGGGATAAGTATACTCAGTATCTTCAGTTGGACCACCAGCCGGTGGAGGCAATAAAGGATTAGTAACTGTATGCATCTCAATGGCAATGTCAGGCCTGTTGGTAGTTGCCGGAGCCAAAACAGAATTTCTCAGCATTGCTGGACAAGAGACCGCTGGAGTCATACTAAAAAGAATCGGCCACCTTCTGTAGTTTGACATTGTCAATGGAGATGTACCTGTTATCCTTGCGACCAGGATGTAGAGGTAAAATGACTGTTCTTGTACCCTGCACGCCAAGCACTGGTACCGGAGCACGCTAAGGGGGGCCAAACTCCTTCTTGTTCTCCACCTTCTCATGGACCAGGTCACCAATTCGAGGTAGCCAGCCAACTACCGGAATCTGAAGTGCAGCATCAGTTGTGGAGGGCAAGTGTTCCTTTGCAAGACTGTCTCTGGTCTCTTGTAGATTCTGTAATACAGCAGAGTGATCATCTACGTCAAAGGGTGCGCCAGACGCCGCCATGTCTAGACCATCAAGGTCCGGGACAGACATCTTTATGCCAAAGAGCATTTCGTATGGGGTTCGCCCACCCAGAGACCTTCTAGGGAGATTATTAAGTGCACGTTGAACGCTATACAGATGGGCCAACCAGTTCCTGCCAGTACCTAAAACCCTAGCTGTCAGGGATTGCTTTAAGTCACAGTTCATTCGCTCCACAACACTCTTGCCCTCAGGCCTGTATGGAGACGAAAATTTGACTTGGACCTCCAAACTTCTCATGGCTTCTTTGTACAACTTAGAGGCGAACGCAGGACCTTGGTCAGAATGAAGGGTACCACATGCGAAAATTCCCACAAAGACACGCAAATCCCTGATGACAGTCCGAGCATCAGCACTCCGTTGTGGCCAGACCCAAAGAAAACGTGTGCACGAATCCACTGCAACTAAGATGTACTTATACACAGTATCAGAAGAGAAAGGACCGCAGTGATCTAAATAAACGCACCCAAGTTGTTTATTAGATATGTACAACTGTGTTTGAGGTGGGCGCACAGCAGTCGAAGGTTTTATCTGCTGGCAGATGTCACAATTAAGAACATAGGCACGAGTCTGTTTATACAATCCGCGCCACCAGTAACGTTGTTGTAAGATAGTAACAATCGCTGAAACGCCGGCATGGGCAGCAGCCATACCTTCGTGTGTTGCTGTTATCAAAGAAAGTCTGCAGTCAGCGTTGGGAATCAATCTGTCACCAACGTCGTTAATTCTCACATAGGGAACTTTATCAGGACTTAAATGATAAGAATATTTAGAAGGGAAACCTCTAGGGTAATCACTTCCCTTCTCTGTTGCAGCAATAGCTGCCAAGATGTCATCATCAATCTTACTTTTGGATCTTGTAACTGCTGCTACTAGATATGTTGCCACTGCTGTTTTCGCTGCTTCGTCAGCCAAGCTGTTTCCGACAGCGTGGACACCTACTCCCTGGTGCCCAAGAGGAACAAATGTTACTTACCTGTAAACTGTGGTTCTCCAGTATTGGTGTCTTTCATAGATTCACATGCTTGAATATTCCCCGTCGTCGAAGTGGGAGTTCCACGGTACATAAAAAGCAATAAGTCTCATGTATCTAGATACATACATAAACCATATAAGAATAAAATACATATCTAAATACACTTTATATAGTTCAAAATAACATACCAAGTCAAAAGTACCATAGGATAACATTGACACATAGGAAAGCATTGAGAACAAAGAATCACTTTACTGACATATCCATGTCGTTTTTATAGTCCAAACTCTAGCCAATCAGGCGCAAGCACCCTCTAGAACCTTCTCCTCAGAGGCTCAGGCCCTCAGATTTTCGTAGCACAAGAGTGACAAAAGAGTCTAATGAGGAGAAGAGAGCCTCTGATGGGAGGAGGGTGGGTCACATGTGAATCTATGAAAGACACCAATACTGGAGAACCACAGTTTACAGGTAAGTAACATTTGTTCTTCTCCAGTATTGGGGTGTCTTTCATAGATTCACATGCTTGAATAGAATAGTGAGCAGTACTCTGCAGCCTGAAGAGGCCGTATCAACGTTGCATGAAATACAATGACATTGCATGATAAAAATACGCAACTGATAACAACCCAAGGAGGAGGGAAGTAACAGAGGCTCACCTTATTTGAAGAGATTCCGAAGAACTGCTTGGCCCACAGCCGTATCCACTTCATTGATTGCATCCAGGCAGTAGTGCCTCGTGAACGTGTGCCTGCTGGACCATGTAGCTGCCCGGCAAATCTGATGGATGGGCACACCAGCGAATAAAGCAGTGGAGGAGGACATTGCTCTCGTAGAATGCGCCCTCACTCCAGAAGAAAGAGGCTTGCCAGCCTTCTGATGGCAGAAAGATATCGCTGAAGAAATCCAACGTGCAATTGTTGGTTTGGTACCAGAATGTCCCTTACAGGTGCGCCCGTAGGCAACGAACAGTTGATCAGACTTGCGAAAGGGTGCCGTTCTGCTGTGAGTAACTCTATGGATGAGTGGCGTTGTGTAACAGGATGTATTGGTGTATGAGTACATATGATGAGTGAGAACATGTATGAGTGACTGTATAGGACTGTTGGTGAATGAGTGGATGTGTATGTGGATCTTAGAATTACTGAATAGGCTGTTGTAACTGGTATTGGTATGTCCATTGTTTTGAAAATTTTAGTTTCTATTTTTGAATTTGTGTATCAAAGGTTATATTAGGGTGAGAGGAGGTCTGCCACTCCATCACAAGGATGATGTCATCAGTGATGTCATTTGAGATGTCATCAGTGATGTCATGAGTGATGTCACTGACCATGTCATGAGTGATGTAATATGTGACGTCATCAGCAGTGCATTGCGGGCGCGCGAGTTATAGTTAGCTGAACTAACTATAACGGGGTAATTTCAATGGTTTTGTACGAGTGAAAAGTCCAGCTAACTATAACCTGCCTCAAACCTATGTTTTTTTCAGTGAATGTCAAAGGTTTTTTAAATGCTAATTTCTAACTATGCCTACAGAGATAGGACATGTGAAGAAAGAAGAAAAAACGCACAGAAAGAAATAAAAGAAATGCAGAAAGAAGCAACAGAAGTCCTCAAAGACGAAGAAAAGTGCAAGAAGAAGGATAACGTGCGGAAAGAACAAACAGAAGAGCAGAAAGAAGCCTAGTTGCAAAATCATCCTGTACCCTCAACTTTTTCAGACGGATACTGGTGGTAACTGAGTCTGACTAACCAGTCCTAGAGCCAGTGCTATGTTAAAAGACACTCAGAATACAGTGAACACACCTACATACACTAGGGAACACTATGCGTTGGGGTCCCCCTTTGATTAGCATTACCTCTTCTGTAAGCCCCTAGTATATAATAGGGCAGGGGATTAAAACTACCTCTTAAAACGCGCCACAGGGCGTGTTTGCACACGTCACCTCAGGCCCCGTCGCCTTCCTTCCCCACTGTGTAAACACGCCCTGTGGCCGTTTTAAGTTGGGAGATTAAGTCCCCTTGAATACTAAGGGTCCCTAGGGTCCAACTAGACCACTAGGTACCCCCAGTAAGCGCCACAGAGCTGCGTTGCAGAGAGATGTAAAAAGGGGCATGGCCTAGATCACCTCTCTGCAACGCAGCGCAGTGGCGCTTATTGGAAGCACCTGGTGGGCTAGTTGGCTCCCAGGGTCCCTCAGGATTGAAGGGGAATTATTTCCCCAACTTAAAACGCGCCACAGGGCGTGTTTGCACACGTTAACTCAGGCCCCGTCCCCTCCCTTCACCACTGTGTAAACACGCCCTGTGGCCATTTTTAGTTGGGAGATTAAGTTCATTTGAATCCTGAGGGTCCCTAGGGTCCAACTAGCCCACTAGGTAACTCCAGTAACCGCCACAGAGCTGCGTTGCAGAGAGGTGTAAAACGTGCCACGGCATGGACCACCTCTCTGCAACGCAGCTCAGCGGCGCTTACTGGAAGCACCTGGTGGGCTAGTTAGCCCTCAGGGGCCCTCAGGATTGAAGGGGAATTATTTCCCCAAATTAAAACACGCCATAAGGCGTGTTTGCACACGTCACCTCAGGCCCCGTCCCCTCCCTTCCCCACTGTGTAAACACGCCCTGTGGCCATTTTTTAAGTTAGGAGATTAAGTCCCCTTGAATCCTGAGGGTCCCTAGGGGCAAAATAGCCCACTAGGAACGTCCAGTAAGCGCCATTGCAGAGAGGTGTAAAAAGGGGCACGGCCTGCACCACCTCTCTGCAACGCAGAGCAGTGGCGCTTACTGGAAGCACCTGGTGGGCTAGTTGGCCCCCTGGGTCCCTCAGGATTGAAAGGGAATTATTTCCCCAACTTAAAACGCGCCACAGGGTGTGTTTGCAATTGTCACCTCAGGCCCCGTCCCCTCCCTTCACCACTGTGTATACGAGCCCTGTGGCCGTTCTAAGTTGAGAGATTAAGTCCCCTGGAATCCTAAGGGTCCCTAGGGTCAAACTAGCCCACTAGATACCTCCAGTAAGCGCCACAGAACTGTGTTGCATAGAGGTGTAAAAAGGGGCGTGGCCTCAGAACACCTGTCTGCAACGCAGCTCTCTGGCGCATACTGGAGATACCTGTTGGGCTAGTTGGCCCTCAGGGACCCTCAGTATTGAAGGGGAATTAATTCCCCAACTTACAACTGGCCAGGGGGCGTGTTTGCAGAGTGCTGCAAGGAGGGGCGTGGCCTCCGGCGCGATGCTGGTCTTTTATTTATTTTATTTTTTTAAGAAGGAGGGCTGTGTGGCCCCCCTTCTTTTTCTAATTTATTGGTCCTAGGGACCCCATCCCCCAGGTCCTGCACCCTAATTTTTTTGTTGAAAAGTTTTCATTTGGCCCTCCCAAGGTCTTCATCGGCCCCGGGGACCCCAACCCCGGGGTCATGGCCTTTTTTAAATTTAATTCTTTAGGAGGGGGGCTGCGTTGCCCCCTCCTCAGGCCACTTATGGCCCCGGGGACCCCATCCCCCGGGGCCGGCCTTTGTTTTTTATTAATTTAAAAAAATATATATTTATAGTAACACCTAGGACATGCTGGACAAACGTATGTACCTATCACCATGACGATTTGCGTGATATTCATTAAAAGGCGACTATGCATACAATGAATCCACGTGGAATGTATTTACACCGCTAGTGAAGCTCTGACATGTCTGACGCCCTTCCGTGCCTAATCCCGGCGCCCCCGCCGGTGGGTACTCCCCAAGTAGACACCATTGTCGTTTATTTATACAAAGATGGGTAGCTATTGACGGGCACATTTAATACACACGCACACTAAGTCATTCAAAGGGGATTCGACAAAAATTCGACCAAATATGCAAGAAACCCCCCTCACGGTTAATAAAACACACATCCACCGCCGCATGTATAATACTTTTTATTTTACTCTCTGGAAAGGAGACAAACCTCACTTAAGAATCACAGCGTGCTCCTGGCTGAGCCCAATGCTGTGTTACACCCACCAGTGCCCGCCGAGTGCCACACACCTCTGTGTTGTATTCCACCAGCTAGTGCGTATGCTATGACACTCTCTAGCCCATGTGCACTGTAACACCACCCCGTGAATATGTCATGCCACACTTGCCTTCGCACGTGTTATATTGCCCCATCTAACGTCCCTTCCTCGATGCCTATGTTATAACGCACAGCGCTATGCCATGCATATTACAATCTGGGATCCATATCTTTGTCACAGTGCATATGCAACGTTACACTCCCCAGCACATATTTTATACTACAACTTTAGAGACTAGTTAGGTTACACAACACTGCCCTGTGCATATTACACTCCAAGGCGCATATCGCATAGCACGCGCTAGTGCCTGTGCTATCTCGCGCTCTCCAATGAATCTGTCATTGCGCACAATGTATTGCATATTATATTTCACACCCGGTTCATCTTATATCACACTTTTTGGTGCATAGTTTATACCATATACTATATCTAGTTTTAATTTTCAATCGTGCTCTCAGGACTATGTTCTATATAACACTGCGTCCACCTACCCTTTTCACGGGCATTACATTTTGCGATGCGAGTGGAGGGTCAGGGGGTGTTTCTGCCAAGTGAGCCCGGAGTTACAGTCACAAACGTCCTCTTCTTCCTGAATAAAAGTGAGATTATGCTGCATACTTGTTCATATTTTAAGTAGTTCGCACAGACACACATTTTAAAAACAATAAAGTTCCTAATACCCACCTTCTCGGAACAGTTAGCTTGCTGCCCCATCCACCTCCTCCCTATCCTCTGTTGTCTGAATCCATGGACTAGCCTCCTCCCTCCTGCCATGCATGGTCTGATGTGCTGCCACTGCCCTCCATTTAGCATGATGTACCAGTCCACTCCTCCTGCCCTCCATTGCCCAATTCTATGGCCCATCATTGACCTCCTGCTTAGCCTCTGTGCTTAGCTTGCTGCCCCTATTCTCCTTCCCCCTGCCCTCCGATGTCTTTGTGCATGCCCCTGCTCCATCCTATTTGCCCACCATGTTCCATGGACCTGCCACTTCTATCTACTCTGAGTGTTCTGTTGAGCTGCCACTCCCCTCCCACCTGCCTTGCATTGTCAGATGACTGTAACCTGTCCCTGCCACCTCCACCCTGTCTGTCCACATGCCATGCCCCTATCCCCTTCCTCCTGTCCTCCATGGTCCATTTTACTGCCACACCCTTCTGCCCTCCCTGGTCTGTTGTGCTGCAACAGCTCCTCTGCCTGCCCCGCGCGGTCTGTTGTGAGGCCCCTTCCCCTGAACTATCTTGTCTGTGGCCAGGTCATGACCCTCCCTTCTATCCTCTATGGTCCTTTGTGCATGCCCCTGCACCCTCCTTCTTGCCCATCATAGCCATTGTGCTGCCACTAACCCTCCCGCTTACCATGCATGGTCTTCTGTGCTGCCATGGCCCCTCCCACCTTCCCTGTGTGATCAGCTAGCTGCCCCTGACCCCCTCCCACCTTCCCTCCATGGTCTGTGTGTATGCCATCATAGTCTCACTGTTGCTTTCCATGGTGTGTCTTGTTTCTAGTGCCCATCCTGCCTGCCCTCCATGGTCATCTTGCTGCTCCTGCCCTGCCCCCTTGCCCCCAGCCCTCTGTTTCCATGTGCAGACCCCTATTCCCTCCCTCCTGGCTTGTCTGTTCCATTGTAATGCCCTTGATCCGTCCCTCCTGCCGATTATGGTCTGTTGTGCTGCATCTTTCTCTCCTGTCTGTCCATTATGGTCAGCTAGCTATCATTGCCTCTTTCCCCTCTGTTCTCTGTTGTCCATGTGCATGGTCCTGTCCCCTCCCTATTGCTTGCTATGGATTGTTGTGCTGCACTCCCATCCCGCATGTCCTGTGTGGTGTATTGTGCTGCTGCAAACCCTGATGCCTGCCCTGTAGGGTCAGTTTGGTGCATCTCTCCATGTCCCTCCTGTCCTCTGTTATCCGAGTCCATGTCCCTACCCCAATTCCTCCTGCCTACCATGATCCAATGTACCAAACTTGCGAACATTTTGAACTTGGTAAGAGGGAGATTTTGAAAAAAAACTGGGGTATTGATTTTCCCCTTTGAGTTACATTGAAAAAGAGGAGATTGTAGACAGGAGACAGATCAAATAAAGCCCATTTGAGCTTAAAAACATTGGACGTTTCCTGGCTGAAACGGGTCTGTTGACATGTATGGTTGTACTACCACTGCCTCTTCCTTCTGCCCACAATGGCCTATTATATTGCCACAGTCTCTTGCCAGTCCTGTATTGTTGGTTTGTTGCCCCTGCCCCCCTTTCTTCTACCCTCCATTGTCTGTTGTGCTGCCACTGCCCTTCCTGCTTGCCTAGTGTGGTCAAATTGTTGCCTCTGCACTCTCCTACCTGCCTTCAATTTTCAGAGTCCGTGCCCCAGGCCTCTGCTTCTCAACTATCCCAATGAATAACTAGATTGCTAACATTCTATATTTATTACAAAAGTGTGGAACGCCAGACGTCATCTTGATGTAATCAAAACTGAAATACCTAGAGCATTTCCTTTAGAAATTACATATGTGAGAGGGTCTTAGTTGCATCAAATTTATGGTTAGTGCTCTAAAAAACTAAAATGAGAACATATTTTCTGAGTTTTCAAATAGCGACAAAGAACTTTTAAATTATTTGTAATCTTTATGTTTCTTTATCCAGTTGACCACTTGATTAAATGTTGCACCTAGGGGAGAGGATGTGGTGTTACTTCCAGAGCTGCAGACTTTGCAACTGGGGAACCAGGTTGGAGTTTCTGCTTCAGCTCAACATTCTGTGATTCTGGTCAAATCACTTAATCTCCCCATGTCTACAACCAAAATGAATTTGATCTTGTGTGATGTAGCCAATGCTCATGTAAAGCACTCCAATACCTGACAAGTCTGCAAATAAACAAAAAATAAGTGTTTTGCACACTTCTGTCATTGGGCTACATGTGGGCTACATCTGGGTGATATTTGTGCTGCATTTGGGCTCTTTTGTCTCTGGTGGCCATCTTGATAGATTTATTTGTTATGAAGTTTCCTAATTTCCTCATTTACTGCAGTCTCCTCAGTAGGAAATGCTTTCAGTTTTTTACTTTGATTCCATCAAGAAGGTATTCAGATATGTCACACATTTGCCATAAATTCTGAATGTTAGCACTCTAGTTGCTCATTAGATCACTGTAGTAAAGCTACTGCTCACCACGGAAGTATGCTGCTGGTAATAAAAGTGTATGTTTCAGTCTGCATGTCAGAATTTTTTTATGAAATAGAAGAGGATTTAAGAAGTCAAAATGTGCCCTAATTTTTCTTTCTGCAGCACTAATCATAATTTCTATGGCAAAATGAACCCCCTCATTTTGTTCCTTTGTAAATGAAATGTTTTAAGTGTTACCACTTTATTCCAATCAAGATGGCTTCAGGTGTGCAATACGTTTGTCATAACTAGGACTGTTAGCGCTCTAGTTGTTCTTTACAACACTCTGGGAAGCGTTTTCCCCATGCATTTTCCCATAGGACCTGTTGACGCAGCTACAGCCCGAACTGCTGAACGGAATTGCACCAAATTTGACAAAGAGGTAGTCCTCAGTTCAGACTCGTGCCTTTTGCATAAATGGTGTAAATCTGTTCAGTAGTTCCTGAGAAAATTAGGGTAAAATAGTTAGTGATATCTATGGCCTTGGAGGATCCGCGCACCCTCCCCGAACCAAGCACGCACCCTCCCGATCACGCGCTGAATGCTAATTGGCTGTCGAGTGTCTCTCTACATTCGAAACCAGGAACTGTTGGCAGCCATTTTGTGCCTCGGTAGAAGCGAGGCTGAAGAAGTAAGAGGAATAAGTGTGTAAAACATATAAAGGGGGCAGAGTGGAAATACTCTGACCCTCTAGAGGTGCTTAGGGGGTCCCAGATGGATCCCCTGGGGCCCCCTTTTTTTTAAAAGGCAAAATGCGCGCAGGGTGCGCGCATTGTATCGCGTTGGGTGCACGGTTCCTAACGCGTTGGGTGCGCAGATCCAAGGGAAAAAAAATGAAATTTTTGGGAGATAAACATCAAGCTTAAGTGTTTTGTTGAGTGGCTCTAAAAAGAGCCGTTGTGTTCATTGAGAGTTTTTGGTACTTATAAGTAAGTACCTATACAGAGTCTAAAGTTGTTGAGGAAGACTCTGTTTCCTTCATCAGTAAAGTGTACTCCATCTCTCCTATACTTCTCTTGCATATGAAAGCGCAGTTTGTTGTTTAAAATGGACCCCATTCTATAGTCTCGGAGAAAAGCAGAAACAGATTTATTCACATGTTTCCTAGCTTTCTCAATTTGTGGACAAAAATGATTGGACCAGTTCCATTTCTGCCTTTAGCATATGTTAGAATACACCAACGCAGTTTTGGGGAAAAGTGAAATCAGTTCTGCAAAGGTGTCCTTCATAAGCATTTCCAGACCTACCCCAGTCAAAGTGCCTAGGTCATTGCCACCACAGTGCACTATTATGAGGTCAGGGTGTTGGATATGCATGAAGGATTTGACCAATGGCATCAATTGTGCCACTTTAACCCTCTCTGTCCAATCCATTTAATGTCTACATTTGGCAAACCTAGGTCTTTGTGAATGCCTTTGTTTTCTGCATACCTTTGGCTCCAGAAAATATAGCTGTGTCCCACAATCCACACAGTAAGCATCTTGAAGGGAGGTCTGGATGCACTCAGATGGTCTCTGTAAATGAAATGGCAGTTTGGAAAGTAAGATTTTTTCTAAAATGGTGGCTAAGATGCAGTTTTGAAAAAAGACAAGAAATCATTGGTTGTTTGACAACTTCTACACTGAAAGGTAGGGTGCATGTTTCTGTTTTTTAAACGCATGATTCTTATTGGTTAACAAAAACTGATTGAAAGGAACATTATATATGATAAGCTGATATGTTGAAAAGTCAAGCACACTTGCTGTTTTGATTAGCAACATTGTGTGCTGAACTTGTGACCTGTGTGCTCAGTTCAGTGTTCCATGACCTGTTTCTATGGTAACAGGCAGAAGGCAGATTGGGGGGGAGGGTTCAAATTTATGTCATTTGGAAAGGGTTGAATTGTTTAACCAATAGAAATGTGTGTTTGCTTTTGAATTTATGTGGGAAGGAATGTGATTTGATGTGTGTGGAAAATGAGAGGGAAACTTTCTTTGGTTTTGCTGACAGGTGCACAGTGCAGAGATTCTGTATAAGAAAATCTGGTGTGTGACTGATATACTTCTTAATCTACAAAACAACTTGAAAGGTGAGTTATTTAATCGAGAGGAGGTGTATGTGGTCTATTATGATTTTAATCATACAAAATGTATTTCAGTTGCTAAAGTGCAGGGAGTATTTTTTATTTTGTCTACAATCTTATTGACAGTGTGTGTGTGCATGTAGAAATCATTTTGTGATAAGCATTTGTGTTTTTCTTGTGTTTGCAGGGAGATAACTGTGCTGTTTTTATATTTTGGTACAATTATAAATCAATGATTCTTTATGAATTTGCAAAATGAGTCATGTTTTTACACTAAAATGTAGTACTCCTTCTAGATGAAGAAATGTGTTTTGGTATAGTGGAAGGGATAGTGTTGTTTGTCTAGAATCACACAGTGAGTCTGTGTGCATTTGGGAACCACTGTGAGAGAAGCATTTGGTAACATCATGTATTTGCTGACAGATAACTCTTTTGAAACCTGTCATGTTGTCAAGTTTTAGTAGCATTAGAAGCCAGTCTTTGCTTATGCATTGATAAAATGAGTCATGCTTTGACACTAATGTGCATTCCTGAAATATGTAGATTGTGTGCAGTCCCCTTACCCCTTCCACAATAGTGAATGAATTTTGGTAAACTGCTAGGGATAGTGTTGCTTGTCTAGAATCACACTGTGAGTCTGTGTGCATTTGGGTAAGGATTGTGAGAGAAGCATTTGGTAACATCATGTATTTACTTACAGATAACTGTTTTAAAACCTGTCATGTTGTCAAGTTTTAGTAGCATTAAAAGCCAGTTTTTGTTATGCATTGATAAAATGAGTTAGGCTTTGACACTATAGTGCAGTACTGAAATATATAGACTGTGTGCAGTCACCTTACCCCTTCCATTGTAGTGAATGAGTTTTGGCAAACTCCTAGGGATAGTGTTGCTTGTCTAGAATCACACAGTGAGTCTGTGTGCATAAGTATTAGTAGCATTACAAGCAAGTCTTTGTATATGCATTGATAAAGTGAGTCAGGCTTTGACACTAAAGTGTAGTACTGAAATATGTAGATTGTGTGCAGTCCCCTTACCCCTTCCACAGTAGTGAATGAGTTTTGACAACCTGCTAGGGATAGTGTTGCTTGTCTAGAATCACACTGTGAGTCTGTGTGCATTCGGGTAAGGATTGTGAGAGAAGCATTCGGTAACATCGTGTATTTGCTGACAGATAACTGTTTTAAAACCTGTCTTGTTGTCAAGTTTCAGTAGCATTAGAAGGCAGTTTTTGCTTATGCTTTGATTAAATGAGTCAGGCTTTGACACTAAAGTGCAGTACTGAAATATGTAGATTGTGTGCAGTCCCCTTACCCCTTCCATTGTAGTGAATGAGTTTTGGTAAACTCCTAGGGATAGTGTTGCTTGTCTAGAAGCACACTGGGCGTCTGTGTGCATTTGGGTAACCATTGTGAGAGAAGCATTTGAACCAGGCACTCTCCTTGCAGTACTCTAATCATTCAGTTAGTACCCAAGTACTCATGCACTGTACCAGGCCTTAGCACATGGACTGCTTCAAACGCCTATACACTATGCATGCAGTCCTCTAACCACCTACACATTTGTCTTTCACAACTTCAATGCCCCAGTCAGTATACATACACTTCCAGCAAACACTCTGTGTCTCCCCTTGCACTCTTCTAGTGACCCATTCAGCACCATGTACTAATCCATTCACTGCGCCAAAACCCAAACACTTATAAATTCACCCAGGCACTCTCTTTGCAGTACTTTAATCATTCAGTCAGTATCCAAGTACTCATGGTGCGAGCCAGGCCTTACAATATGGACTCCTTTAAATCCCTTTACAGTATGCATACAGGCTTCTAGTCACCTACACTCTTGTCTTTCAGTTTTTTTATTAACTAGTCAGTATCTATATATTTGAATAAACATCCTGTCACTCATCTTTCACTCATCCAGTGACTGATTCAGTACCATGTACTATTCTCTTCACTGCGCCAAAACTGAAAATTTAAAAGTTTTACCCAGGCACTCTCCTAGCAGTAGTCTAATGATTTAGTCAGTTTCCAGGTACTCGTGTTGTGAACCATGCATTACCACATAGACTGCTTCAAATGTCTGTGCAGCATGCATGCAGTCTTCTAACATACTATTCACGTTTCTTTAACAGCTTCAATTCCCCAGTCAGTATCCATGTACTTCCAGCAAACATTCTGTCACTCCCCTTGCACTGTTCCAGTGACTTATTCAGCACCATGCATTAATGTATTCACTGTGCCAAAACTGAAACACCTATAAATTTACCCAGGTAAGCTTCTTGCAATAGTCTAATCATTCAGTCAGTACCTATGTAGTAATGGAGTGACGCAGGCCTTAGCACATGGACTGTTTCAAACGCCTATGCACTATGCATGCAGTTCTCTAACCACCTACACAGTTGTCTTTCACACCTTCAATTCCCCAGTCAGTATAGATACACTCTAGCAAACACCTTATCACTCCCCTTGCACTCCTCCAGTGATCCATTCAGCACCATAAAGTAATCCATTCACTGTGCCAAAACCCAAACACTTATAAATTCACCCAGGCACTCTCCTTGCAGTACTCTAATCATTCAGTCAGTACCCAAGTACTCATGCAGTGAGCCAGGCCTTAGCACATGGACTGCTTCAAACGCCTATTCACTATGCATGCAGTCCTCTAACCACCTACCCACTTGTCTTTCACACCTTCAATTCCCCAGTCAGTATACATACACTCCAGCAAACACCTTATCACTCCCCTTGCACTCCTCCAGTGACTCATTCAGCACCATGTACTAATGTATTTCCTGCACCAAAAGCCAACCACTTATAAATTCACCCAGGCACTCTCCTTGCAGTACTCTAATCATTCAGTCAGTACCCAAGTACTCATGCAGTGAGTCAGGCCTTAGCACATGGAGTGCTTCAAACGCGTATTCACTATGCATGCAGTCCTCTAACCACCTACACACTTGTTTTTCACACCTTCAGTTCCCCAGTCAGTATTCATGCACTTCCACATAGTGTTGGAGTGATACAAGTGTTACTCTATGGACTGTTTCAAATGTCTATCCAGTATGCATGTAGGTCTCTAGCCACCTACACACTTGTCTTTCAAAGCTTCAAAAACCCAGATAGTATTCATACAGTTCCTGCAAACACCCTGGCACTCCCCTTATACTTCTCCAGTGACTTATTCACCACTATGTACTGATGTATTTACTGCACAAAAATAAAAATACTTATAAATTCATCCTGGTACTCTCCTTGCAATACTCAAAACATTCAGTCAGTATCCAAGTACTATTGAACTGAGACAGGCCTTAACATATGGATGGATTCAAACACATGTCCACTATGCATGTAGGTCTCTAATCACCTACACACTTGTGTTTCACACCATCAATATCCATGTCAGTATTCATACACTTCTAGCAAACACCCTGTCACTCACCCAGTGTGTCTCCTTATAGTACTGTAATCATTCAGTCAGTTAGTATGTAGTCTTTTAGTGAGGTAGGCTTTAGGGCATGAACTGCTTCAAAGTAGTATGCACTTTGCATGTAGTGTCTTAACCATTGTTACAATTGTGCTTCAGGGCTATAGTTTCTTAGTCATTTTTTTATATAAAATGTGTTTCTACAGTAATAGAGTAGTATAAATTTGTTAGTTATTAATATACATTTTTTTGTGATTCTGTTTTTTTACAGATACTGTTTTTCAACGTTAAAATAGAGAAATCATGCCAGAAAAAGAAAAGAACAGAGACAGGAGGATTACTTGAAGAAACATCAACCACAAATATTGAATGTACAAGATAATGTGGCTAAAAGGAAAAAATCTTCTGGTAAGATCACAAAGCAATTTATTAAAAAAGTTTGTAGGACCAAACAGAATGTACAAAACGCTGGAACTACTGAGAATGCTTCAACTAAGAAAAAAATTCAAAATAAGAGGAAAAGCAAATGGTCAGTCAAAGGAGACAAAGTATGGTAAAAGAAGGCAAAATCAGTATAAGGAATTACGCAAAAAAATATTTTACAGGAGAGTAGTGCATAATTTGCTGAAAGATTTGAAGAAATATAAAAAGAGAGCTCTATTTTATAAAAAGAAGAAGCATATTGAAAACATTGTTGAAAAGGCTTTTGAAGTAAAAAGGAAACTATTCATTTTAGTATTAAACAGAATTCGATCACTAGATAAACCAATCCATGTAATGAAGGCCAAAAGTAGGAGGAAAAGAGTAATTAATAAAAAAAATGTTTGTGATTTTTTTGGGGAGAATGTAAACACAGTTCCAGTTCAGAGCCTTTTTTTAATGAAGAGAGTTATTTACAGAGTGAAAAGTTATTGTCAAGTCAAGTCAAGTCAAAAGATTTGTATAGCGCGCTACATACCCAGAGGGTCTCAAGGCGCTTGTAGAAGGGTGGGGAGTTACTTGTCGAATATCCACGTTTTGAGTTGCTTTCTGAATGCTAGGTGGTTCTGAGTAAGGCGAAGGTGAGTGGGAAGTGAGTTCCAAGTTTTAGCTGCTAGGTAGGAGAAGGATCTGCCTCCCATGGTGGTCTTGTTGATGCGAGGTACATTAGCAAGGGCTTGGTTGGAGGATCGTAGCTGGCGGGAGGGGGTGTAGAAGGATAGTCGTGTGTTGAGGCATTCGGGTCCGATTTCGTAGAGTGCTTTGTGTGCGTGGGTTAGGAGCCGGAAAGTGATCCTCTTATTGACGGGGAGCCAGTGGAGGTTTTTCAGGTGATCAGAGATGTGTTCTTTACGCTGGATGTCTAGTATGAGCCTGGCTGAGGCGTTCTGGATGCGTTGTAGTTTTTTCTGGAGTTTTGCGGTGGTGCCGGCGTAGAGGGTGTTTCCGTAGTCCAGTCGGCTCGTGACCAGAGCGTGGATGACTGTTTTTCTAGTTTCGGTAGGGATCCAGCGAAATGTTTTTTTGAGCATGCGAAGAATGTTGAAGCAAGATGAAGAAACGGCGTTGACTTGTCTGTTCATCGAGAGTGAGGAATCCAGGATGACGCCCAGATTCCGTGCGTGGTCCGTCGGGATGGGTGCTATTCCAAGGGCCTCTGGCCACCAAGAGTCGTCCCAGGCAGAGGGGGAGGTACCTAAGATGAGGACTTCTGTTTTGTCTGAGTTCAGTTTCAGACGGCTGTGCTTCATCCATTCGGCTACTTCTTTCATTCCTTCGTGTAGGTTGGTTTTGGCCGTGTTAGGGTCTCTGGTGAGTGATAGGATCAGTTGAGTGTCGTCGGCGTAGGAGATGATGTTGAGGTTGTGTTGACGTACAATGGCCGCGAGGGGGCTCATGTAAACGTTGAAGAGGGTGGGACTGAGTGAGGACCCTTGAGGTACGCCGCAGATGACTTCAGTGGCCTCTGACTTGAATGGTGGGAGGCGGACTCTCTGGGTTCTTCCGGAGAGGAACGAGGTGATCCATTCCAGTGCTTTTCCTTGGATTCCGATGTTTTTGAGGCGCTGTAGAAGGGTGCTATGGCAGACTGTGTCGAAGGCTGCGGAGAGGTCGAGGAGGATGAGGGCGACTGTGTCTCCATTGTCCAGTAGAGTTCGAATGTCGTCTGTTGCTGCGATGAGGGCGGTTTCGGTGCTGTGCTTGGCTCGGAAGCCGGACTGTGAGGAGTCGAGGGATTTGTTGGTTTCGAGGAATGCGGCGAGCTGGTTGTTGACAGCTTTCTCGATGACTTTGGCCGGGAATGGAAGGAGTGAGATAGGGCGATAGTTTTTGAGTTCGGTGGGGTCAGCTGTGGGTTTCTTCAGGAGGGCGCTGAGTTCGGCATGTTTCCAGCTTTCCGGGAAGGTTGCGGAGTTGAGGGAGCAGTTGATGACGTCTCGGAGGTGCGGTGCAATAATGGAGTCTGCTTTGTTAAAGATGTGGTGAGGGCAGGGGTCTGTGGGGGATCCTGAGTGGATAGAGTTCATCAGATGGATGGTGTCCTCAGTGGAAATTGGCTTCCAGTCGTTGAGTATGTTCGGGGGGGGTGGGGGACCTGCAGGGGATTGGGAGGCTTGGACTTCTGGTTGGTTGTCGAAGCTGTTGTGGATGTCTGCAATTTTGTTGTGGAAGAATGAGGCTAGGGAGTTGCAGAGGGCTTGAGAGGGGGTGATGTCGTTGGAGTTGGCTGAGGGGTTGGTAAATTCCTTGACGATGTTGAATAGTTCCTTGCTGTTGTGGGCGTTGTTATCTAGACGGTCCTTGAAGGCTGCTTTCTTGGCAATTCGGATTAGTTGGTGGTGAATGCGGGTGGCGTTTTTGAAGGCGTCCTTGGTGCTGGTGGTTGGGTCTTTTTTCCAGGCCTTCTCGAGGGAGCGACAGAGTTTCTTGGATTTCTTAAGATCATCGTTGAACCAGGAGGCCTTCTTGCTGCCTAGTTTGATTTGTCGTTTTTTCAGTGGTGCTAGGATGTCGGCGCTGTTGGATAACCATTGGGTGAGGTTGGTGGCTGCTTGGTCTGGGTTTGAGGAGTGGGCGGGGGGCTTTTGAAGAAGCGATGAGGAGATCTGGTTGATGGTGATTTTGTTCCAGTTTCTTTGCAGAGTGGGTTGGGGGTGGTTGTTGGATTTGGGCTTGTTGTAGGTGAAGTGAACGCAGCTGTGGTCAGTCCAAAGGAGAGCAGTGGTGTGGCTGAAGGAAACATGCTTGCTGGAGGTGAAGATAGGGTCGAGTGTGTGACCTGCGATGTGGGTGGGGGTAGTGACAAGTTGTTTAAGTCCAAGGTTTGCGAGGTTGTCCAAAAGGGTGGTGGTGTTGCGGTCGTTGTTCTTTTCAAGGTGAAAGTTGAGGTCTCCCAAAAGGATGTAGTCCTCGGAGGGGAGCGCGTGTGGAGTGATGAAGTCCGTGATGTCCTCACTGAATTGTGCGCAGGGACCTGGTGGCCTGTAAAGGAGGGTGCCTCTGAGTGTGGTCTTGGGGTCGATGTGGATCTGGAAGTGAAGGTGTTCAGAGTTGGCGAGGTTGACGTCTGAGTTGGTTGAGATACGGATGGAATTCTTATGGACGATAGCGATGCCTCCTCCTGTGTGGCCGGTACGGTCCTTGCGAATGATCTTATAGCCTTCCGGGATGGCGATGGTGATGTCTGGGGCTGAAGAGGCATTCATCCATGTTTCTGTTAGGAAGGCGACGTCCGGAGAGATGGTGTCGAGTAGATTCCAGAGGTCAGTGGCGTGTCTGTGGACCGAGCGGGTGTTGAGCAGGAAGCATTGTAGGTGGTTGGGATCGGATATCTGTTGTGTGTTCGTGGATGCGGAGTTGTTCTTGGTGCCGTCGAACTTGCAGGAGTAGCAGGAAAAGGGTCCATGGGTGTGTCCAGGAGCGGCTTGGACGCAGTTGGGGGAGTGGCCAGGGTTAAGGGCTAGGAGGGTGGTGGCATCGTAAGTAATGCGGGAGGGGTGGGCAATACGGGGACCAGGGGGTCTGGCGCTGGGCGCGGTCCAGGCACGGACGGGCGTAGACGGGCTTACCTTTGGCGCACCTTCGGCGCGGATTGGGCGCGGTCGCTGCGCGTGAACGCTGCGCGCGGAAGCAACTGTCATATATGGATAGTGGAGGGGGAGGGGCGAGGGCGGCTCAGCTGGGAGGCGGGGCGGGCAACAGGGGACGACAACAACAAACAAAATGGCAGCGGAGGGGTGAGCACAGCAGAGCGCTTGAGGAAAACGCGCAATCAGAGGGAAAGTTACAATGGCAATTTAAAAGTGCATACAAAGCAAAGCGGCAACCTAGGCAGACTGCAGGCAAAATAATGAGGCAGTTTAGAATACAAGCGAAGCACAACGATACCAAATGTCGCCAGGGACACTGGGGAGCGACCACTCAGCCCAAGAGCGAAGAGCGAGTCACAGCGCTTCTAGGTAAGGGAGCGCTGTTTGTAGTTTGTGGGAGGGCGGCTCAGCTGGGAGGCGGGGCGGGCAACAGGGGACGACAACAACAAACAAAATGGCAGCGGAGGGGTGAGCACAGCAGAGCGCTTGAGGAAAACGCGCAATCAGAGGGAAAGTTACAATGGCAATTTAAAAGTGCATACAAAGCAAAGCGGCAACCTAGGCAGACTGCAGGCAAAATAATGAGGCAGTTTAGAATACAAGCGAAGCACAACGATACCAAATGTCGCCAGGGACACTGGGGAGCGACCACTCAGCCCAAGAGCAAAGAGCGAGTCACACAGGAGGAGGCATCGCTATCGTCCATAAGAAATCCATCCGTATCTCAACCAACTCAGACGTCAACCTCGCCAACTCTGAACACCTTCACTTCCAGATCCACATCGACCCCAAGACCACACTCAGAGGCACCCTCCTTTACAGGCCACCAGGACCCCGCGCACAATTCAGTGAGGACATCACGGACTTCATCACTCCACACGCGCTCCCCTCCGAGGACTACATCCTTTTGGGAGACCTCAACTTTCACCTTGAAAAGAACAACGACCGCAACACCACCACCCTTTTGGACAACCTCGCAAACCTTGGACTTAAACAACTTGTCACTACCCCCACCCACATCGCAGGTCACACACTCGACCCTATCTTCACCTCCAGCAAGCATGTTTCCTTCAGCCACTCCACTGCTCTCCTTTGGACTGACCACAGCTGCGTTCACTTCACCTACAACAAGCCCACATCCAACAACCACCCCAAACCCACTCTGCAAAGAAACTGGAACAAAATCACCATCAACCAGATCTCCTCATCGCTTCTTCAAAAGCGCCCCACCCACTCCTCAAACCCAGACCAAGCAGCCACCAACCTCACCCAATGGTTATCCAACAGCGCCGACATCCAAGCACCACTGAAAAAACGACAAATTAAACTAGGCAGCAAGAAGGCCTCCTGGTTCAACGATGATCTTAAGAAATCCAAGAAACTCTGTCGCTCCCTCGAGAAGGCCTGGAAAAAAGACCCAACCACCAGCACCAAGGACGCCTTCAAAAACGCCACCCGCATTCACCACCAACTAATCCGAAATGCCAAGAAAGCAGCCTTCAAGGACCGTCTATACAACAACGCCCACAACAGCAAGGAACTATTCAACATCGTCAAGGAATTTACCAACCCCTCAGCCAACTCCAACGACATCACCCCCTCTCAAGCCCTCTGCAACTCCCTAGCCTCATTCTTCCACAACAAAATTGCAGACATCCACAACAGCTTCGACAACCAACCAGAAGTCCAAGCCTCCCCAATCCCCTGCAGGTTCCCCACCCCCCCCGAACATCCTCAACGACTGGAAGCCAATTTCCACTGAGGACACCATCCATCTGATGAACTCTATCCACTCAGGATCCCCCACAGACCCCTGCCCTCACCACATCTTTAACAAAGCAGACTCCATTATTGCACCGCACCTCCGAGACGTCATCAACTGCTCCCTCAACTCCGCAACCTTCCCGGAAAGCTGGAAACATGCCGAACTCAGCGCCCTCCTGAAGAAACCCACAGCTGACCCCACCGAACTCAAAAACTATCGCCCTATCTCACTCCTTCCATTCCCGGCCAAAGTCATCGAGAAAGCTGTCAACAACCAGCTCGCCGCATTCCTCGAAACCAACAAATCCCTCGACTCCTCACAGTCCGGCTTCCGAGCCAAGCACAGCACCAAAACCGCCCTCATCGCAGCAACAGACGACATTCGAACTCTACTGGACAATGGAGACACAGTCGCCCTCATCCTCCTCGACCTCTCCGCAGCCTTCGACACAGTCTGCCATAGCACCCTTCTACAGCGCCTCAAAAACATCGGAATCCAAGGAAAAGCACTGGAATGGATCACCTCGTTCCTCTCCGGAAGAACCCAGAGAGTCCGCCTCCCACCATTCAAGTCAGAGGCCACTGAAGTCATCTGCGGCGTACCTCAAGGGTCCTCACTCAGTCCCACCCTCTTCAACGTTTACATGAGCCCCCTCGCGGCCATTGTACGTCAACACAACCTCAACATCATCTCTTACGCCGACGACACTCAACTGATCCTATCACTCACCAGAGACCCTAACACGGCCAAAACCAACCTACACGAAGGAATGAAAGAAGTAGCCGAATGGATGAAGCACAGCCGTCTGAAACTGAACTCAGACAAAACAGAAGTCCTCATCTTAGGTACCTCCCCCTCCGCCTGGGACGACTCTTGGTGGCCAGAGGCCCTTGGAATAGCACCCATCCCGACGGACCACGCACGGAATCTGGGCGTCATCCTGGACTCCTCACTCTCGATGAACAGACAAGTCAACGCCGTTTCTTCATCTTGCTTCAACATTCTTCGCATGCTCAAAAAAACATTTCGCTGGATCCCTACCGAAACTAGAAAAACAGTCATCCACGCTCTGGTCACGAGCCGACTGGACTACGGAAACACCCTCTACGCCGGCACCACCGCAAAACTCCAGAAAAAACTACAACGCATCCAGAACGCCTCAGCCAGGCTCATACTAGACATCCAGCGTAAAGAACACATCTCTGATCACCTGAAAAACCTCCACTGGCTCCCCGTCAATAAGAGGATCACTTTCCGGCTCCTAACCCACGCACACAAAGCACTCTACGAAATCGGACCCGAATGCCTCAACACACGACTATCCTTCTACACCCCCTCCCGCCAGCTACGATCCTCCAACCAAGCCCTTGCTAATGTACCTCGCATCAACAAAACCACCATGGGAGGTAGATCCTTCTCCTACCTAGCAGCTAAAACCTGGAACTCACTTCCCACTCACCTTCGCCTTACTCAGAACCACCTAGCATTCAGAAAGCAACTCAAAACGTGGATATTCGACAAGTAACTCCCCACCCTTCTACAAGCGCCTTGAGACCCTCTGGGTATGTAGCGCGCTATACAAATCTTTTGACTTGACTTGACTTGACATGAGGCACACGGTCAGACTGATTTGCATATGGCCATATCTGAACTGGGGTGGCAGAGTGGGCTAAAGAACGGTGATGGATCAAACCCAGATCTGTTGACTGGGTGTGAGTGTTTGATTGGTTCTGATGCTCCGTCCATCACCACCCCCTTTTGTACCGCTTTGTTCGCCATAAGTTGGCAGGGTATGCTCAGACGTGAGTCCCTTGCTCACTTTGCCACTGGATTCAAGCAAGCCTGGCTGAAGACGGCTGAAATGCCAGAAACCGGTCCTAAGAAGCTTGTTTCCGGTCCAGGGAAGGCATGGCTTGGCAGTTTGGGCTGGACTGTTCCCATGAGGCACAGGGTCAGACTGATTTGCATATGGCCATGTCTGAACTGGGGTGGCAGAGTGGGCTAAAGAACGGTGATGGATCAAACCCAGATCTGTTGACTGGGTGTGAGTGTTTGATTGGTTCTGATGCTCCGTCCATCACCACCCCCTTTTGTACCGCTTTTTTCGCCTTAAGTTGGCAGGGTATGCTCAGACGTGAGTCCCTTGCTCACTTTGCCACTGGATTCAAGCAAGCCTGGCTGAAGACGGCTGAAATGCCAGAAACCGGTCCTAGGAAGCTTGTTTCCGGTCCAGGGAAGGCATGGCTTGGCAGTTCGGGCTGGACTGTTCCCATGAGGCACAGGGTCAGACTGATTTGCATATGGCCATGTCTGAACTGTGGTGGCAGAGTGGGCTAAAGAACGGTGATGGATCAAACCCAGATCTGTTGACTGGGTGTGAGTGTTTGATTGGTTCTGATGCTCCGTCCATCACCACCCCCTCTTGTACCGCTTTGTTCGCCATAAGTTGGCAGGGTATGCTCAGACGTGAGTCCCTTGCTCACTTTGCCACTGCATTCAAGCAAGCCTGGCTGAAGACGGCTGAAATGCCAGAAACCGGTCCTAGGAAGCTTGTTTCCAGTCCAGGGAAGGCATGGCTTGGCAGTTCGGGCTGGACTGTTCCCATGAGGCACAGGGTCAGACTGATTTGCATATGGCCATGTCTGAACTGGGGTGGCAGAGTGGGCTAAAGAACGGTGATGGATCAAACTCAGATCTGTTGACTGGGTGTGGGTGTTTGATTGGTTCTGATGCTCCGTCCATCACCACCCCCTTTTGTACCGCTTTGTTCACCATAAGTTGGCAGGGTATGCTCAGACGTGAGTCCCTTGCTCACTTTGCCACTGGATTCAAGCAAGCCTGGCTGAAGACGGCTGAAATGCCAGAAACCGGTCCTAGGAAGCTTGTTTCCGGTCCAGGGAAGGCATGGCTTGGCAGTTCGGGCTGGACTGTTCCCATGAGGCACAGGGTCAGACTGATTTGCATATGGCCATGTCTGAACTGGGGTGGCAGAGTGGGCTAAAGAACGGTGATGGATCAAACCCAGATCTGTTGACTGGGTGTGAATGTTTGATTGGTTCTGATGCTCCGTCCATCACCACCCCCTTTTGTACCGCTTTGTTCGCCATAAGTTGGCAGGGTATGCTCAGATGTGAGTCCCTTGCTCACTTTGCCACTGCATTCAAGCAAGCCTGGCTGAAGACGGCTGAAATGCCAGAAACCGGTCCTAGGAAGCTTGTTTCCAGTCCAGGGAAGGCATGGCTTGGCAGTTCGGGCTGGACTGTTACCATGAGGCACAGGGTCAGACTGATTTGCATATGGCCATGTCTGAACTGGGGTGGCAGAGTGGGCTAAAGAACGGTGATGGATCAAACCCAGATCTGTTGACTGGGTGTGAGTGTTTGATTGGTTCTGATGCTCCGTCCATCACCACCCCCTTTTGTACCTCTTTGTTCGCCATAAGTTGGCAGGGTATGCTCAGATGTGAGTCCCTTGCTCACTTTGCCACTGGATTCAAGCAAGCCTGGCTGAAGACGGCTGAAATGCCAGAAACCGGTCCTAGGAAGCTTGTTTCCGGTCCAGGGAAGACATGGCTTGGCAGTTCGGGCTGGACTGTTCCCATGAGGAACAGGGTCAGACTGATTTGCATATGGCCATGTCTGAACTGGGGTGGCAGAGTGGGCTAAAGAACGGTGATGGATCAAACCCAGATCTGTTGACTGGGTGTGGGTGTTTGATTGGTTCTGATGCTCCATCCATCACCACCCCTTTTTGTACCGCTTTGTTCACCATAAGTTGGCAGGGTATGCTCAGACGTGAGTCCCTTGCTCACTTTGCCACTGGATTCAAGCAAGCCTGGCTGAAGACGGCTGAAATGCCAGAAACCGGTCCTAGGAAGCTTGTTTCCGGTCCAGGGAAGGCATGGCTTGGCAGTTCGGGCTGGACTGTTCCCATGAGGCACAGGGTCAGACTGATTTGCATATGGCCATGTCTGAACTGGGGTGGCAGAGTGGGCTAAAGAACGGTGATGGATCAAACCCAGATCTGTTGACTGGGTGTGAATGTTTGATTGGTTCTGATGCTCCGTCCATCACCACCCCCTTTTGTACCGCTTTGTTCACCATAAGTTGGCAGGGTATGCTCAGACGTGAGTCCCTTGCTCACTTTGCCACTGGATTCAAGCAAGCCTGGCTGAAGACGGCTGAAATGCCAGAAACCGGTCCTAGGAAGCTTGGTTCCGGTCCAGGGAAGGCATGGCTTGGCAGTTCGGGCTGGACTGTTCCCATGAGGCACAGGGTCAGACTGATTTGCATATGGCCATGTCTGAACTGGGTTGGCAGAGTGGGCTAAAGAACGGTGATGGATCAAACCCAGATCTGTTGACTGGGTGTGAGTGTTTGATTGGTTCTGATGCTCCGTCCATCACCACCCCCTTTTGTACCGCTTTGTTCGCCATAAGTTGGCAGGGTATGCTCAGACGTGAGTCCCTTGCTCACTTTGCCACTGGATTCAATCAAGCCTGGCTGAAGACGGCTGAAATGCCAGAAACCGTTCCTAGGAAGCTTGTTTCCGGTCCAGGGAAGGCATGGCTTGGCAGTTCGGGCTGGACTGTTCCCATGAGGCACAGGGTCAGACTGATTTACATATGGCCATGATCTGTTGACTGGGTGTGAGTGTTTGATTGGTTCTGATGCTCCGTCCATCACCACCCCCTTTTGTACCGTCATGTAATAGGCTGCACTAAATCAAAATTTACACATCTAACAGAGTTGGGCTCTGCAACCCCAAACGTGGTCTAAATCTGGAAAACAAACCAGATGTCGAAGGCTCTGGAGAGTCTGATGGCAGCACCAGGGGCAGTGCTGTACGAACTTCCTACTCAATGTTCAGTGCAGGGGCTAGCTGACGGAATGTACAAATTCATGAAAAAGTACAACTCTTTTTTAGATTCGCTCGCGCAACTGCCTCCAGTTCAAATAATTTATCTGACACTCCAGAAAGGATCACTACGTTTGGTACACATGCAACACACACAAAGAATCAGTTTGGCTCAAGTGCCATACACACCAAGTGTTCGGTGCAAGTATCCAAACAATTTCGGATGTTCTGAAACATCTCCAAGTAAGACCACCTAGTTTGCATCAGTCATGCTCTAAATGAAATCACACAGTTACTATTTCTTATGGGTCTGTATGATATTGAAATATTTCAAAAGGCCTCATCTGCCTACAAAACCCATATGTGCTTTTTGGAAGTAGGAAGACATTTTGACAGAGCAGTGTATTCTGAGATGAACAAAAGGTAAACAGCTTCTCACCTCACATAGAACAAGCATTGGCCGCGCGGCCGTGAAAATGACACAGCCGCGCGGCCCGCGAATGTGAAAGTGATCGCGGACGCGATCAAGCAAGGCAGAGTAAGACACATGGTGGCTGCGCGCGTGCACGCTCATGTGCACGCAAGCTTTAGGCCACCGGCAGCACTTGAAAAACCCGCATACAAAATGTCTCGGCCAGATCAGCGCATGCGCTGGATCAGGCGAGACCTAAAAAGAAACGGTAACCGATGCTGAACAAGATAAGGCATGTGCAAGGAAACTAAAAGTTAACGATGTCCTGAACATTGATTGGCAATCTCAGACAAAGATCGATCAAGGAAATTGGCTTTGCGGGGTCAGTTTCAGGTGCAGAGGTCAGTTTCTTACAGTTCATTTCAGAGTCAAAAAGAAACCTAGTTAATGTATACATGAACTAAGAAGGCCAGGCCACTTTATTCGCCAGGCTACCTTCACAGGCCTACGTGAGGGCAACACAAAATGGTGGCACAGAACAAAATGGAGTCAGACTCGAGAATTACAGAACCTCACATTGGAAAGGCGAGCTGAATTGGGGATTACCCAGTTAATCGGGACTAAGAAATGGTCAGTCCAGGGAAGGGGAGTAGGTAGTCCACTGGATAGTTCCCTACAATTACTAAAAATAGGGTCAAGAAGATGACCTTTCGAGTGGGTAGGGTTCGATACCTTCTCCGTAAGCTGAAGGGCTGATAAACTATCCATTAGCTCTATAGTAGATTTATCAGAGAGACAGTCTGAATGTAAATTAAAATCACCTAAAATGGTGAGATTCGCAGGACCCAAGGCTAATTCTGCAACAGCAGAAGGAAGCATATCAAGGAATTGCCTAGCATTCCCAGGAGGACGGTACAGAAGGATACCGGAAAAGGTGCTGGTAGGAGAGATCACTAGGGAGAATAACAGACTCTCACAGTTTGATAGCGGGTCTGCGGTAATGCAGCATGAAAAGTTTTCTTTGTAAATAATACCTATACCCCCTCCTTTACCAGTTTTCCTATCAACCCGATTTATGGAATAGTCAGGGGAGATAGTTTGTACTAGAACCGGGTCCGAATCATCCTGGAGCCAGGTTTCGGTTAAAAAGAGAATATCAGGTTTAGCATCATCGAGAAACAGAGCCAGTTCTGTAGAGTGTTTGGGCAGGGATCTGCAGTTAAGTAAAAACATATTTAACACGGGGAGAGAGCCCTGGCGTTCGAGTGGCTTAACAAGGAACGAAAAGGCAAAGTCACAGTGAGGACACTGCCTGGTTTTATGTAATATACTCATAGAATGATAGCAGACCTCAGGAGTGGATGCACGAAGTGCATGGAGAGAATGAGAGCTGTAGACAATAGGGTCAACCTCATGAAAAGCAGGGGTTGCGGCCGTAGGGCTCGGTCGGGCGCAGACGGGCGCAGACGGGCTTGCCTTTGGCGCGCCTTTGGCACGCCGCCGGCGATCCCGCTGCGCGCGTCCGCTGCACGACGACCAAAGCATCCGGTTAAATGTCGGGGGAAGAGCGAAGGCTAGAGCGCTAACCCCCGAACCAGAAGTTTGCCTATTTTCCCTCCACTCAATCACCTTGGCATTTCAATGAAATCCAACTGCATTCTGTTGAAAGGCCCACCTAACCTCCCAAGATGACTCAGCGTGACAGCCGTCCTTTTCCCTACATTCATTTGTTGACATGTAACACATCTCTGACACACAGCCTCAGCTACTGCACGAAACTTCGGATTGTACCATTGTTGTATCTTTCCCCTGTTGGTACGCCCCGGTTCCACCCCCATCCTCCTCACCCTGGTGGTACCTTCTTAGAATGTTGGAATGAAGGCTCTGGTGGAATGTTGGCGGAGACAGCCTGACTAAGTGGAACACCAGTGGCAAGCTGGAGGTGCAGCTGTACTTATAGAAGAATAAAGAAGAGTTTACTCACCCTGTGCGTCTGTCTTTACTTCATTTATTGGCGACGAGGACGGGATGCTGTGAAGGGACAGCGCTGCATCTTCCCCTGCTATTTTTTTCGTCTTGTCAGCTGGCAGTTGATGATACCGCACCAGTCAGGCAAATAATTCAGTGGCGAATACAATATATTCATGAGGAAGAGGCCAGGCGAGTTGCTGCCACTTCTTGAGAAAAATTTGAAGAAAATAACAAGGTGCAGGGAGGTAAATCGATAAGAAAGATTGGAGCGTGGACACTGTACTGACGAGGAAACAGCTGTTGAAGAACCATCGGTCTGGTGTATTTGAGAGAGGACACGGTGGGGTGCCAAATAAAGCTGCATAGTGTGCGTCGCTCAACTGGTGGGGACAGCAGGAGGAACCGTGTGCCTTGCAGTGTCTCCAAGGGGGCCTGAGAGTAAGACGCTGCAAAGGAGTTTGATTCAAAGATTGCGGCGCAACAAGGAAAGCTGTTGACAGACACGGTGAGGAGCAAAGAGGAGTACGTAGACGAGGGACCGGGACGGGTCCCCTCAGCTGAAGGCGTTAGAGCGAGAAAAAAAAAAAAAAAGAAAAAAGGAATTCAGCAAGCGCGATCACTGAGGAGAAGCGCTTAAGCACAAACATCGCGGTGAGAGGATTATTTGAAGAGACTTCTCCACACGAACCGAGGAATTCCGGGTCCAGGTTGCAGGAGTAAACGTGACGGTGTTTCAAAGCGGCAGATTCAACAAACGTTTCTCACGTATCTAGACTGGGACTTGAGAAGATCTTGGCAGTGAATCAGCACTGGAGAATTTCAGCTACTTTCGCGCAGCAAAGTAAAGTGTTTCCGGCTTGGAGAGGCTGAGCTTACGGAGGAAAATGAACAGCCAGTGATCGAGGTCACCTACGAAGTTTTTTTTTAGGGGACAAATACAGTGAAATATGCAATAGCAGAAGGAAGTAAGGTGCATAAATGTGAAGGGGGTGTTATTAACCTTTTTCTTTTCAGAGGGACAGAGTGAAGTGACTGATGGTCTGTAGTAACACATTTAAAGCAGTTTACGTGGTGAATAGCTTATTCCTTAGTATAAAGGCAAAGCATAGCTCGTACTAGGGGGAGGTGAATCTATAGGCCATTCTTAATAGTTTGTATTTATTTTTATTTAAACTTTTCAAGTTACCCCTCTTATACCAGGAAATGGCAGGAGCAGGCATGAGTCAACCACCTGTGTTCTTGAATGAAGTAGGAGAACCGGATATACCATGGCACAGATGGGAGGGTATTTTTAAGTCATACCTTATTGCCATTGGGGGTGGTAATTTTTCGAATGTGAGAAAGCAGCACATTTTATTGCACAATCTCGGTGTTCAGGGAAGGAAGGTATTTGAGGACATCACAGGGAGATTAGTTGAGGATGAAACAGATGATGAGAATGTAGGAGGGGATGTGTATGAATACACCTTGAGGAAGTTGGATGAGCACTTCAGACATAGAATAAATGTAGTACTAGAAAGGCATACATTTTTTAAAAGGAGACAGAAGCGGGAGGAGAAGGTTTCATCGTACGTAGTAGTCCTAAGGGGTTTATCAGCAACCTGTGAATTTGGTGTATTAACTGACTCCCTTATCAGGGACCAGTTGGTGCGGTGTACCAATGATACGAAGGTTCAGGAAGAATTGTTGACAAGGAACCCAGACTTAGAGGAGGCGATAAACATTGCTAAGGGTTTAGAACACACTGCAATATGCATAAAGGAGATAAGAGCATCCTCAAGTGAGAGTAGAGACAAAGCAGAAGCCAAAGCAGGCCTAGCTGAAGAAGCAGTATGTAAGGTTGGTGATAAAATGAAAGAGGTTCCAAGGAAACAGATGGAGAGCTGGTTGTATTTCAGATGCAGCAGTCCCAATCACTTGGCGAATAATTGGAGGTGCCCAGGTAGGGGTGTGGTATGCAGGAAATGTGATAAGAAGGGACATTTGGCGAAGGTGTGTAAAGCATTTATACCTAGAGTTCATGAAATTGGGAGTGCAGAGGCTGAGTTGAGGGATGGAAAAACGTATATCTTCCAGATAGGACAAGGGAGTGTAGAAGAAAAGGTACAATATCCCTCTTGTGAAGTTATCCTGGACAGTGAAAAATTTCAAATGTACGCAGATTCGTGTTCACCATTTACACTCATTGAGGAGCAGGGATTTAAAGGAAAATTTACAGGAAAGAAAATAGTGATAGAGAATGCAGACATCAATCCCTTGGGGTACAACAAGGAACCTATTCCATTAGTGGGGATGGTGAGAATGAGAATAACTTTTAAAGATAGGCACACGGTAGGAAAGGTATACATCACCAAGCAAGGGTCGAATCTTCTAGGGTGGAAGCACCAGAAGGATTTGGGCATTACATTGGACCCGAACAATGTAGAACAGGTCATGTTGGTTGAACCGCAGGGAGTGAGCAATGATTTCATTAAAGAATTTCCTGAAGTGTTTAATGAAAAACTGGGCAAGTTGAAAAAGTACATGCACAAGAATGTCTTGAAGGAGGGAGCGAAACCAGTGGTGCACAAGACCTGGTCAATTCCACTGCTCATGAGGGAACCTTTACAGGAGGAACTTAGAAAGTTGGTGGAGCAGGGAGTGATAGAGGAAATAGAGAGTTCTGAGTGGTTGGCACCCATTGTTATTACAACCAAGGACAAAGGGGGCAGCATCAGATTATGTGTGGACTTGAGAGGCCTGAATGCGAATATTCTGGTGGACAGACATCCCTTACCAAGGATAAACGAAATGTTGAGTACAATCCAGGGTGCAAAATGTTTCAGTGTGCTGGACTTGTCGTCGGCCTACCACCAGGTGGACCTTCACCCTGAGTCGCAGCTTTTGACGGCCTTTACCACCCCATTTGGCAATTTTAAATTCGTGAGGATGCCATGTGGGTTGGCGTCGGCCGCCGCTGCATTCCAAAGAATAATGCAACATATACTAAAGGACTGTAAGAAAACCATGTGTTTTCAAGATGACATTATGGTGTACGGTTCAAGCGAGCAAGAACATGGGAAAAATGTGAAAATGGCACTCAACAGATTGAAGGAGGCAGGATTTACAACCAAGGAGAGTAAGTGCAAATTGGGTGTGACATCAGTGGACTATCTAGGGCACACCATTTCGGAGGAAGGAATAAAACCAAAAATTGATTTGGTGGATGCAGTCAGGAAAGCATGCACCCCCGCGTGTAGGGAAGATGTCTTGTCATTCCTGGGTTTGGCAGAATTTATGGCAAAGTATATAAGGAACTTCTCAATGCTCTCTCAGCCCTTAAGAGACTTAGTAAAGAAAGATTCAACATTTACTTGGGGAAAAGAGCAAGAGGAAGCCTTTAAGTTGATAAAGGATGCCATAATCTCAGCCCCTTTCATAGGAAAGTTAGATGTGACAAGGGATACCTTGATAACAACGGATGCAAGCAGCAAGGGGATTGGGGCTACCTTGGCTCAGAGAGTGGATAATAAAGTACGTGTTGTAGCATTTGCATCCAGAACATTAACAGGTGCTGAAACAAACTACTCGATGGTAGAGAAAGAGGCATTGGCAGTGTACTGGGCAATAAAGCATTTCAAATTTTTTGTGTGGGGTACACCATTCGAACTATGCACGGATCACAAACCACTATTGGCCATTTTCACGAGAAAAGAAATGGAGAATATGATGCCTCGCATTGCAAAATGGGTGCTGGGGCTACAAGGGTACAACTACAAGATGGTGTATGTACCAGGACCACAGAACAAGGTGGCAGATTATCTATCAAGGTCTCCTATGGATTTGGATGTAGTGAGTCAAGGGGAGAAGGAGGAAGTTCTGGAAATCACAGTAAAAGCAGTGAACAAAGACCAATGGGACTTCCATATGGAACAAGATGGTATCATTAAGTCTGTAAACAATTATGTAATCAAAGGGTGGCCAACCAAGTGTAAGGCACTTCCTGAAGAAGTACATCCCTTTTGGAATGTGAGAGATGAGTTGGCGGTAGAAGGGGATTTTCTTCTAAAATCAGGAAAGTTATTTCCCCAAGGGGGTCTCAGGAACTCCATTATTGACCTCTCACATGAGGGGCATCTAGGCAAGAGTCTGTGCAAAGCTAGATTAAGAGCTGACTTTTGGTTTCCATGCATGGATCAATTGATGGAGGAGAAAGTGAGTGATTGTGAGGCGTGCAGCCTAAGTGACAAAAGCAAAGTGACCCGGCGGATTCCACTGAGACCGGTAGAGGTACCAGAGGATCCATGGAGCAAGCTGGGGCTGGACATTGCGGGACCCCTGCATGGGTTAGGTCCACAGGAAATGTATATGTTAGTCCTTATTGATTACTATTCAAACTGGATCACACATACATTTGTGAGTAAAATCAACACAAGGACACTTATTGAGTTTTTGACTGAGGTGTTCTCTACAGAGGGCATCCCAAGAAGTATTATCACAGATAATGGGGTACAATTTGCATCAGAGGAAATGAAGGAATTTCTAGCAGATATGTCCATTACACACGTACGTACACCTTTGTATTGTCCAAAGGCTAATGGGAAGGTGGAGAGAGCAAATAGACTGTTAAAGGGTTGCATTCAATTGGCTGTAACATCACGAAAACCCATAGAAGCGGCCGTAAGAGACATGTTGTGGTCATACCATACCTCTCCCAACCTAGCCACGGGGTATTCACCATTTGAGCTTTTAAGGGGGAGAAAGGCGGGCTCAAAGTTGTCTCCAAATTGGATGCCTCGAAGAAGAACAGGGGTGGTCAACCCGGTTGAGTACAAAGAAAAAGTTTCAGACAAACAACAAAAATACAAACAGTGGTACGACAGGAAATGGGGGGCCAGACACAAGTCACTAGCCCCGGGACAAAGAGTGTGGATAAGAAAACCGTTGGGCCTTGGCGGCAAAGGTGACAAATTCTTTCCTCCAGAGAAGATCAAGGAGGTAAAGATTAATGTGGTCATACTTGAGAGTGGGAAAATGTGGAGTATGGATAGAGTGGCCACGAATCAAGGGGAAACTAGGACTAGAGGAGTAGACCAGACACTGGGGCAGTGTAGCAGACGGGAAGAGGAGCAAGAGAGCAGGGGGCAAAGAAACAGAAATGCTCCCACATGGCACAAAGACTACATGATGTGTTGAAGGGCTATCCTTCACCTTCTTTTACAGGTTCTCCGCATGTACCCTGTTTTGGGGTTCTCTTTGGGAAGGGAGATGTGTTGTATCTTTCCCCTGTTGGTACGCCCCGGTTCCACCCCCATCCTCCTCACCCTGGTGGTACCTCCTTAGAATGTTGGAATGAAGGCTCTGGTGGAATGTTGGCGGAGATAGCCTGACTAAGTGGAACACCAGTGGCAAGCTGGAGGTGCAGCTGTACTTATAGAAGAATAAAGAAGAGTTTACTCACCCTGTGCGTCTGTCTTTACTTCAACCATGTTTGACGAAACACTCGCACCATCGCATCTCTACCAAGATGTACAGCACCATGTATCAATCTTGCCATTGGATTCAACAGACATTCCGGTAACACAGCTCTTCCATCATGCGAAATCCATACATCCACATCTCCCTTCTCACATCCAGCTCGCACCCAACTATCCCGTTCTTGATCGGAAACTTCATCCTGCAAACGTTTCAGTTCTTCCCATGTATCAGCCATGGCTAACATCACGTTGAGATCGGTTCTTTCTTGACCTCCCTCGACATGCCTTTCAGTGAATACGCATCCCTGTTCCGCACAAAATCGAGCAACTTCATCTGCGTAGTTATTACCTAATGACACAAAGTCATTCCCCTTGTGTGCAGAACACTTAACAACTGCGATTTCTTCTGGACATTGCAATGCTTCCAACAATTGCCTCACATAATCCCCATTTCTAATGGGTGAACTAGAAGATGTCATAAACCCTCTCTGCGACCATAGCTGTCCGAAGTCATGAACGATACCAGACCCATACTGACTATCGGTATAAATCGTTATACGAATCTTGTCAGCAGCCAAACAGGCACGGGTCAAAGCAATAAGTTCAGCCACCTGTGCAGAGTATACTCCTTCTAAACAAGCGGCTTCAACCACTCCAGTGAGGGTACATACAGCAAACGCTGCTTTCAGTCGACCAACACTGTCTCTTAAGCATGAACCGTCCACAAAGAAAATTTCATCCAACTCTGGAAGCGGCTCATCGACAATGTCAGGTCTCGGTTTGGTGCACAATTCAGTCACATCAAGACAATCATGGTCCTCACAGTCTTCATCGTCTACATTTGGAATAGGCAACAATGTGGCAGGATTTAAAACAGGACACCTCTTCAGCGTCACGTTATCTGCAGCAAGGATGACTTGTTCATAACGCGTCAACCTATTATTCGTGAGGTGCTGTGTTTTATTCCTAGTCATCAACAATTCAACAGAATGTGGTACATAAACAGTAAGCGGATGACCCATGACCATGCTCTCACATCTTTCGATACTGACACCCGTTGCGGCAACGGATTTGGGACATCCGGGCAACGCAGAAGCTACTGGATCTAAAGTAGCTGAAAAGTAGGCAACAGGTCTACGGACACTTCCATGAGTCTGAGTTAGAACTGCCAATGCGCAACCTTCCCTTTCGCAGCAGAATAAGGCAAATGCCTTGTTGTAATCGGGCATTCCCAAAGCTGGAGCGCAACACAAAGCTTCTCTCAGCCTCAAAAATGACCTTAAACAGTCTTCGTCCCATGGTACCGGATCACTCACATCCTTACGCGTCAGCCGCTGTAAAGGCTTCGCTTCAAAGGAAAAGTTTGGGATCTATTGGCAACAATAACTAACCATTCCCAAGAACATACGTACTTCTCTCTGAGTAGTGTGAACAGGCATTTTCAGAATAGCCTCAACACGATCTGGTGACACCTTTCTCTTGCCTTTCTCAATTCTGTGACCCAAATACTGTACTTCACTCAAACAGTACTGAATATTGTTCGGAGACACTTTATGCCCATTCTCCGCCAAATAATTCAACAGGGCAACGGTATCGATCATGCAAGCGTCCTCAGTTTCTGACGCAACAAGCAGATCGTCAATGTACTGCCCTAGAACAGAGTTCTGTGGTAACACAAGACCTTCGAGATTTTTCTTCAAGATCTGATTAAAGATAGATGGGATCTCTACATACCCCTGTGGGATACGACACCACGTTAACACACAATTTTCCAGCCGAAAAGCAAAAAGAAATTGGCTCTCCTCATGCAGAGGAATCGAGAAAAAGGCTTGACACAAGTCAATCAATGTGAACCATTCAGCTTCACATGGGATGTGAAACAGAATCACAGACGGATTCGGTACCACTGGACAACATGGAACAACTATCTCATTGACTTTTCGCAAGTCTTGTACAATTCTGAATTTCCCACTCGGCTTCTGTAGTCCCATAATAGGCGAATTACATGGGCTACCCATAATCTCCCTCAGAATTCCCTGCTTGATCATAGACTCAATTACAGGTTTAATCCCTGCAATAGTTTCAGGTGACAACTTATACTGGGGCGTCCTCGGGAACTCCACATTTGGCCTAATCTGGATTTTCACTGGGTCTACTCCCTTGACTAGTCCAATCTCCTCTCCACTGAGGTCCCATACTTCAATTGACACTGAGTCCCTCACATCCAGTGGAAGTTCCTCCACCGTCAATGCTGGGTACATTTCCACACACACACGCTGATTTGCAACCTTAAAGGTCGCATCGTCATCCCTTGCCTGTACTTCCACTCCCTTCGGGGTACAATAGACAGTGCAGTTAAGCTTGCACAATAGATCTCTACCCAACAGGCAAACTGGACTAGAATCACACACCACAAACTGGTGTCGATCGCTGAAATTCCCTATCTTGACTGGGATTGGCTACGTCAATGGACTAGTCAGTTTCTTATTTGCCACGCCAACGACTTGGATTGATTGTCCAGAAAGGGGTAGGTCTGGGACCACTGCAGATCTTACAGTCGATCAAGTAGCGCCCGTATCAACCAAAAAGGTCGTAGGGTGACCGTCAATATCTGCTTCTACAAAGGGTCCCTTCTGATCTACCTCTAGGACAGCTCCAAGCGTACAATCCTCTTCTCCTCTCGAGCATGGTCGTGCCAGCGGGTCTAGATTGTTTTCCCCACTCCCCTCAAACATAGGCATATGCAAATATGTCCGAGCTCCCTGTTGTATATTCTGTATCTTGGGTGGTTGGGGAACCTGCATCTGCGGAACACCCGTCCCCCCTTTGACCATCTTAGGTCGAGTCACTGTGGGAACCACGTCCGCCACAGGAACCTGGTCTAACTCTCCTTCCTGCTGTATCTGGTTCAACGGGTTCAGAGGACACTCGCGTCTCCAGTGTCCAATCTGGTGACAAAGATGACATGCTGTAGTCTTTTTCAATGTCGCCACATCCATTCCTGTCTTAGGGTCTATTGACTGTGGCCTTCCCTGACCCTGGGCATTCTGCATTCCTCCTTGATTGTTTCCCTGTTTCCTTCCCAACGTTCCCCCATTAGGCTGTCCCTGGGCTGTTTGCATCTGCACAAGCATCAGTTTATCCTTCAACTTCCTGTGCTTGGATTCTATCTCATCACTACAGTATCTAGCATACCGTACAATCCCATCTACAGGCTTGTTCTGCCAACAAATCAAATGCTGCTGTATCATGAGACTAACCTCTGGCCTCCATCCCAACACAAACTTAGAAACAAACTGTCCCATGTCTTTCGTATCCAACACATCTAGACCACTGTACTGTTTAAAAGCCTGCAAAAGTCTCTCATAAAACTCATGCACAGTCTCCTTAGGCTCTTGCACTGTCCTATCTATCTTCACCCAATCGATGTCCTGAGGTGAAATTTTCGACTTCAACCAAGTAATCACTTGTTCGAACTTTTTCATCACTATAAGCGACGGACCATTCAAAATTGGGTCCCTGTCAGGCTCCGAAGTCGGCCACTCAACAGCAATTTTACATGCCGACCACAAATCACTCGGAACCACAATGTCAAATAAGGTGTTCAGATAAATCCACAATACCTTTGAAATTTTGACAAAGCAATCGACTTGCTTATACCACTCCACAGGTTTCTCCCTAAGTCGGGGAAAATCATTTGTGAAGGCAGCCAAATCACTATATTCATAACAACAAAGTCAGTGTGATGTAAACAAGGCACTTTGTATCAAAAGAGCATGGATCTACAGGCTCAGAACAAGCATGTATGTTGTTAAGAGGAACATAGACCTACAAAGATAATACAAGTTATGTATAAAGCCCTCACTCACCAACCTGGTTGGTGACATGCTTCATCATCGGGCTCCACTGGGTATGGCCGAATGCCATCCCAGTGTGCTGCAACGCCAGGTTACTGCGGAGCGGGGTTCATGTGAGGTGACAGTGAATTTAAAAACTTCCAATTGAGTCAAAAAGTTAATTTATTAATTTTGCTAATCGGAAATATTAAAAATGAGTGAGGGTCAAAAAATAGAAGACCTGTTTCACTCAATGGCGGTCAACATGTTTCTGCCTAAATGAATGTTCAACAGGCTTTCGTCAGGACCAGAGTGGGGGTGCAGAGTCCCGGTGGTGTGAGCGCGCTAAGGTTCACCCTGCCGTGGACTACTGTGTGAAAAATATATATACAGTGAAAAAGTCCGCCAAATATTATTGTGGTGGAGAGAAACGAGTTTATTCTGGAGTTAAGAAGACACACAAACAAAAGACAAAACATGGAAGAGTTGCAAATGTTGATGGTCAACTCGTAATCAAACGCTGTAGAGTCAGGCGAAAGACTTTGTGCTCAAATGAAGAAGTGACAATAACATATACCTCAGGTGCAGAAAAAGGTGAAAACAGTGCACCTAAGACTATCCGGATATCGGTGTCAGGTAAGTAAATTACAACTTCTTCTGAATAGCGTGTCTAATAATGTATATCGGAACACACGTGGAATTTAAACTCTGTGTGAGATTCTCAATTCACATATGGGCTGAGGCACAACAAAGCGTGCCCCTGTGAAAGTCATCGTAGGCTTAAAATGCAAGGAGAAACCATCTCACTAAGAGGCATATCCATTTGAAGCCTCAGGGATCCCGGGAGGGGGGTGGGAGCAATATGGCACACCCTGCAGGAGAGAAAGAAGAGGATGACGACCTCGAGCAGGGAAACTCTAGGACCGCTTACCGTAGAAAACGGGAAAGAAGACAGAGGAGGTTACTCACGCCCTCGCTGCTCGGCACCCGTTCAGAACCTAAAGCGCCTCTTGCAACCGGGTCCAGGGTGTGAGAGTCCATGGCGAGGGGCTCGTATAAGAGAAGGTGTCCCGTGAGCCGAGGAGGCAGTGTAAAAGAAAGAGTCAAGGGGATTGGGCAGATTCTGCCACCGCTTTACTGTGATTGGTTGGGATGGCGGCTGTGAAGCCAATAGTATCATCGGTAAAGAAGAAGTCGTCCAAAATAATGAGCGGCGTTTTTAAAGAAAAAAACTTTATTAAGCGTGGGAGCCAGACTCAGGGATCGCAGCTATCGCCAGGGTAACGAACCAGCAAAGGGAACATGGAGAGAGAAAAGGGACCTTCGCCAGAAGCAAATACGCTGTGTATTAATGTGTAGTTAGGAGGCCAGAAGCAAAGTAAAGAAAAGAAAACGAGCAAATAGATATCTCGTAAAAATGGGGTCTGCTGTAAAAGGTACTCAGGACTTCCATATGTGGGGTTAGGCACATATGGTACATCAGACACGCAGGTGTATGAAATGTATACAATGTGGAGCCAGTCCGTGTATATACCGTAGAACCAATCCTGGCTCATGGAGAGTAAGATGAATCACAAGTGGTGAATACTCTGTATGGTTATCAAGCTAACACCCAGGAATCATAGTATGGTGGTCCAGGGTATATTATCATTCAGGCCACGAAGATTGGTTCCCAAGCGGTAAACCCATCTTTGTTCCTTTTTGAAAAGGATTTTTGCAATGTTTTTTCGGGCTGTGATCTCCTCAATTACAGTCCATTGCAAGTCATTTGTGGTATGCTGGACAAACAGGAAATGCTCACTCAATTTGGTAGTGACGCGCTGGCACCTAATATTACTCCGGTGTTCACAAATTCGGAGTTTGACTTTCCTAGTGGTCATCCCTACGTATCGTAGACCACACGGGCAAGTGATTAGGTAGATAACATTGGGCGTATTACAGTTAGTATGCCCTCTTTGGGTCCAGATCCTGCCTGGTTTGAGATTCAGAGTGTTTGTATGTGAGGTTAGATGACATATGCTGCAGTCGGAGCAAGGAAAATGCCCAGTAATCTTTGGTAGGCCCCAAGCTTCTGTGATAGACCTTTGGATTGTGTCAGGTTGTGCGGTGGGGCGTGTATGTACCAGGCTGTTGCGCAAGCTCTGAGCTCGTTTGAAGGAGAACAAAGGTTTCTCCCATTTGCGATTATTGGTATTGATGATACGCCAGTGTTATATGATGGCTTTCTTCATTTTATTGGATAGGGTGCTGTAAGTGGTGACACATGTTAGTGGTATGGGCGTGGCCTCTTTTACATGATCCACCAATAGTACTTCCCTGGGTTGGTTTCTGGCACGTTTGTAGCTTCTAGAGCATAGAGGAAGGGGATACCCTCTGGCTGTCAGTTTGGAAGTTAAATCATCGGATTAGTATTTGAAATCACCCAGAGAGGTACAATTCCGCCGGAGACGGAGAAATTGCCCATATGGTAAATTCTCCCTCAGTGTACGAGGATGAAAGCTCGTAAACTCCAGAAGGTTATTTCTGGAAGTGGGTTTGTAGTACGTCTTGGTGTGAAGTGCTCCTTGTTTCTTTGTGATTACGACGTCAAGGAATACTACCTCAGAACGGTCGTAAGTATGGGCGAATCTCAAGTTGGGATCCAAGGTGTTAACCCAAACTAAGAAAGTATGGAGGGCGTTAATATTGCCTTGCCAAATTAGAAGCACATCATCATCTATATAACGCCTCCATAAGCCTATGGAGGGTCGATGTGGATTAGTTTCAGGCAGGATGTATTTTTGTTCGAAATCGTACACATACAATCCTGCTACACTGGGAGCGAAGGTACTCCCCATGGAAGTACCTGTAGATTGTAGATATAGATGTCCCTGGTATTCGAAAAAGTTATTTTTCAAGGCCAGAGAGGCACATTGAATGATGAAATCCTTAGTAGTCCTACTCCAGGGTACATGTACATATCCTCCATTCTGCACTTCTCGTACAGGGTAATTCCCTATCTCCATCATCCCTCCACCCGGAGGTGGTGTCTCTCCTATGGTTTTCTTAGTGCTTTTTTTCTGGGACCATCTTTCTTCCCACTTGTCAAGCATAATCCATGCACACATTGCTATGATTAAATCTTTGATATGGGTTCTCAATCCCATAACTCTTTTCTCTTCTAGTTCCTGATCACTGTACTGCAACCTGTGACTTCCTTGCAATGATTAATTTTAGACAAATCCACATCATACCGCTTGGCCAATTCCAACAATTTCTCATGAGCAGTTTGTGCTTTGCGAGTCACATCCTTCGCTACGAAGAGTAATTCATCTTGTTCGTACATTAAGATTCTCTCAAGAGGTAAATTTCCACTTATTATCTCATCCACCTCTGCCTTCAATCTCACAACATCTAACATCCTCCCTTTCAGGGCTCCCTTCAGTACTTCTCGACAACCTACACCATCCCTTTCATTGTACTCACATTCTCGTTCCTGTGACCTACTGTCTTCTGACATACTCATAGGAACAGAACGATTCACTATGGTGCCTCGTTCGCTTTCTGCTGTTAACACACTCTGGTTCTGGTTTCTCACTGGTGGCGTCCACATTCACAAATCTGATCTTGACTCGGCCAAAGACCTTGGTCTCACTGGTCTCGACTCTCCCTGTCCCCTAGAGGAGTCTGCTGTGGCTGGCAATGGCGTACTCCATTCTATAGGCTTCGGAGTCTGCTCCATTCCACTCACTGACCCACTTCCCTCGGTCACACTCCTCACTCCTACAGCTGACTGTACTGAGCTTCCAACCTTCTCTCTTGATCTGGGTCGTAAACTGAAACAATAGGTCCAATAGTGACCGGTACCTTTAGAGCATCCGGTAACCTCGCACCTCTCCCAACCTCTGCGCTAGCTACAGACTGATTCCTTGTACCCTCAGCTCCTGTCGAGATCTTTCCTTCTACTCTCACATCTGACTGAGTTGATACTCCCCCAGTCCCTTCCATCTGAGCTGACCTCCCTTCCGGGGCATCTGGGTTGTATGGAGGTGGTCTCTCAGATAATAACCTCTCTAATAGGCTATCGTCAGTATCACTGTCATCCTCATCATCCACTCTCTTTTCCTTTGAATTATCAGTCTTTACTAGTAAGGGATACAACCTGTGTCCCTCTATTGCCTGTACTCTCCATCTTTTCTCTTCTGCATCCCATCTGGCATCCTGGATCGCCTTAATCGACTTTTTCATCCTTTCCTGTGTTCTATCTCTTTTCCTATCATGCGCTGCTCTAATCCACGCATGCAATGCTTCAAATTGTGTTGGCCCTGGCAAAGGTCGTAACGCCGCCATCACAGACTTCAACTGGTACAACACTTCCAACCTGAATGAACCATATCTTGGGAAAGCTAATTCTCCTTCGCCTTGGATCATTTTATGCCAATTTTCAAGCCAAATTAAAGTATGCAACCCCACATTTCTTGCCATGTAATGTGCCGGAGTATCCTCGGGAGGGGCTTCTTCTCCCCCATGAGTAACCACATGTTTGTCACCTCTACACAATTCTCGGAAAACTTTAAAGCATTTCATAATGACCAAATTCTGAACGTACACAATTTTCCGTTACTTCCTGATATCAATCCACCAACGACAACGCGACTCACACCAACCGACCTATCGACCTATCGCAGCGCGACACCCTCTGACGTCACTTTTGCTCCACTCGCAGCAATTCCCCTCCTTCACAACTCACGTCTCACCCTTGCATTCGTCCCATTCATACGCTGAAATAACCATTTGTCCCAAACAAGTTACTTCTCTGACTGTACGTCCACAGTCTCTCGAAGTTGTCGACCTCGGTTGGCAACTGTCCGTCCCCGTCCGGCCAGACAGATCGCCTCTGATAGGTTACAAATACTCAAATCCACATACAACAACCCACGACCAGCGTCGGTTTGCCATACACTCACACATTCGCTCCCCCTATCTCGGTCCAGGTGATCGATGCCGCCTCACGATCTCCTTAGGGTGGTCAACAAAATCTACCGTGGGTGTCTTCTACACCCAATCGCTTAAGCTACTCGTCGAGCCTAAGACTTTCCCGGGCTCACAGCCTGATCTCACAATCGCTCAACATTCACACCAACTCCGCAAGACATCACACAACAAATCAACACCGCAATCCACAACATCTCACCCTATTCATACTCCCTCCTCGAACTGCTGCTTTCTGCCGCACTGCTACTCTCCGTCGATGTCCATCAGCCGCCATCGTCTGCTGCTCACCATCTGATGATTCACCATCACTTAGCGTCTATGGGCCTCAAGGATCACTTATCCTAATCTAGATCTTCCCTCGCTATCGGAAATAACCATCCGTCTCTGCTACCAACTGATAAGGCCGGAATCTTGTCTAACCAATTATCTACAAGAACCCTCTCAGGTCGACTGGATCTTTTTACTTGCCAAATAGCGTAGATGGAGTAAACACAATTATCAGGATGTAACTACTGCAAGTTGACATCATTAAAGGACAAAGGACTCAGGATCTAAAATGTCCGAGATTTTATTATGAGCAAAAACATCTGAACATAAAGGCACCTCAATACGAGGAGCAAAAGATAAATGGGCACTAACACAAAAGCTAGCCTACGAAGACTTCGCATTCGACTAAAAATAAAAAGAATTACAGATTCTAAAAGCATCAAATAAAAAATAGTTATGCTGATATCGATCTTAGGAATCATTAGTCAAAACATTTCTGTCCCTACTCTATTCTAAAATGGCATCTCTACTTAGCATTCCCTCCCAAACAAGAGAATCATGGAAAAGGTGTCAGAAGTGAAACTTCCTAAGAAGTCTTCACTTAGTGAGAGCTCGATCTTTGATGCTCCTTCTAGCTTCCCGCCTAAACCTCATCTGCTCAACCCACGGGAGTCTGTCCCTAATACAAAACCCCAAAATCGCAAAACGCGCCCTTCGGCACACCTCTTCAACCAGGTCTTCCTCCGGTAAATTTCCATCCAGAGCTGTCCATCTTCCATCGTCCGTTAACTTGACCTTGGGTCCCAGGCACCTTCCATACTAAGAGTTACAGTTGCACATTCCAGGCACTTCCCTGTAGGCTTCTCGCCGTATCTCAACTCCTAAAACAAAGACTTATTCTCACTAACGAGCTAAATGTCCTTGCACCTGCAACAGAAACATGGGAACGAAAAGGAAAACTCATCACATCTTGAAGTTTTACATTTCACGGCAACTCAAGCCTTAACCAAAAAATCCCTGTCAGCCTGTCAAATATAGCTAAAATAAGAAATGAACGGGCCTTCTCTTCTACATATGCAGTTAGGCCTAACAAATTTAGACATACTACAAAATCACATTCTAAGCATTAATTCAAATTAATCATCTTGTAAATAAGCAACCTACTTTTTAATTCTAACGTAGCACACATTTAATCCATTACATTGATTGTGAAACCTAATCATCTACATTATTCCAAATACATTCACAATAACTTGCAACGTTAAACTTCACAAACGTTATTACATGTCTAACACTTCTATGTTAAATGATTATAGCAAATACAATTCTATGACGCTTCTAGACATACATTGATTATATGCGGGTGCCGACTAACAGTGAATATGATGCACCCCTACAAATCTCAGAATCACATGGCGCTCTATCACATTCCAGCAGCAAGGGTCAGTATTCTGTGCCGTGGTCGCCACTGGCAGTCATTCATATATTGGGGCTGGTCAGCCATTAACTCCAGGCACCTTTGACTGTACTGGGCATGATTAAATTGGCAGATATTGCTCTCTCCTTTGCTTCACTTCATACATGAGCACAGCTACACGTTGGCAGTGGCACGATCTAAGCAGCCCCGGTCATACAAGTTCAAAACACAAGCACATCCTACACAGATCACACTGCATTCACACATCCTTCCATCTACTACCGCCTTTTGAGCTTAAACTCTCACTTCAATTCAACCAATAGCACAGAGGCACACACACGATTATCAGGCAGCTCTCTCTACCACACACAACATCGAGGCGCGCCGCTCGCCAGTAGCCCACATCAGTAATCCCCACTCCACTGAGCACATTGCCACAAGCCTGCAAATGCACGTGGGCACCTCGTCGTGAGTATGAAAACGCTATAAAACGCACAAGAAGTAAAATACAATGTAGGGTCTGGAAGGAGACCTGCTCTCAGAAATCCAATGTATTGAGAAAGTAGTCGGTCTGTTGACACCCGGAGGAGGCACACAAATTGACACGTGGGAGATGAACCGTATCCCTGAACTAGTGTTAGTCTTCTGTACAACTATCTTTAGAATTAATTCTGATCAGCACATAGAGCAAAGCACTAGACTTATGGCCCTCGCCTCAAATTTTTAACACTACATGTTAGTTCACAAAATCGGATCACCAACACGTAACGAGGTAATAATTACTAATATTATGAGTTTACTTGTACGGCAGAGATTAAACCAAGCTCGGTGCTCAATTATAAACTTTATTAGCCCTGCCACAAGCTCCCCTGGGCATGTTTTTCTATATTTCGGCTCATTTTAGGCAAGGTTCATTGGACATACTCCTCCTGACACAGAGGTCGCGTATTTTTATATATCTGGAAGCTGCACTTATTTATAGAAAATAAACTATAGGAACCGAGCCCAAATGGTTAGGAAAGCCACATGCTTCCAAGGTGGCACTTTAAAAGCTACCTTAATATAACATCTAAGCTAACTGCTTGCCCATCACCTATTGAAGGATTTTTAATTTCATTCCGACTCTTCACTGCCCTTCAACCATCTCATATAAAAACTCTGTCGTTTTTTCCACATCGGATTTCAGCAAAAGCAAGCTGCTGTCTACAATTCATTTGAGGGAATTGCTCTACCCACCATGCTCTTCGGCCTACCTTCAGTCCACACTTCATTGACGACACACACCATTCGGCCCATTCCCCTTACCAACCCGTTACTGCAGCACAGAACTGGTATTTGAGGTACTTGCTGCTGCACCTGGCTCTAGGGTGACCAACCGTCGGTAAATTTCACGGACAGTCCGTAATTTTGGCCGTCTGTCCGTTGTCCGTGAAGGATTCTTTAACGGACGCCATTTGTCCGTAATTTTAACCGGGCACCGGTCACACCACCCTAAAGCCGGCACAGCTTCCACCCACCTCCCTGCTTGACTCCGATGCTGTTGAGGTCGGGTGTAACAGACTCCAATGCAGTACCAAAGCTCAGATACCCAGCAGCATTGGAGAGGCACAGCGGGATGGCAACCCTCACACCTTCCGCCCTTGATGAGCTGTTAAGAGGTGCTTGAAGGTAGGTGACTGAGAGGGAGGGGCTGCAGTTTCAGGAGCAAGGGCATCTATTCAGATGCAAACAGCCCTGAATGCGTCATGTCTCTGCAATTTAGAGGGGCCTCACACATTCCCTTTCTGCCCAGGGCCCCAAACATCCTAGAACCGGCCCTGATTACCCCAAGGCAGCACGTGGTTCTCGTCACAGAGCTTAATTACTGTCACTAAATTGTAAGCAAACCTTGGTTCTTCAAACATGCAGTCTATAATGTAATAAAATAAAGAAATGGCACAGTGGCACCCACACTGATTAACAAAGTATGGAGGACAATCAGTTAAATCAGTTCTCTTGGAGTATCTCCTTTAAGTACTGTAAATCACAGTGGGGGATGGCAAAACTAACATTTTGGAAAGAGAGCCTGTCTTCTCCTTGTCTTGTCCAGGAGGGGGTGAGGAGCCCTACCCCACCCTGGAAGAGACCAAGATGATACTAGACTACTGCATGCCCACCCCTGTGCCCACCCTGGTGGATCCTGTTCCCCCTCCTGTGATGGCTCCTGCCCCCTCCCCCGGTGATGGCTCCTGTCCCCCCATGTTGTGACTCCTGTCCCTCCTGCCTGTGATGGCTCCTGACCCCCTTGTGGTGGATCCTGTCTCCGCCCTGGGTGGCTTCTGTCCCAGTCCTGGAATGGCTCCTGCAGCGAGGGTGGATGGAAGAGTGAAAGGATGGATGAGTGAAAAGGTGGATGATTGAGTGGGTGGATGGATGAGTGAAATAATGGATGGATTGATGAATTGATAAGTGCAAGAGTGAATGGATGGACGGATGAGTGAAAGGGTGGATGTAAGGATGGATGAGTGAGTGAAAGTGAGGGTAGATGGACAAAAGGATGAATAGATGAGTGAAGGAGTGAAAGGATAAATGGATGAAAGGATGGATGAGTGATAGGGTCAATGGATGGATTCATGAGTGGATGGGTGGGTGGATGGAAGAAAGGATGGCTAAGTGAAAGGGTCGATGGAGAGAGAAAGGGAGGATGGATGGATGACTGAAAGGGTGGATGGGTGGAAGGATGAGTGACTGGGTGGATGGATGGATGGATGAGTAAGTGAAAGGATGGCTGGATGGGTGAAAGGGTAAATGGCTGGATGGATGAGTGAATGGATGGATGGGTAGAAGAGTGGATGGATGAGTGTACAGATGGATAGGGTGAAAGGGTGGGTGGATGGATAATGGATAGATTAGTGAAGGGACGGATGAAGGGATGGATGGATGAGTGCAATGATAGATGGAAGGATACATGATGGATAGGTTTGCAAATGGTTGAATATGTTTGGATATGGCTGGGCTTACATATATACTATTGCACAACCTCCTCTGATGTGTCTGTAAAACTTACCTATTGTCCTGAAGTTTTGTCCTGAATTTTGACCTCCTGTCCTGAATTTGTGTCCTAAATTTTGACCCTTTGTCCTGAATTTTTACACTCACAGTCCTGAATTTGCACCAATGCCAGTTGGTCATCCTACCTGGCTCGGGCTTTGGCCTTGTTACCAGAGCCGCGTTTTCAAGGCTCCTAGAAGCAAGGCCAGGAACCGAAAATAAGCCAGACTATAAAAGACACGAGTTGTTTACATAGTTTCTTTCGTCTCCATTTCTTCGCCCGAACATTTTGGGGCAAACACGAGGCAACTTCGAGTCGAAAGGTGGCACGAGTAACCATCATGTAATATCACTAGGTGATTACACTTCTAAGCCTGGCATTTTTAGTTTGAAAACTTTTTATTAAGTTATCAACAAACGAGATGCAGTTAGACATGGGGCGTAGGTCATAGGCCGGCAACTGTTGTTTTGCTTTGCAGAGCATCAAAATAACAGAAAATAAGAACTTCCACGCCTCCCTCCCTATCCCCCCTCCCGTCTCCTCCCCCGTTCCAGATGCCTGAGCAGCAAGGTGAAAAAACAGACCCAGCACTCCACAGCACAGAGGGGTAATGTTTATTTTGCGCTTTGACTCAATTCAGGAAGGCGAAGCAGGCGTAGATATCTAGGGCAGGACAGCTTGCGGAATTCAGTGCACAACAGAGAGACAAAGGGTCGCCAAACATCAGCAAAGGAAGCACTGGCGTAGCTAGGGGGGGGCAGTCCACCCCAGGCGGCACTATTTGGGGGCGGCGGCCGCGAGGCACTGGTGGCCCATGGCGGCAGGCCTTATAATTTATTTGGACACTCGCTGACACTACTGTCAGTTACTACAGTAGTGTCCCCAAATAAATTATAAAGGCCGCCGGCAGTGGCGGGCGGCAGCCGTGTGAACAGCAAGCACACTTGTTAAGGGACATACGTAACCCGTTTGTGGTTTCCGTCCCAGGGCCGTCAATCTTGTAGCTCACGAAAGCGCTACCAATGACGGCCCCGGGCATAATTGGCCAGCCCTCGTGCTGAAATGTAGCGCAGCACGGTAGCAGTGACACGTCAAGCAGTCGTCTCTCGTGAGCGCGGCCGTCAGTTTGACTATTATCACTGGAGGCGGGCGGCAAACTCAAATTGCCGTGGCCCGCTGTGATTCACGGCATGAACAGCTGCAGCCAGCCTTGCTTGCACCTTTGCAGCGTGGAGGGTAAATGTTTATAATGAGGCGGCCGGCAAACCCGAATTGTCACAGTGACAGCGCGCAGTAGTGGTCTGATTAGCCTGCAGCCACTGCCTTGAGAGATGGTATGTCAAGCAATTCTTGGAGCGCCACCGCCACACTCCTCCGGACTCTGCCCAAGTAAGTGCCACCAGCCTGTTGAGAGTGGGGTAAAAAATCTGGACTAGTGCTCTGGGAAGGTGGAGGAAAAGTATCCTGCCTCAAGAGTGGAACATGCGCAGAGGGCAGGTGGGGCTGTGGAGGGAGCTGGGAAGGTTCGGTCCTGGGTGAGGGGTAAACGCCTACAGGAGGGGCAGTCAGCGAGGCAGACACCCACAGTAAGGGGAAAGTCGGGGTATCTGCACAAGCAGTGCTTTAAATGAGCAGGTACAGAGTGCCATCGGGGCTTTCTATTGCAAGTGAGAGTACCTGCACTTCTCGGCAGAGGTGCAGTTGTAATTAGAGAGTACCAACAGTTCTCAGTAGTCCGTACCATGCAGCTACTCTGAGTCCGCGAGGACCTATTCTTCAGTATTCCAGGTTCAAGTATTAAGCCCAAGTGCTGTTCAACGGGTTTTTAGTTTAGTGTACTCAATCAGGTATAATGTGTGCAGTTGGCTACAGTGCCAATTTTGTAATTTACCACCAGCATATTAAGGGTACGCTGGGTGGTCACACAATTTTACCCGAAGCAGAACTTCATAGCTGCAGGATCGGACTGGCCTATAGGCAGGGCCACTGAAATTGTGTGGCAGGAGAGGGCCAAATTATGCGGCAAGGGTGAGTAAATTCCGTGGCAAGACAAGGCAAATTTTGAAGTTTTATGCGGTACATTTTGTAATAGTATTACTTCATTACTTCTTTAGTTTTTAAAATTGGTAACACTGTCTAGGCATTGGTTGCACCTCATTAGCACCAGTTTAGTACCCAAATATAGCAATAAGCAATAGGAGGGCGGCCAGTCCTGCTTTGTAAAGGGCCTTTCACTACACTGCAACATTTTTAGTAGCTTTTGAATCATTTAAGCAAAAAAACGAATTTTGTTAAAATCTGCAGATTATGCGGAAGATGATGGACTGTGTGGCAAACATGGCATATCTAAATTTATGGAAAAGTTGCTGCGGCCGCACAATAGCATAATTCCAGTGCCCTGCCTATAGGGCAATCTGGCAGTGCCCAGTGGTCTGGTCTGATTGGTCAGTGTGTGGGCTGTCTTTTTATGTTTGTGTCCTGTTTTATTGTCTTGTGGGCTGGTTTTTACTATTGATTTCCCTGACAGTAGCATAAACATGGTCTACAGAAAGCACAAATAGTTGCAGTCTTCCATATCTTGCAAAACACACAGCGTGTTTTTACAACTTCAAAAGTGTCCCAATTTGCATACATGAGAGACTTTTTTTAGCTTTCTGATTCACTATTGGGGCAACTTTTTATTTTCAGACCTGGGTCTATTTTCCTCCCAGTGCAACACTGCAGAGCTGCATTGATAAACAGTGTTAGTGAAAAACAAATTTGAGGCGAATTTCATCCTGCACCTTGTTTTAAAAGGGGACTCCCGAGGTGCAGGCTTGCTGTACTTTAGGGCTGTGAATGTTAAATTATCAGCATTGTCGATTTCATTGAACAATTTTAGCGCCTGACGCTCCGAGAGCACTATGAGAAATAACGACTGGTGGAGAGATCTGGGAAGGCAAGCTGAGGGGAAGGTGGTAGGTGGTGGGGGTGGGGGTGCAGAACGCGCCTGTGAGTGATGTAGCACTGAGAATGGCATAGCAATAAGGCAGTAATGGCTTTAGCAGCAGGGAGGTATCTGGGCAAGTACACAGTTGCAAGATTAACATAGGGGCATATTTACAAGCCCTTATCGCCCAGGAACGTCACTTTGTCCGACATTCCTGTGGCGATAAACCCTTCGTCTTATTTATGAGGCGGCATTAAACCACTGAACTTGGCTTAAAGCCACCTAGTAAATTAGACCCCATTTCACACTGCATTGTGCAGCACACATAGAAACAGCAAAACACCATGAATCATTTTTTAAAAAAATGACAATTTGCAACTTCTATGTGTGCTGCATAATGAAGTTACAAATCACAATTTGTTTATGTTCAGGAAGGGACACCTTCCTGCACATAAACAGACATTCCCACCAAGGTAGACACCTTTGCACTATGGTTCAAGTTTGCCTGTGTTGGCAGCTAGGTTTAGTACCAGCGGAACCACAAGGGTGCACCGCATTCTTGTGAATACGGTGCCTCCCTGCATTTTCAGAATGGCGGAGTGAGGCATTAGCAATGTTTGTTTAATGCCACATTTCTGCATTTGAATTTGCCCCTTAGTCCCATGTTCGTAAGATATGGCTCTGCTTCTCTCCACCGCTGCTGGCGCATCTAAGTTCCCTTCCTTTCTGATGCTTTGCAGCTGTTAGAGTTTCTCTTTGCTCAAATGGGAGTAATTTCTGAAATTTATATGTTTCCCTCGTCTTCATTGCTTGATTTTGCTCGGGAGAAAGTGTCACTCATAGACATTGAAATGTCACTCATAATTACACTAAAATTATGAAAATGTCACACATAGCAATCTGAAATCTTGGCAGCTATGAGTCGAGTCTGGGGCAGTGGAATTGCTGGGCGATTTACTGCAGACTGCAGCAGAACCAACCCCTTCGGTAGAGACCCTGCCACCACTGTGGCATACTGGAGCCTGAGGAAGGTAAGAGCTAAACAATTGTCACAAGGGAAGGGAAGGATCTTTGGTGAGTGGCAGGGCAGTGGGCACATGTCCTATAAAAAGAAGTGGGGGGGACTAACCAAGTTAGGCAGTCAGCAAATGACATCATGACACGTGCTATCCATAGCTGCCAAGGTTTCAGATTGCGATGTGTGACATGTTCATAATTTCAGTGTGGTTATGATTGACATTTGACACTTTCTTGCGTGCAAAAATCAAGCAATGAAGAGGAGAAAACATAAATATCAGAAATTAGACCCATTTGAGCAACGAAAAACTCTTAGAAGATCTAAAACTGCTGCAAACGCCTGCTGCAGCTGACTATAATTAAAATGACAGCTATGGACCTCTAGAAAGCAGGTCACATGGCTCCGCTAAGAATTAACACCAAAAAGAGCAAGGACCTGCAGTTAGGCTGTAGAACCGCTGGAGCGAAGCTGTGCAATAAGAGCCACTGACAATACAAGACAACAGTTTAGTAGAGAACACAGATCTTTACTGGACCCCACTAATGTAGAAGAGGTATTGGTGGGTGCACATGAGGCATTCAGAGTTGTAGTGGCATGAGCATCACCAGAGCCTGCCTTGATGTCCTGGCATAAATATTTCTAGTGTCGCACAGCGAGTGACAAGTAACACACCAAGTATAAATACACCAGACGCCACTTCAAGCAAAGATTGATTTTTTTTTTTTCAGCCCATGGCACATAAGCAGCTTGTTCTTCAGTCGGGTATTCAGTCCACCCTGCATTGCTCTTTAAAGCCTGCAGCACAGCAGGTGTCGAAAAACCCCTAAATCCAACACCCCACCTTCAGATCCAGATTCACACAGGTAAGTGCAAAAGTAGTCTGTCTCGAGTGACGGTCAAAACGCACGCTGATGAGAGTACCTGTCTGTGAACATGTAGCATTGTGGCTGTTTGGAGAGAGCTCAAATAATAAACCAGGAGAGAAGAATCACTAAACTCCATGCTGCTCTCTCTGTCCCACATGGGACCTGGGCCCAGACTGTAACAGGTTGTGAGAGGCCCTAACAAAAATCTCAATTGCCTTAGGCCTATACCATAAATTCATTAGAGTCAGCTGACTCACGTACTGCGGCCACCACAGTGAGTATGTGCGTGATAGCATGATTGCTGGGCAAGCCTCGGGAGAGCCTATGTGACACCCATAGCGGTCACAGTCAGGCAGGATGACAAATATGTTTGAAAGTATTTTAAAAAATCACACCAGTATAATTAAGCGAGTGGCCCCGGGGTGCTGTGCGCAGCCCTCTACAGCTGCAAGTTCAGATAGTTAACACTTATTTGCACTAGTTAATAGACCAATGTAAAACTAGCATTCCAACGATACATGTGAGAAGCATTTGTGCCCGAAATTTGACAGTGAGGTGAGATTCAAAATTCGAGTCCGAGACTTAAGCTCACACAATCACAGGGCTACGGATGCCAGGGGCGGCAATCTAAGGGATATCCCCGGGCGCCACAAGCTTTAGCTACGCCACTGAAAGGAGGCCCCATCCCCTTGAAGCGAAGAGGTAGTGCGTTCCATACCGAGAACGTACCACAGTCAGTGCAGCCATCTCTATGTGGTATTCTGTCTGCGCCCCAGTGTGATAAGATATTTTGTAATGCCGCACCTAGAGCTATGCCTAATTGCCTGCCTTTGCGAGACTTAAGGGAAAAGGTAAGTCTATCAGACACCCCCTAAGCCTGGCATTTTTGTGAATGGATATCTTTGAATTGGGCATCCCTCTTTCCTTAAAAGCCAGGCCAGGCAACGTTCCCCTAGCAAAATTAGCTGTTCATTTCTTTGACTAGCCGTTGATGCATGTTAATGCCGAATGTGGATTTCTAATTCTGCAACGTCATACACCAGAAAAAACGCTTTTCTGAGTTTATCACAACAGGAGCACATACGTTAATAGACGGGGTTGTAGCACGTTTATCGATAATATTAGAGTATATGTATTTAATGAAATTATATGATTTGCAACCACCGCAAAGTAGATGCAGGGTATGAAATATCAGTACTGGCATAATCCTGCTTCGATTTGTTTTCCCGTATTTGCACCTCTTAAACACAAATGCAACCTCTTAAAATGAATTTCCTTCATAAACTATGAGCTTTTTTTCACTAATCCACTTTGAACGCCTTAACTTTTCCCATTCAAACTCTTTAGGAATGTGGTCAACCCGTTTACTGCCTGGCGGGTTCCTCTCTCCAGCCTTAAAAATACCACACTATAGGATATTTTTCTTGCTAATATATTTTAATCCTCCAGCCATCTTCTTTAACACTGAAATCATAAATCTCAGTCTGGCCTGTGGTGAGAAAAACGTCTCAAATATCTAACCTATGAACCAGATCTCCAAGGTCGTTCTTTGTGACTACTTCCTTGTTGTTAACTTGTTTTAAATACCAATGGTAGGAATTAAGGAGTTCTCCGAGCGGGCAAGGGACATGCTTTGGAAAAAGTAAGCCAATGTTGTCATGGTTACCAAAATGTGATTACGAAATATGAGAGACTTATTCGAAAAACTGAATCTGGCTCAGTGTCAGAATTCAAAATGATTCTGCTGTCGGGAAACTCACGTTTATCTTCAACAAAGAACGAGCACTAACAAAGCCAATAAGTCAGACTTTTATTTTTGAACGGCCATTTCGTGAATATAGTTGTGCAGTTGGGAGAAAGAGTGAATGCAAGAATTAGTCAATAGTTGATTCAATTATGGATTGATGAAGTAGTGAGAGTTACAGCCTACTGTAAGAATGAGTACAACTAGAAATTCTGAAATGGCAAGGAGGGAAAAAACATATACAAACTCTCACTCTTCAATAGAGGACTGTATATTCGTCTATTGTAAGGCCATAGTCCTGTCATTCCTTTCATTCTATTTTAACAAAAAACTATCACAAACCAGAAAACATGTGATTACATAATTTAATTATCGTAATCATTAATTACTTCATCATAATTTTTGAACTTTTTTCCAACAAACTATATACATATATCTACACACACATACAACAATTATATACAAATTACAAGAGATACACATACAACAATAATATACAAATCACAAAGTGTAAACAACAATTCATTGGTTCCTTCCACCCGATTCGTCAGAAAGTGTTCACCTATTCCATATAGGGAATACACTTCGAGGTAGTCTTATCTACACAATCTGTTCTATTTTCTCCAGAACCTTAATCTAACAATTGTGCGCAAATATATTTCCAAGCTTAATCAAATAATATAATCAGACCCCTCTTATCGTAATCTGTCTGCGGACACGTTTCGGCCTCCAAAGATATCTTGGCCTCCTCAGGACAAGGGTGAGGGAAACAACCTATACAAATATACAAAATCACATGTAGTGTCTATTCATCACTAAAGCTGTCTCAATCTCTGTGCCAGTCACCGTAAACCCCCGTGCCACACATGTCAAACAAAATATAGAATCAAGGTGAAAATAAAATAAAATCATACTGTGGAAACTCCTAAGTGAAGTATACCAATTAACCAGTGCTCAACAGCATTACGATTACTGGCTCCGTGCTTCGCAAGCACCCCTACAGTAACCTCCCTATACAAGGGCCAAAAAAACATACCTCTTTACTTTCACAAGACTTCCCTGGTGGTGTCTATCGTGGTTGTGTCATTCGTAGTAATGGCACAGAGCACTAAAGCCTCCGCGAGCTTTCCATTAAGAGCACTACTCGGCATGTTGATGGTATTTAGTTTGTCCTTTTCTTTAGTTGAAAATAAAGCTTCTTGTTGATACTGGTGTAGTTGGTAGTATGTGTCCGATATGGTTAGTCCTTTGCTCCTGTTTATTATCGAGAACTGGGAACAATAGACCCTTATTTGTGTTGTTGCAGTTAGGTGGTTCTCTTTGGTAGTCCTTCTTCTTTTTTGTTACTTGTTGCCAGCCGTGTCCCGATCACGTGGGACGCCGAGTAGTGCTCTTAATGGAAAGCTCGCGGAGGCTTTAGTGCTCTGTGCCGTTACTATGAATAGAAAAACAATGAGAGAGAAAGGGTATTCTGCACGGGAATACTCCTGGTCCCCTTAATCAATATAATCAAACACTAGGAGGAGTACACCCTGGAGGTACCTCAGTGCCTCCGTAATAAAGAGAGGTGCACCAAAAGGACAGAATCGTCCTTTTTAGAAGACCCCTCACTCACCAACCTAGTTGTTGACATGCTTCATCATTGGGGTCCCACCCGGATAGCCGAATGCCATCCGGGTGTGCTGCGACACCTGATTACAGTGGAGCTGGTATTTTCTTTTGTTGTGTGTAAATGAAAAGAAGTGATTTACAAATTGGCCAGTTTTAACTCTCTAAGGATAAAACTCTTTATTCTGGAGCAACTGGACAATGTGAAAAATTCAGGGGATACCACATGAGGTATCTAAAAGTGAAGTGAAAGATAAAAGTGGTCTACATGTTTCAACCTCGTGGAGGAATATCCAGGTATTCATCAATAACCAGGGCGGTCTACACACGCTAAGGTGTACCCTACCCTTGGTTAATGTGAAACCCCATCATGTACTCACAGTGGGGATAGATCCTTTCTTGAAATTCTAGAAAGGAAAAAAGCTTGCGGCGCTAAGTTAACGTGCCTCATGGGTGCCGGGGTCAAGGAGCTCGTTCCTTCCACCATTGCGTGTGGAACAATACCGGCTGTTGTGCCTAAACCAGGACCCGCATCGGCGCCCCGAGGAATTACTACGAATGACACAACCGCGATAGACACTACCACGGAAGTCTTGTGAAAGTAAAGAGGTACGGTTTTTTGGACCTTGTATAGGGATGTTACTGTAGGGGTGCTTGCGAAGCACGGAGCCAGCGTAATATGGACTGTTGTTAGAGTGAAGTTTTTTCTTTTCCGTTTTTCTAGATTTGTACCTGTAGCTCGAAGTGGTGACTTTTTAGTGGACTTCAGTGCCTTCTCCATTAGTTGGATGCGCACAGCTTATGAGTTGAAGATAAGACGATTTAGGAGGAGTGGAAGAGTAGCAGTACTCTAATAGTTTGAGATATACCATTGTTGGGTAAAGTTAAGCATCTATGAATGCATTTGTATTACAGTTATACACCCTGAATAATGAGTGTTGACTAGCCTGGTCCCGATTTTAAGGCACACGGAATTGTTTCCCACAAGTGAGTGCTCCTTTCCTATTGAAACCAGGTCACATTCCTGTATTTGGTATTTTGTTGTAGCACTTTTGATGACTTTGACTGAGGTTTTATATGTTGCACATTTGTTGTTCGGTATGGTAATGCTGTTGAGCACTGGTTAATTGGTATACTTCACTTAGGAGTTTCCACAGTATGATTTTTATTTTCATTTTCACCTTGATTCTATATTTTGTTTGGGTGTTACATGTGTGGCACGGAGGTTTACGGTGACTGGCACAGAGATTGAGACAGCTTTCGTGATGAATAGACACTACATGTGATTTTGTATATTTGTATAGGTCATTTCCCTTACCCTTGTCCTGAGGAGGCCAAGATGTCTTTGGAGGCCGAAACGCGTCCTTGTCAACAGATTACGATAAGAGGAGTCTGATGATATTATTTGATTAAGCTTCGAAATATATTTTTCGCACAATCGTTAGATTAAGATTCTGGAGAAAATAGAACCGATTGTGTAGATAAGACTACCTCGAAGTGTATTCCCTGTATGGAACACTTTCTTTTTGACGAATTGGGTCGAAGGAACCTATGAATTGTTGTTTACACTTTGTGATTTGTATATGATTGTTGTATGTGTATCTCTTGTAATTTGTATATAATTTTTGTGTGTGTGTGTGTGTATATATATATATATATATATACATGTATATAGTTTGTTGGAAAAAAGTTCAAAAATTATGAAGAAGTGATTTACGATTACGATAATTAAATTATGTAATCACGTGTTTTCCGGTATGTGATTGTTTTTTGTTAAAATGGAATGAAACGAATGACAGGACTATGGACTGACAATAGAGGAATATTCAGTCCTCTATTGAAGAGGTGAGAGTTTGTATATATTTTTTCCTCCTTGCCATTTCAGAATTTCTCGTTGTACTGTTCTTTACCCAGGCATAGGAGGGTAATTTGGGTAAACCCCCACTATTTTCTGAATATACTGGAAGAATGAGTGCATGATTTCACTAAGAAAAAGAAAGTACTTAATAAATGGGTATACAGCAACGCAAGCTCACCCAAATTGGACCTCATGCTGCTTCCTACATTGGATTATATCTCCCCCTTACCCTCCTATAGAATATGTGGCAGCTCAAACAAACACCATCAAGCAGTACTATCACAAATGAAACCAGTTATCTCCCTATGCTTCATTCACATGTGTAATGTAAACAAGTGTATTGCCCCAATAACATCTTTTCACTCTTTGCAATGGACTCCGTTCCACTTTGGAAATATGTTTGTTATATGTGAAATATCTAAAATAAACATTGATACATTCCAAACAACATGACAGGATTGATGTTTGCCTGGTGAGGAGTGACGACAAGTTAATAAAAAAACAACATGCTTTCCCAAGATTTTGAAAGCAAAATTGATAATATTACATCTAACGAGGAACTATAGCACAATGTTTCACTGTGACATATCCTAAAGGGGCTGCGTTGAACCTTGCCCTTTTTTCAGGGTTGTCACCAAACTTTTTGCCTTCCCCTGCCGACTTTCGTTGGCTTCAGGACTCTGGGCACTTTACCACAGCTAATCAGTGCAAGTGCTATCTCCCCCAAAACATGGTATGATTGGTTTACACCTTTTTGGCATATTAAATGTACTTATGTGTCCCTTGTAAAGTGGTATCCCATATATCCAGGGCCTGTAAATTAAATGCTACTAGATGGCCTGCAGCACTGCTTCTGCCACCCATACAAGTAGCTTTTCAAACCTGTGTCAGAACGCCCACTGCAGGACCTGCATGCATAGTTTACTACCACATTGACTTGGCGTTTAAAACTATTTTCTATGCGTTAAAACCCTTTTTTTACTACACATAGGTCACCCCTGAGGAACACCCTAGGTAGCCCTATTGACAGGATGCTGTGTAAGTAAAAGGTAAGACATGTGCCTTTTGTTGTGTGCATGTCCTGGTACTGACAAACAGCCTATTTTGTTTCTCACTACTATGAGGCCTATTCCTCTCATAGGCCTGCATTGGAAATTCCATTATATATGTTTTAGTGGCAATTCCTGATCCTAAAGGAGTAGCGTTGCCATGTTTGGTAAGTTTGGAATAGTGCTGATAAGTATTGCTTTCTGGTGTAGTTGGATTTCACATTACTATTTCAGAAATGCCACTTTTAGAAAGTGTGCTTTATAAGACAAGGCAACCCAGTATTCCCCCAAGGAACTGGGCAATGTAATTTACAAATAAAATACGTTCCTGAAGGAACTATTTATACTTAACACAGTGTTATGCTGGTGAAAAATATGATTCAATGGCATCAATAAATAACTCATGTGCAGTACCAATGACGTATTGTTAGGAGCATGAATATATATTTATAAAAATTGCATCATCAAAACATCATATCCACTGCCCATTATTTCAGTTCAAATATATTATATACAGCAATACATCAACAAAACAACAAATTCGACCTTACGATCCCCTTTAGTTTGAAAAAATCTATTCAATTTGGGAATCAAAGGAAGCACAAAAATCCTCCTAACTATGCAGATTCAAAACACCACAGTCCATATGATACAAATCATATTTCAACTTTTAATGAAGGGTTGAAACACCATACGGTGTCGGCAACGATTTTAGAGAGGACAGACTGTCAAAGTTTCAGTCTCAGATGATGCAACAGGTCAGCGAGACCATCAGGACTCAATGTTAACAAGCATTGAAAATGCAATGGGTCTCACCCTTGTTTAACCCCTTCGCTGCTAGGCCTTTTCCCCCCCCTGTGCTAAGACTTTTTTTGGCTATTTGGAGTAGTGCGCGCTTAGGCCCCTGTACATTTTTGACCACATAAGGTATCCACGCCATATTTGCGTCCTTTTCTTCCAACATCATGGGGATTCTAAATATACCCAGGGTTTGTGGATTCTGCTGGAGGGGTCCCAGAAATTAGCCAAAATACAGCAAACGTTTTTTTGGGGGGGAAATATGGGAAAAACGGGCTGCAAATGAAAGCGTCTGGGTTTTTTCCTGCAAGTGTTATCAGAAAAGGGTTTGTGGGGCTGAAATCACAATTTTCCCAGCTTTTAGGGAATGACAGACTTTTGTCAGAAAACCAACATTTTTTACAGTTTTGGCATTTTTCTGGGACATAGCCTATATTTGCTATTTTTTGTGCTTTCAACCTCCTTCCAGTTAATGGTAGAAATGGGTGTGAAAGTAATAATGGATCCTGGAAAGCTATACATTTTAGAAAAGTAGACAAATTCTGAATTCAGTAAGGGGTCATTTGTGTAGATCCATCAAGGTTTCTTGATAGAAACTATCAGTTAAATATAGGAAAAATTGAAAATTAGTTGAAAAAAACATCCTTTTGTGTCAACGTTTTCACCTGTAACTTCTTCTGATTATGACAGCTCTTTGAAAGCAATATACCGTTACATCTGCTGGACCTTCTTGGTTGTGGGGATATATAGGACTTGTAGGTTCACCAAGAACCCGACGAACACAGAGTCAAAAACTGAGCAGCAATTTGCAATGGTGTTTTATTATGTTCCGGGTATGTAGCAATTATTGTGGGACAATGTATACATGGAAAAATCGGTATGAAAGACACCTATGTATTTCTGAAATGGGAACAAAATATAGAGTTTAGAAACAGTACATATTTGCACATTTTCGAAATTGGGAATACTCATACTAGCATGAGAATTATCGGTCATTTTTGAAAATGACTTCTTTTTTACACAATGTCTTTCATTTGGAAGGCAGAAATGCATCACAAATCAATAGGTAATAACAGTTGCTTAACAAATCTGAATTACCCTAAGTCTCCCGATAAAAATGGTACCTCACTTGTGTCGGTAGGCATAGTGCCCACAACAGGAAATGGCTCAAAACACAACGTGAACACACCACATTTTCACAATGAAAATGTACCCTTTTTTTGCGAAGTGTCTAGCTGTAGTTTTTGAACAGTAGCTCTGCCGGCACCTAGGGAAACCTAGCAAACCTATACATTTTAGAAAACTAGACACCCAGGGGAATCCAGGATGGGTTGACTTGACTGCCTGCCACCAGCGTCTGTTACCCAGAATCCCTTGCAAATCTAAACAATTGGCCAAAAAAACACATTTTCCCCACATTTCTGTGGTGGAAAGTTCTGGAATCAGCGTGGATCCACAAATTTCTACCCACCCCGTGTTCCCCAAAGTCTTCTGAGAAAAATAGTACCTTAATTGTGTGGGTCGGCCTAGTGCCCGCGACAGGAAACGGCGCAAAACGCAACATGGTCACACCTCAATTTCGCAGTGAAAAATGACCCTTTTTTGGCAAAGTGCCTAGCTGTAGGGGATTCTGGGTAAGGAAACGTTGGGGGATCCACGCAAACCATACCTCCCTGGAAGCCCCCGGGTGTCTAGTTTCCAGAAATGAGTGGGTTAGTTCGGTTTCCCTAGATGGCCGCCGAGCCCCTGACCAAAAACTCATGGGAACCCCTTGCAAAACCAGGTTGGTTTGTGATAGGTCATTTTGATGTCACATCAATAGGTTTTGGGCCCTTCCCTGCCGCGGGTACATGGCCCACCCATACAAGTGAGGTACCATTTTTATTGGGATACTTGGAGAAATGCTGGGGGTTTGGACATTTGTTGTTACATTCCGCCGTGTGAAAAGTTGGGCACAATAAAGCAAGGAAAATGTCACAGTCACAAATTTGAGGTTTGCAGGACATTGTGGGTAAGATAACTTGTTGGGATCCACAAGAGAGACATCACCATGCACTCCCATGGGTGTTTAGTTTACGACAAAAACTACAGTTGTTAGGTTATTCTTAAATGAAATGTACAGCTTGGCAGAGAGACAAAACAGACAAAGATTACTGCACAGCCATCTATTCCTTGAGCACACACACATACTGGTTGGATTTGGCACGAGGGCGAGTGATGGTTCAGTATATAAAATTGTATTAACGAGATTTCACAAAAATGAAATGCACTGTCAATATTTGAATGGACAAAAAACTGAACCAGTGAGCTGTAAAGCCACTTCAAGGCACTAACCACTTTACAGGCCATTCACACACCTTTCATACAGGATACACACAAGACCATTTACACCACCAGGCACAAAACCAACACATTACAACATTCACAAAAAAGGGCAAGGTACACCCTGCATGACAAAAACAGAAAAGACACATTTTTATGCACAACCACCAATTCCTCAAGCACACATACATACTGGTTGGATTTGGCAAGAGGGTGAGTGATGGTTCAGTATATACAGTTGTATTAACTAGAGATTTCACAAAAATAAAATGCACCGTTAATTGAAAGGACGAGAAACTGAACCATTGACTCACAGCTCGTGAGCCTGTAAAGCCACGACCAGGCACCAACCTCTTCACAGGCCATTCATACACCTTCCATAAGTGTGACACATACAAAACCATTCACAACGCCAGCCGCGGGCCCAGCACATTACAACTCTCACACCAGCAGACAGCGCCATTCAAGGGCCCATCACTTTCACACGCCCACATTCCTGACACAGCAACCACACCAGCTCACGGATTACGTTGAGCGGTGTTTGGCTAGCAGTGTGTGTAGTGACCAGCAGCTAGTCACTACTCACACACCGCCAGCCAAGCGCCAGTCCACGCACACCACACCGCCATCCAAGCGCCAGTCCACACACACCACACCATCAGCCATGCGCCAGTCCACGCACACCACCAGCCAAGTGCCAGTCCACGCACACCACACTGCCAGCCAAGCGCCAGTCCACACACACCACCAGCCAAGCCACAGTACAAACACACCGCCAGCCAAGTGCCAGTACAAACACACCACCAGCCAAGTGCCAGTACAAATACACCGCCAGCCAAGCGCCAGTCCACGCACACCACCGGCCAAGCGCCAGTCCACGCACACCACGCCGCCAGCCAAGCGCCAGTCCATGCACACCACACCGCCAGCCAAGCGCCAGTCCACGCACACTGCCAGCCAAGCGCCAGTACAAACACACCACCAGCCAAGCTCCAGTCCATGCACACCGCCAGCCAAGCGCCAGTCCACGCACACCGCCAGCCAAGCGCCAGTCCACGCACACCGCCAGCCAAGCGCCAGTACAAACACACTGCCAGCCAAGCGCCAGTACAAAAACACTGCCAGCCAAGCGCCAATCCAAACACACCACCAGCCAAGTGCCAATCCAAACACACCACCAGCCAAGCGTCAGACCACGCACACTGCCAGACAAGCACACCATCACATTTAGGATTTTTTTTTATATAAATAAGAAAACACAAACTAATTGCAAATAGATAAAAATCTACTAACACAAAAACTGAAACTAAATACACTACACAAATGCCAACCTTGAAACTGAACAAAAAATATAGAACAATAGAGACCAGGCAGTTCACTTTACCACTCATGGATGCTCCCAAAAATTCTGTTGTGTGTGGTACATTCTAAAACAAGCAGGCACACACAGCCCAGGGTTAGAAGGACACTCTGGGCAGTACATAAGAGTCTCCTTCCGCATACCTCTTCACCAACAGACTCTACATCTCCAACTGGGAAAGTCTTTTAAGGGTGTGGGAGGAATGTGATCAGGAAAGTGACGATCTTTCAATCTAGCAACATCCTCCACCACTCCATCTCTAGGAACACTTGCCTGTTCCACTACAACAAGGACAAAATGCAACATCAGAAGCAAATAACTATCAAGACTGCCAGAAACATAGCAGTTGCCATCAAGGGACTAGTAGACCAATATTAAGACATTGATGGCCTCCTTAGCAAGCCCATCAAAAAAGTTAAACCCAAGAACTTCTCCATCTCTTCCAGATTTGTGGGAGTCCACCGGGTAGCTCTAGAGTGGGACTTGAGGCTGGCACTGTTGTCCCTCAAAAACTGTTCGGCATACAAATTAGTCTGCTCAACAATCTCTGCCAAAAACACATCGTCCGTAAACAACTGAAAAATGTATCGGCAAAAGGTTTTCAGTATTCACTCTACACCCTGGAACACCAGTAAAGTCTGGCAATGCCGGCTGCACCATGCCTGGGGAAACCCAGAGGTCAGCACTTTCAACTGGAAGCATTGCAGCCCCAGGCTGCAGCCCAGATGCCTCTTGCTGCACTATACCAACGGAAAGCCTTGCAGCCCCAGGCTGCAGCCCAGATGCCTCTTGCCGCACTATCGGCACATCAATGTCCTCCTCTAACACAGGCACTTCATCCGCACTAAGAGTAGCTTCATCCGCACTGAGAGTAGCTTCATCATCGGATGATGCCATGTGGAGAGAAAACTCACTCACTGCCTGAATCTTCCCCTCCCACCTCTGCCTCAGAATCAGTCAGTCTCAGGACCATGGTCAGAAGAAGAATCAAAAAGCATACCAACAACCTGCTGAGCAGTAATCCTGCGGCTAGCCATTATCCTTACTAAGAAAGGAGACTGCACAAACAAGTCAACAACCAACACTGTGCAAAATAAGTAAGTAAAGTGTGCTTTTATGAAAAAGATCTATATACTCAAAAACGATACGATTCACTTACAAGAGACAGCTACACTCACCAGCACCTACTCTGCAAAGACACAGCAAAAATCAACGATATCCCACTAGAAAGAAAAAGAAAAAAACAATTACTCAAAAGACAACAAAATACACATCAAGCACAAATGCAAAATGTTTTAGACACTCAAAAAACAGATGCCAAACATACTGGTATTATTACACAATTTGCAAAAAACACATTCATGCAGAAAAATGAAACTCATTTACATTGTACAAAAAAAAGTCACTTACCAAACACATGCAACTACACAAACAGCAGAACCACCAGTGACGAAACCGCAACCTGCAACAGTCTAAAGTGCAAAAGCCTTGAACTAGAACAAAAAGGGAGAAATAAAGCATTACAATTCACAAGAAATAAAAACAATTCACATTATAACATGCTATGTCACTACCCAAATGGAGGCAAAAAGGCCAAATAAACGGGCTGATCTGCCCCCGCGGGGGGGGGGGCAGAATACACATAAATATATGTCCCCTGGAAGCAACCAATTAATTTATTTTTAAATCCCTGGCTCTAGTGGGCTTTTCTGCCACTCACCCCGGGCCACAAACGCCAAAAATATAGATGATCTGTCCCCGGGTGGGGTGGGGGGGGGGAGAAAAGTCTTAAAAATGATTTAGGCCCATAAGGAAGCGACCCTTGCCCAAGGGGCCGCTTCTATTTAAAATTTAAAACTCTCCCTGGTGTCTAGTGGGGTTGTCTGCCCCCTTGGGGGCAGAAAGGCCAATCAAACAAACCGATCTGCCCCCAGGGGGGGCAAATTATATGTTTTTTTAAAATAGGGCCCCTGGAAGTGACCCTTACCCAAGGGGTCGTTTCCAATTTTAAAAAAAAAGAATTCCCTGGCTCTAGTGGGTTTTTCTGCTCCCCACCACCCCCCACCGCCCCCGGGCCAGAAACGCCCCAAAAATCGGGCTATCTGTCCCCAGGGGGGCAGAATTTAATTTTTAAATAAATTTGACCCCAGGAAGCGACCCTTGCCCAAAGGGTCGCTTCCATTTAAAAAATAAATACATTTCCTGGTGTCTACTGGCCAAATAAAAAAAACGATCTGCCCCCAGAAAAAAATTAGGGCCCCTGGAAGCGACCCTTGCCCAAGGGGTCGCTTCCGATTTTTGAAAATACCAATTCCCTGGCTCTAGTGGGCTTTTCTGCCCCCCCTGGGTCCAGAATCGGCCAAAAAACGGCCGATCTGTCCCCAGGGAGGGCAGAAAAGTCTGAATTTAAATATCCCCCCTAGGAAGCGGCCCTTGCCCAGGGGGTCGCTTCCTTTGCACTCAAAAAGACATCTCTGGTGTCTAGTGGGGGCATTCCTGGTGCACGATCGTGACGCTGTGCGCGATCGTGCACCAGGAATGCGCTGCATTGAGACATCAGGGGGGAGGAAACACTGTTTCCTCTCCCCCGATGCCTCAAGGCATCTACATTTGGCTCCCCCGCCCCACCGGAGCAGCAAAAACTCACCCTCCTCTTGGACGCGCTGGAAACAGATGGTTTCCAGCGCGTCCAGCGCTTCCTGATGATGTTGGCGCACGCTGTGCGCGTTGACGTCATAGGGAGGGGTCCGGGGTAGCAGCGGAAACTCTTCCGCTGCCATCCCCCTCTAAGGCGCCAACATCGATGCCCCAGGGGGGGAGCGCCAGTGCTTCCCCCAGGGGCTGTGCTCATAACGGAGCGGTTCCGTCATAAGCACAGCCCAACCGATGCTCATGACGGAACCGCTCCGTCTTGAGCGTTGAAGGGGTTAAGTTAAAGCAATTCTGTTTGTAATTAGTTGACTTTTTAGCTTTGCTTTAATTAGTGTTTTTCAAACTTTACGTACATAACATGCATATGTATGCGTATATGTATGTATGCATGCATTTATATTTGTATTTATATAGATACGCAGATGTATATATGTTTATATATGTATGTATATATATACATATATATAAATGCATATATATATATATATATATATGTGTATATGTGTGCGCGTAGAGAGTGAGTAATAGAGAGTGAGTAGTAGAGAGTAGTAGAGTGAGTAGTAGAGAGTGAGTAGCGAGTAGTAGAGAGAGTAGTAGTGTGAGTAGCGAGTAGTAGAGAGAGTAGTAGAGAGTGAGTAGCGAATAGTAGAGAGAGAGTAGTAGAGAGAGAGTAGTAGAGAGTGTAGCGAGTAGTAGAGAGTGAGTAGTAGAGAGTAGTAGAGAGTAGTAGAGAGAGTGTAGTAGAGTGAGTAGAGAGTAGTAGAGAGAGTGTAGTAGACTGAGTAGAGAGTAGTAGAGTGAGTATAGAGTAGAGTGAGTAGGAGAGTGAGTAGTAGAGAGTGAGTAGTAGAGAGTGAGAGTAGTAGAGTAGTAGAGTGAGAGTAGTAGAGTAGTAGAGTGAGAGTAGTAGAGTGTAGGGTTTACGATCTGTGGAGTTGGGGGGGGGGGAATTAGGATAATAAATGTAGGATTCGTGAGACTGCTTTTCAGTAGCTGACCAGGCTCATCGTTAACTCAGTTTCTCATTTTACCACAAAGTCGAAAAAGGTTCCTAGAGTCTAATTGTCTGCTCGAGAGTTTTTGTGAGACAGTCCTCTGTCCAAAAAGCACTATTGACGTCAGCCAAGAAAAGGTATCTTTTTTGTCACCTCTCACTATGTCTAACATTTCTCGCTCACTTGATGAAACTGCACCCACCATGTTAATTTAAAATTGTGACACTATGCTGCAAATACACAGAATACCATTTACCCCGCGCATAAAACTGCTAACAGTAAGGCCTTTCAGTCGGCATTAACTGTTACCTGAATTTCAAGATGCATTCCTTACCATAAATGCATAAATGTTTCCCGCCTCATACCCTGAGGAAACCGCACAAGTGGCTACCGCGCCAGCCTCTCTGTCTCGAGTTTCGGGCATTCTCCCCGCCCGTAGAAAGCTTTTATTGGAGGTCAGGGCGGCTAATAAAGTGGGACACGCAATTAACAAGCAATGCTCGCGGGAAGCCACGTGCCAGCTTCTGGGGTCGAGCGGTGGCTGTGCACGCTGTGGCGGATTCCTCAGCACTGCCGCCGGGCCCTTCAGCCTGTCTGGGAAAGCGAAAGCACGCCGCCATGCACGCGTATGGACAAAGAAATGCGCGCACGTGTGCACAAAGATGGCGTCGGGCTGTCCACATTCACCTGCATTTTTTTTGTCCCTACGCGTGCATGTTTAGCTTTGCCGATGGCGAGAGCAGCCATCTTTGTCCATTTGGGCGCGCGTGCATTCAGCTTTGGCTGAATCGATTACAAAAGGTGCTCTCCATGGCGAGAGCACCGCTTGCGCTGCTTTCGCCAGGCGAGACCTAAAAAAGGAGTAAAGCCTGTAAGTACTGACAAAAAAAACACTAAACACTGATTGATCAAAAATGGAAACTAACAATACTTCATCAATGTTCATCGCTAGCCCAAAATCCATCACAAAAGAAAGTGTTATTTATAAAAAGCCACGTCCAATACAGTGTGGAAGGCGACCAGAGCATAAGTGAGTGAGGAACCATAAAAAAAATTAAACAATTAAAATAGACCGAGGCGGTGCAGCAACATGCAGTGTCCGAACAAATGTGCCCATACTAGATAAACCACTAAAGAACAAGATACTTACCTTCGGTAACGCATTATCTGGTAGGGACTATCTAGCTGCAGATTCCTTACCTTTGAATTTCCCAAGCATCAGGCTGGGTCCGGAAACCTTTGCTGAGCAGTACCCCTTGTGTGCAACGTCGGGTGGCTCCATTCGTCTCTGCGTGACATCGTCGGCACCGTAAGCGTTGGGAATGACATTGTGGTGCCTATATAGATGCCACCTAGGCACACGTACGTCAGTACTTTTCATTTTTTTTATGCCAGAAGCGCAGAGCCATGAAGTAACTGACGTAGTTGTGTGCAAAACTATGGCCCTGAAAGGGAAGAACAACCCTAGTCCAACAATATCAGCCTGCAAAGCGGGGAGGCATTGGTGGGGCTGTGAGGAATCTGCAGCTAGAGTCTCTACCAAATAATGCCTTACCGAAGGTAAGTAACTTGTTCATCCGACAGAGACTTCTAGCTGCAGATTCCTTACCTTTGAATCAGATACCCGAGCCATACCATCCCGGTGGTGGGTTGCAGATTCACATCCTTTACTAAAAAGTCTTGTAGGACGGAACAGGCAACATGCCCATCCCTGCACACCTGACCATCTAGGCAGTAATGTTTTGCAAACGTGTGCAAAGATACCCACGTTGCTGCCTGACAGATGTTTAGGACTGGGACACCTGAGCCAAAGCAGTAGTTGCAGCCTTTCCCCTGGTGGAATGGGCCCTTAATCCTTCAGGGGGCTGCTTCTTTGCCAAGGCATAACAGATCCTGATGCAGAGAACAACCCAGCAAGAGATGTTCCTTTTCTGTACTGCCCTTCCCTTCTTCGCACTCACGTACCCCACAGGGTTGGTCATCCACCCAGAACTCTTTTGTGCAGTCAAGGTAGAACGACAACGCTCTTTTTGAGTCAAGCCGGTGGAGACGCTCCTTTTCCTTCGAGGCATGCGGGGGAGCAAAGAAGGTGGGCAAAGTGATGGGCCAACCCAGATGGAATGGGGTCACAACCTTTGGTAAGACAGATTCCCTGGTGTGAAGCACCACATTGTCCGGAAAGGACATAAGATAAAGAGGTGAGGAAGATAACACCTGCAACTCACTCACCCTCCGGGCTGATGTAATTACCACTAAGAAGGTTGTTTTGATGGTCAACAACCAGAGGGGATAATTGTGTAAAGGCTCAAAAGGAGCTCACATCAGATAAGTGAGGACCAAATTATGGTCTCACTGCGGCATAACAAAGGGCATAGGTGGAAACAGATGAGCCAGCCCTTTCAGAAATCTATGTACTATGGGAGATTTGATGAGAGGGCTGGCCTGGCAACCGCAAAAAAAGCAGACTGAGCAGAATAGTAACCCTTGAGAGTTCCCAAGGCAGAGCCTTGCTGGGCAAAGGTAAAAATGGACAAAAGGACAGTAGAAAGAAGCAGAAAGAGGGTCCATAGACCTTTCCGTACAGTATAATACACATTTCTGCCAATGGCAGGCGTATACCATCTTAGTGGATGGCTGCCAGAATAACATTAGAGACTTTGGGAAGAAGGTCAAAAGTTATCAACTGTCTCTGCTTAAGCTCCACGCATGGAGGCGCAGAGTTGACAGGTTCAGGTGGAGAACCTTCCCCTGCTGCTGCAACAGAAGACCCTCCCGAAGGGGCAGCCTAATCGGAGGAACTATACTCATTCTAAGAAGCTCTGGATACCAGACTCTCCTTGCCCACTCCGGGTCCACAAGAACAGAGTTGGGACAGGTCGCTCCTGATCTTTTTCAGAACCCTGGACAGGAGTGGTATGGGCGGAAAGGTGAACAACAGGCGTGAGCTCCACGCGTGACGAAAAGCGTCACTGAGCGATAGCCACCTTGGAAACTCCAGAGCGCAGTACCGCTGACACTGCACGTTCTCTTCGGAGAACAAATCTAACCAAGGTTCTCCCCACTCATGAAAGAGACCTTGCACCACCGTCGAGTGGAGACACCATTTGTGATCCGCTAGGCATAGACGGCTGAGTTTGTCCGTTCAGAGAACCTGCCAGGTGTTGAGCCACCAGGGTTATGCCCTGCTGTTCCAGCCATGTCCAGAGTCGAAGAGCCTCTTGACATAGGGTCCACGACCCCACCCCGCCCTGTTTGTTGCAGTACCACATGGCAGAACATCTGCACTAACTTCCCCTTGACAGAAGCAAGCAATGCATTCAATGCCAACCGAATCGCTGAGAGCTCCAACAAATTTATATGGAGCCCTGTCTCCGTTGCAGACCAGTGTCCCCTCATCTCCACCTCTTGCAGGTGGCTGCCCCATCCCAGAAGTGACGCATCTGTCATGACTGAGATCTGGTTAGAGAAGGGAGAGGGGGGTCTGCCTTTGACCCAGTCACGGTTCGTTCGCCACCACTGCAGATCTTTTGCAGTTCCTTCCGAGATCTGAACCACGTCGGTGAGATTTCCCCAATGCTGTGCCCATTGGAACTTCAAGTCCCACTGCAGAGCCCACATACGCCACCTGGTGTGTCTTACCAACAGAATGCAGGAGGCCATGAAGCCCAACAGCCTCAGAGTCAGTCTCACTGAAATCCAGGACAGAGACTGAAATATCAGAATCATAGCCTGAATATATCGGACTCACTGCTTGGGAGGATAGGCCAGAAACTGCACTGTGTCCAGAACTGCAGCGATGGAAAAAGAAGCTCTTGAGAAGGAGTCAGGTTTTAGAGACAGAGGAGGGTGGGCTCTCCCCAATATAAAACTATATTATTGGGCTGCCGCTCTGCAATATAGAATACAATTGCGAAAAGGGTATTAAATAAATAGGAAGTGGTGGCGCTCAGCAAGTGTACGTATACGGCGTTCAAGTAAATATGGTGCTAAACAGGTGGGGGAGACCCTTGAAACCCCTTAATGTGTGTTGGGACGAGCCCAAAAACAAAACAATACAAAGTAATCCTGTGCACACATATAAGTAAATCCAGTAGATACTGTAGTGGAGACAATGAAACCAATCAAAAATCTTCAGAAATATTGGATATTCTTTAATCCTTTTGGAAATAGCACCAGCCGACACGTGTTTCGTTAGGGAAAGTAATCCCATGACTCTTCAGGGCTCAGGCTAATAGCGTTGACAAAGTGAATGGCGAAAAAAACACGCAAGGAAATCCAAAGCAGAAATCAGCACATATTGTCAGTCATAAAAACAGGAGTCTGTAAACCAGCTACATTATCAAAGTGTAGAGTATTCGATGCCGCAAGTGAAAGCAGAACAGTAATCCACAAGGTAGTATAATGCTGGAACCATCTAGGTTGCTACAGCCGACGTGCGGTTAAGTATACAATTAGGCAATATACTAAGAAGGGGTCGAACACGAGTATGTGTTTCTCAAATTTCAAGCTGAAGAAGAACGAACATCCTAGCGGCACCGGTGTAAGCGTGTATGTGTCTGAGTCCCGCGGAACCGGAAGTGAATCGAATACTCTACACTTTGATGATATAGCTGGTTTACAGACTTCTGTTTTTATGACTGACAATATGTGCTGATTGCTGCTCTTCAATATAGCTCCGATTTATTGCACGATCATCCCGTCCTAAACCCTTCAGGATTGCCTTCTCCTTACACATCACTATTAGGGGAAAGTGTAAAGGGCTGCCTTTGGCGTCAGCTGGAATTTGGTTATTACAAGCGGATCAGATTTAAAACTTTGATGAGCGCTTATATGGTTTTCTTTAACGTTTGTAAACTGCTTGGACTGGCTAAATTAAACCACTATACCCCTATCAGAAATAATAATAATTTACCACTTATCTTCAAAAATGTATACCTCCAACAGTGGTATCAAGCTGGCATTTCTAAAATGGGGGTTTAATTACCCCCGATGGTATATGGCCATTCAATGCTCTTAAAACCCGCTATAATCTGAGTAACAATCAGCTATTTCAGTATCACGCTATTGCAGGCTACTTAACAAACAAGACCAGAGGACCAGCAGGGTTCGCAAAGATAGACCTTTTAGATAAATTACTCAGGTCAAGTCTACCACGGATAGTAAGTATTTATTTAATGCTAAATGAACGAAGGCTTTCAACCTGGCCATGGAACTGAGACTGCTCTAGTGACCGTATTAGATGACCTTCGATTGCGGGCAGACAGGGGGCAATCAGGTATTCTTATTCTACTTGACCTGTCTGCCGCTTTCGATACGGTCAACCATGATATTTTGCTGATCAGGCTGGAAGAAGTTGGGGTGTCTGGGATGGCTCTTGAATGGTTTCGCTCTTACCTCTCTGATAGGTGTCAGGCGGTCTCTCTTCCGCCGTATCAATCCAAGTTCTCTAGTGTCTACCATGGCGTTCCACAGGGATCGGCGATAAGCCCCATTCTTTTCAACGTTTATATGCTGACGACACGCAAATCTTTTTCTCTTTAGAGGGAAACCAGTCGATTCCACTGACAGCCTTCCATGACTGTATGCGAGACACTGCTCACTGGCTAAGAGCCAATTCTCTTCAGTTTAATTCAGGTAAGACTGAGGTTTTATATTGCACTACCGGGAGGGTCCCTCCCCCTTTTCCTGGAAGTTTTTGGTCCTCTTCATCAACGTCTACTTTGGTGCCGGCCAAAGCTGTACGTAACTTGGGAGTTATGCTCGACGCCACTCTAACCTTGGAGATGCATGTAAATAAGGTGGTGGGGACCTGTTTCTCCTTGATCAAAGCCCTGAATAAGATTCTCCCATTACTACCAGAGGCGGCCAGAGCGCTGGTCATTGGTGGTATCATCCTCAGTAGACTAGACTACTGTAACGCCTTATTGTTGGAGGGCCCTAAATTATTGATTGAACGTCTTCAGAGAGTACAAACTGTGGTGGCTAAACTGGCTTTGATGAAACCGCGGCGTTCATCGGGCTCGTTGGCCCTTGCAGAGCTTCATTGGCTGCCGTTAATGCAAAGGGTCCAATTTAAGTCCCTATGCTTGGTTTTTAAAGCCTTGCATGGCTTATGACCTATACCCCTTCAAGAGACCTTTACTTGGTACACACCTACAAGATGTCTTCGCTCTGCCACTGCTTATTTGGTGACAGTCCCGAAGATTCGAAGAGCCAGATCAGGAGGTAGGGCCTTTAGCTTTGCTGCAACTAAGCTCTGGAACAGCCTCCCTTTGGAACTCAGACAATCTCATGATCTTTTGCAGTTCAGAAGAAAGCTTAACACATGGCTGTTTCCCAGAGCCTGATAGCTCTGGTGATATTTCATCTGCTCTATTTCTGTTCTCCCCCTTTCCATCTGATAATTAATCATGTACTGTAGCGCCGAGATACCCGTTGGGTGATTGTTGCGCTTTATAAATACTGTATACAATACAATACAAATCAATACACAAGTAAAATAGACGCAAAGTGGCAGCTGAAATTGAATGCTCCACCTAACACCTTCTGTCATGCTTTAAGTCTTGCACAAACCCATCTACTGTCACCTAAATTACAAGCACAATTTTATAAAACGGGATATTTCTTATATATAACTCCTAGCAGAATTGCTAAATGGGGAACTGGTAGCAGAACTACTTGCCCGAGATGTGCCGAGTATACCGCAGACTCTGTGCATGTTTGCCACATGTTCAAAGTTAGAACCATTATTGGAAAACGTACAGCGTTTTTTATGTGGAGTTTTATTATGAGATATCCAACTCACACCAACCACAATTATGCTAGGACTGTATGACACGATAGACTTGAAAACAGGGGGTGCACTATTGTTTGTGGCAATGACTATTCTTAGGATCTGCATCGTTTCATACTGGAAAGATCCGAATCCTCCCTCTTTCGGCCAGTGGCAAGCCTGACTGTTAGCTACCTATAAACTGGAGAAGGCTATTTATGCCAAAAAAGGCAGACTTGCAAAAAAAAAAAAAAAAAGGGACTAGAGATCTGGGACCCCCTGACTAGGTGGCTTAATACACTGAATGTACACTGAATGTACAGGAACTACAGTAATGGTTTTGTGTCATCATGATGTCCTTTTGTTTTCCTTTCTTCGCCCTTCTTTCCCTGTCTCTCCCTGCCCCCCTTCTCTTCTCTGCCCGCTTTCCCCTTTGGTCCCCCCTCCCTCCTTTGCTCTCCCTTACTTTCTCTGCCTCTGTTTTTTTCTTTTGTTGTCAGTCTTTTTTTCAAAACAGGATTTTTTGTTTAAATATTGTTAAATTGATCCTCCATTATTTTGTTTACTCCCACTGCTTGTAACACTTATTGATAATTTCTACGGACTCGGGGAGGGGGGCGGGGGGACTCTGTCTGGAGAAGAAAACATGTGATTACATAATTTAATTATCGTAATCATTAATTACTTCATCATAATTTTTGAACTTTTTTCCAACAAACTATATACATATATCTACACACACATACAACAATTATATACAAATTACAAGAGATACACATACAACAATAATATACAAATCACAAAGTGTAAACAACAATTCATTGGTTCCTTCCACCCGATTCGTCAGAAAGTGTTCACCTATTCCATATAGGGAATACACTTCGAGGTAGTCTTATCTACACAATCTGTTCTATTTTCTCCAGAACCTTAATCTAACAATTGTGCGCAAATATATTTCCAAGCTTAATCAAATAATATAATCAGACCCCTCTTATCGTAATCTGTCTGCGGACACGTTTCGGCCTCCAAAGACATCTTGGCCTCCTCAGGACAAGGGTGAGGGAAACAACCTATACAAATATACAAAATCACATGTAGTGTCTATTCATCACTAAAGCTGTCTCAATCTCTGTGCCAGTCACCGTAAACCCCCGTGCCACACATGTCAAACAAAATATAGAATCAAGGTGAAAATAAAATAAAATCATACTGTGGAAACTCCTAAGTGAAGTATACCAATTAACCAGTGCTCAACAGCATTACGATTACTGGCTCCGTGCTTCGCAAGCACCCCTACAGTAACCTCCCTATACAAGGGCCAAAAAAACATACCTCTTTACTTTCACAAGACTTCCCTGGTGGTGTCTATCGTGGTTGTGTCATTCGTAGTAATGGCACAGAGCACTAAAGCCTCCGCGAGCTTTCCATTAAGAGCACTACTCGGCATGTTGATGGTATTTAGTTTGTCCTTTTCTTTAGTTGAAAATAAAGCTTCTTGTTGATACTGGTGTAGTTGGTAGTATGTGTCCGATATGGTTAGTCCTTTGCTCCTGTTTATTATCGAGAACTGGGAACAATAGTCCCTTATTTGTGTTGTTGCAGTTAGGTGGTTCTCTTTGGTAGTCCTTCTTCTTTTTTGTTACTTGTTGCCAGCCGTGTCCCGATCACGTGGGACGCCGAGTAGTGCTCTTAATGGAAAGCTCGCGGAGGCTTTAGTGCTCTGTGCCGTTACTATGAATAGAAAAACAATGAGAGAGAAAGGGTATTCTGCACGGGAATACTCCTGGTCCCCTTAATCAATATAATCAAACACTAGGAGGAGTACACCCTGGAGGTACCTCAGTGCCTCCGTAATAAAGAGAGGTGCACCAAAAGGACAGAATCGTCCTTTTTAGAAGACCCCTCACTCACCAACCTAGTTGTTGACATGCTTCATCATTGGGGTCCCACCCGGATAGCCGAATGCCATCCGGGTGTGCTGCGACACCTGATTACAGTGGAGCTGGTATTTTCTTTTGTTGTGTGTAAATGAAAAGAAGTGATTTACAAATTGGCCAGTTTTAACTCTCTAAGGATAAAACTCTTTATTCTGGAGCAACTGGACAATGTTAAAAATTCAGGGGATACCACATGAGGTATCTAAAAGTGAAGTGAAAGATAAAAGTGGTCTACATGTTTCAACCTCGTGGAGGAATATCCAGGTATTCATCAATAACCAGGGCGGTCTACACACGCTAAGGTGTACCCTACCCTTGGTTAATGTGAAACCCCATCATGTACTCACAGTGGGGATAGATCCTTTCTTGAAATTCTAGAAAGGAAAAAAGCTTGCGGCGCTAAGTTAACGTGCCTCATGGGTGCCGGGGTCAAGGAGCTCGTTCCTTCCACCATTGCGTGTGGAACAATACCGGCTGTTGTGCCTAAACCAGGACCCGCATCGGCGCCCCGAGGAATTACTACGAATGACACAACCGCGATAGACACTACCACGGAAGTCTTGTGAAAGTAAAGAGGTACGGTTTTTTGGACCTTGTATAGGGATGTTACTGTAGGGGTGCTTGCGAAGCACGGAGCCAGCGTAATATGGACTGTTGTTAGAGTGAAGTTTTTTCTTTTCCATTTTTCTAGATTTGTACCTGTAGCTCGAAGTGGTGACTTTTTAGTGGACTTCAGTGCCTTCTCCATTAGTTGGATGCGCACAGCTTATGAGTTGAAGATAAGACGATTTAGGAGGAGTGGAAGAGTAGCAGTACTCTAATAGTTTGAGATATACCATTGTTGGGTAAAGTTAAGCATCTATGAATGCATTTGTATTACAGTTATACACCCTGAATAATGAGTGTTGACTAGCCTGGTCCCGATTTTAAGGCACACGGAATTGTTTCCCACAAGTGAGTGCTCCTTTCCTATTGAAACCAGGTCACATTCCTGTATTTGGTATTTTGTTGTAGCACTTTTGATGACTTTGACTGAGGTTTTATATGTTGCACATTTGTTGTTCGGTATGGTAATGCTGTTGAGCACTGGTTAATTGGTATACTTCACTTAGGAGTTTTCACAGTATGATTTTTATTTTCATTTTCACCTTGATTCTATATTTTGTTTGGGTGTTACATGTGTGGCACGGAGGTTTACGGTGACTGGCACAGAGATTGAGACAGCTTTCGTGATGAATAGACACTACATGTGATTTTGTATATTTGTATAGGTCATTTCCCTCACCCTTGTCCTGAGGAGGCCAAGATGTCTTTGGAGGCCGAAACGCGTCCTTGTCAACAGATTACGATAAGAGGAGTCTGATGATATTATTTGATTAAGCTTCGAAATATATTTTTCGCACAATCGTTAGATTAAGATTCTGGAGAAAATAGAACCGATTGTGTAGATAAGACTACCTCGAAGTGTATTCCCTGTATGGAACACTTTCTTTTTGACGAATTGGGTCGAAGGAACCTATGAATTGTTGTTTACACTTTGTGATTTGTATATGATTGTTGTATGTGTATCTCTTGTAATTTGTATATCATTTTTGTGTGTGTGTGTGTGTATATATATATATATATATACACATGTATATAGTTTGTTGGAAAAAAGTTCAAAAATTATGAAGAAGTGATTTACGATTACGATAATTAAATTATGTAATCACCTGTTTTCCGGTATGTGATTGTTTTTTGTTAAAATGGAATGAAACGAATGACAGGACTATGGACTGACAATAGAGGAATATTCAGTCCTCTATTGAAGAGGTGAGAGTTTGTATATATTTTTTCCTCCTTGCCATTTCAGAATTTCTCGTTGTACTGTTCTTTACCCAGGCAAAGGAGGGTAATTTGGGTAAACCCCCACTATTTTCTGAATATACTGGAAGAATGAGTGCATGATTTCACTAAGAAAAAGAAAGTACTTAATAAATGGGTATACAGCAACGCAAGCTCACCCAAATTGGACCTCATGCTGCTTCCTACATTGGATTATATCTCCCCCTTACCCTCCTATAGAATATGTGGCAGCTCAAACAAACACCATCAAGCAGTACTATCACAAATGAAACCAGTTATCTCCCTATGCTTCATTCACATGTGTAATGTAAACAAGTGTATTGCCCCAATAACATCTTTTCACTCTTTGCAATGGACTCCGTTCCACTTTGGAAATATGTTTGTTATATGTGAAATATCTAAAATAAACATTGATACATTCCAAACAACATGACAGGATTGATGTTTGCCTGGTGAGGAGTGACGACAAGTTAATAAAAAAACAACATGCTTTCCCAAGATTTTGAAAGCAAAATTGATAATATTACATCTAACGAGGAACTATAGCACAATGTTTCACTGTGACATATCCTAAAGGGGCTTCGTTGAACCTTGCCCTTTTTTCAGGGTTGTCACCAAACTTTTTGCCTTCCCCTGCCGACTTTCGTTGGCTTCAGGACTCTGGGCACTTTACCACAGCTAATCAGTGCAAGTGCTATCTCCCCCAAAACATGGTATGATTGGTTTACACCTTTTTGGCATATTAAATGTACTTATGTGTCCCTTGTAAAGTGGTATCCCATATATCCAGGGCCTGTAAATTAAATGCTACTAGATGGCCTGCAGCACTGCTTCTGCCACCCATACAAGTAGCTTTTCAAACCTGTGTCAGAACGCCCACTGCAGGACCTGCATGCATAGTTTACTACCACATTGACTTGGCGTTTAAAACTATTTTCTATGCGTTAAAACCCTTTTTTTACTACACATAGGTCACCCCTGAGGAACACCCTAGGTAGCCCTATTGACAGGATGCTGTGTAAGTAAAAGGTAAGACATGTGCCTTTTGTTGTGTGCATGTCCTGGTACTGACAAACAGCCTATTTTGTTTCTCACTACTATGAGGCCTATTCCTCTCATAGGCCTGCATTGGAAATTCCATTATTTATGTTTTAGTGGCAATTCCTGATCCTAAAGGAGTAGCGTTGCCATGTTTGGTAAGTTTGGAATAGTGCTGATAAGTATTGCTTTCTGGTGTAGTTGGATTTCACATTACTATTTCAGAAATGCCACTTTTAGAAAGTGTGCTTTATAAGACAAGGCAACCCAGTATTCCCCCAAGGAACTGGGCAATGTAATTTACAAATAAAATACGTTCCTGAAGGAACTATTTATACTTAACACAGTGTTATGCTGGTGAAAAATATGATTCAATGGCATCAATAAATAACTCATGTGCAGTACCAATGACGTATTGTTAGGAGCATGAATATATATTTATAAAAATTGCATCATCAAAACATCATATCCACTGCCCATTATTTCAGTTCAAATATATTATATACAGCAATACATCAACAAAACAACAAATTCGACCTTACGATCCCCTTTAGTTTGAAAAAATCTATTCAATTTGGGGATCAAAGGAAGCACAAAAATCCTCCTAACTATGCAGATTCAAAACACCACAGTCCATATGATACAAATCATATTTCAACTTTTAATGAAGGGTTGAAACACCATACGGTGTCGGCAACGATTTTAGAGAGGACAGACTGTCAAAGTTTCAGTCTCAGATGATGCAACAGGTCAGCGAGACCATCAGGACTCAATGTTAACAAGCATTGAAAATGCAATGGGTCTCACCCTTGTTTAACCCCTTCGCTGCTAGGCCTTTTCCCCCCCCTGTGCTAAGACTTTTTTGGGCTATTTGGAGTAGTGCGCGCTTAGGCCCCTGTAAATTTTTGACCACATAAGGTATCCACGCCATATTTGCGTCCTTTTCTTCCAACATCATGGGGATTCTAAATATACCCAGGGTTTGTGGATTCTGCTGGAGGGGTCCCAGAAATTAGCCAAAATACAGCAAACGTTTTTTGGGGGGGGAAATATGGGAAAAACGGGCTGCAAATGAAAGCGTCTGGGTTTTTTCCTGCAAGTGTTATCAGAAAAGGGTTTGTGGGGCTGAAATCACAATTTTCCCAGCTTTTAGGGAATGACAGACTTTTGTCAGAAAACCAACATTTTTTACAGTTTGGGCATTTTTCTGGGACATAGCCTATATTTGCTATTTTTTGTGCTTTCAACCTCCTTCCAGTTAATGGTAGAAATGGGTGTGAAAGTAATAATGGATCCTGGAAAGCTATACATTTTAGAAAAGTAGACAAATTCTGAATTCAGTAAGGGGTCATTTGTGTAGATCCATCAAGGTTTCTTGATAGAAACTATCAGTTAAATATAGGAAAAATTGAAAATTAGTTGAAAAAAACATCCTTTTGTGTCAACGTTTTCACCTGTAACTTCTTCTGATTATGACAGCTCTTTGAAAGCAATATACCGTTACATCTGCTGGACCTTCTTGGTTGTGGGGATATATAGGACTTGTAGGTTCACCAAGAACCCGACGAACACAGAGTCAAAAACTGAGCAGCAATTTGCAATGGTGTTTTATTATGTTCCGGGTATGTAGCAATTATTGTGGGACAATGTATACATGGAAAAATCGGTATGAAAGACACCTATGTATTTCTGAAATGGGAACAAAATATAGAGTTTAGAAACAGTACATATTTGCACATTTTCGAAATTGGGAATACTCATACTAGCATGAGAATTATCGGTCATTTTTGAAAATGACTTCTTTTTTACACAATGTCTTTTATTTGGAAGGCAGAAATGCATCACAAATCAATAGGTAATAACAGTTGCTTAACAAATCTGAATTACCCTAAGTCTCCCGATAAAAATGGTACCTCACTTGTGTCGGTAGGCATAGTGCCCACAACAGGAAATGGCTCAAAACCCAACGTGAACACACCACATTTTCACAATGAAAATGTACCCTTTTTTTGCGAAGTGTCTAGCTGTAGTTTTTGAACAGTAGCTCTGCCGGCACCTAGGGAAACCTAGCAAACCTATACATTTTAGAAAACTAGACACCCAGGGGAATCCAGGATGGGTTGACTTGACTGCCTGCCACCAGCGTCTGTTACCCAGAATCCCTTGCAAATCTAAAAAATTGGCCAAAAAAACACATTTTCCCCACATTTCTGTGGTGGAAAGTTCTGGAATCAGCGTGGATCCACAAATTTCTACCCACCCCGTGTTCCCCAAAGTCTTCTGAGAAAAATAGTACCTTAATTGTGTGGGTCGGCCTAGTGCCCGCGACAGGAAACGGCGCAAAACGCAACATGGTCACACCTCAATTTCGCAGTGAAAAATGACCCTTTTTTGGCAAAGTGCCTAGCTGTAGGGGATTCTGGGTAAGGAAACGTTGGGGGATCCACGCAAACCATACCTCCCTGGAAGCCCCCGGGTGTCTAGTTTCCAGAAATGAGTGGGTTAGTTCGGTTTCCCTAGATGGCCGCCGAGCCCCTGACCAAATACTCATGGGAACCCCTTGCAAAACCAGGTTGGTTTGTGATAGGACATTTTGATGTCACATCAATAGGTTTTGGGCCCTTCCCTGCCGCGGGTACATGGCCCACCCATACAAGTGAGGTACCATTTTTATTGGGATACTTGGAGAAATGCTGGGGGTTTGGACATTTGTTGTTACATTCCGCCGTGTGAAAAGTTGGGCACAATAAAGCAAGGAAAATGTCACAGTCACAAATTTGAGGTTTGCAGGACATTGTGGGTAAGATAACTTGTTGGGATCCACAAGAGAGACATCACCATGCACTCCCATGGGTGTTTAGTTTACGACAAAAACTACAGTTGTTAGGTTATTCTTAAATGAAATGTACAGCTTGGCAGAGAGACAAAACAGACAAAGATTACTGCACAGCCATCTATTCCTTGAGCACACACACATACTGGTTGGATTTGGCACGAGGGCGAGTGATGGTTCAGTATATAAAATTGTATTAACGAGATTTCACAAAAATGAAATGCACTGTCAATATTTGAATGGACAAAAAACTGAACCAGTGAGCTGTAAAGCCACTTCAAGGCACTAACCACTTTACAGGCCATTCACACACCTTTCATACAGGATACACACAAGACCATTTACACCACCAGGCACAAAACCAACACATTACAACATTCACAAAAAAGGGCAAGGTACACCCTGCATGACAAAAACAGAAAATACACATTTTTATGCACAACCACCAATTCCTCAAGCACACATACATACTGGTTGGATTTGGCAAGAGGGTGAGTGATGGTTCAGTATATACAGTTGTATTAACTAGAGATTTCACAAAAATAAAATGCACCGTTAATTGAAAGGACGAGAAACTGAACCATTGACTCACAGCTCGTGAGCCTGTAAAGCCACGACCAGGCACCAACCTCTTCACAGGCCATTCATACACCTTCCATAAGTGTGACACATACAAAACCATTCACAACGCCAGCCGCGGGCCCAGCACATTACAACTCTCACACCAGCAGACAGCGCCATTCAAGGGCCCATCACTTTCACACGCCCACATTCCTGACACAGCAACCACACCAGCTCACGGATTACGTTGAGCGGTGTTTGGCTAGCAGTGTGTGTAGTGACCAGCAGCTAGTCACTACTCACACACCGCCAGCCAAGCGCCAGTCCACGCACACCACACCGCCATCCAAGCGCCAGTCCACACACACCACACCATCAGCCATGCGCCAGTCCACGCACACCACCAGCCAAGTGCCAGTCCACGCACACCACACTGCCAGCCAAGCGCCAGTCCACACACACCACCAGCCAAGCCACAGTACAAACACACCGCCAGCCAAGTGCCAGTACAAACACACCACCAGCCAAGTGCCAGTACAAATACACCGCCAGCCAAGCGCCAGTCCACGCACACCACCGGCCAAGCGCCAGTCCACGCACACCACGCCGCCAGCCAAGCGCCAGTCCATGCACACCACACCGCCAGCCAAGCGCCAGTCCACGCACACTGCCAGCCAAGCGCCAGTACAAACACACCACCAGCCAAGCTCCAGTCCATGCACACCGCCAGCCAAGCGCCAGTCCACGCACACCGCCAGCCAAGCGCCAGTCCACGCACACCGCCAGCCAAGCGCCAGTACAAACACACTGCCAGCCAAGCGCCAGTACAAAAACACTGCCAGCCAAGCGCCAATCCAAACACACCACCAGCCAAGTGCCAATCCAAACACACCACCAGCCAAGCGTCAGACCACGCACACTGCCAGACAAGCACACCATCACATTTAGGATTTTTTTTTATATAAATAAGAAAACACAAACTAATTGCAAATAGATAAAAATCTACTAACACAAAAACTGAAACTAAATACACTACACAAATGCCAACCTTGAAACTGAACAAAAAATATAGAACAATAGAGACCAGGCAGTTCACTTTACCACTCATGGATGCTCCCAAAAATTCTGTTGTGTGTGGTACATTCTAAAACAAGCAGGCACACACAGCCCAGGGTTAGAAGGACACTCTGGGCAGTACATAAGAGTCTCCTTCCGCATACCTCTTCACCAACAGACTCTACATCTCCAACTGGGAAAGTCTTTTAAGGGTGTGGGAGGAATGTGATCAGGAAAGTGACGATCTTTCAATCTAGCAACATCCTCCACCACTCCATCTCTAGGAACACTTGCCTGTTCCACTACAACAAGGACAAAATGCAACATCAGAAGCAAATAACTATCAAGACTGCCAGAAACATAGCAGTTGCCATCAAGGGACTAGTAGACCAATATTAAGACATTGATGGCCTCCTTAGCAAGCCCATCAAAAAAGTTAAACCCAAGAACTTCTCCATCTCTTCCAGATTTGTGGGAGTCCACCGGGTAGCTCTAGAGTGGGACTTGAGGCTGGCACTGTTGTCCCTCAAAAACTGTTCGGCATACAAATTAGTCTGCTCAACAATCTCTGCCAAAAACACATCGTCCGTAAACAACTGAAAAATGTATCGGCAAAAGGTTTTCAGTATTCACTCTACACCCTGGAACACCAGTAAAGTCTGGCAATGCCGGCTGCACCATGCCTGGGGAAACCCAGAGGTCAGCACTTTCAACGGGAAGCATTGCAGCCCCAGGCTGCAGCCCAGATGCCTCTTGCTGCACTATACCAACGGAAAGCCTTGCAGCCCCAGGCTGCAGCCCAGATGCCTCTTGCCGCACTATCGGCACATCAATGTCCTCCTCTAACACAGGCACTTCATCCGCACTAAGAGTAGCTTCATCCGCACTGAGAGTAGCTTCATCATCGGATGATGCCATGTGGAGAGAAAACTCACTCACTGCCTGAATCTTCCCCTCCCACCTCTGCCTCAGAATCAGTCAGTCTCTGGACCATGGTCAGAAGAAGAATCAAAAAGCATACCAACAACCTGCTGAGCAGTAATCCTGCGGCTAGCCATTATCCTTACTAAGAAAGGAGACTGCACAAACAAGTCAACAACCAACACTGTGCAAAATAAGTAAGTAAAGTGTGCTTTTATGAAAAAGATCTATATACTCAAAAACGATACGATTCACTTACAAGAGACAGCTACACTCACCAGCACCTACTCTGCAAAGACACAGCAAAAATCAACGATATCCCACTAGAAAGAAAAAGAAAAAAACAATTACTCAAAAGACAACAAAATACACATCAAGCACAAATGCAAAATGTTTTAGACACTCAAAAAACAGATGCCAAACATACTGGTATTATTACACAATTTGCAAAAAACACATTCATGCAGAAAAATGAAACTCATTTACATTGTACAAAAAAAAGTCACTTACCAAACACATGCAACTACACAAACAGCAGAACCACCAGTGACGAAACCGCAACCTGCAACAGTCTAAAGTGCAAAAGCCTTGAACTAGAACAAAAAGGGAGAAATAAAGCATTATAATTCACAAGAAATAAAAACAATTCACATTATAACATGCTATGTCACTACCCAAATGGAGGCAAAAAGGCCAAATAAACGGGCTGATCTGCCCCCGCGGGGGGGGGGGCAGAATACACATAAATATATGTCCCCTGGAAGCAACCAATTAATTTATTTTTAAATCCCTGGCTCTAGTGGGCTTTTCTGCCACTCACCCCGGGCCACAAACGCCAAAAATATAGATGATCTGTCCCCGGGTGGGGTGGGGGGGGGGAGAAAAGTCTTAAAAATGATTTAGGCCCATAAGGAAGCGACCCTTGCCCAAGGGGCCGCTTCTATTTAAAATTTAAAACTCTCCCTGGTGTCTAGTGGGGTTGTCTGCCCCCTTGGGGGCAGAAAGGCCAATCAAACAAACCGATCTGCCCCCAGGGGGGGCAAATTATATGTTTTTTTAAAATAGGGCCCCTGGAAGTGACCCTTACCCAAGGGGTCGTTTCCAATTTAAAAAAAAAAGAATTCCCTGGCTCTAGTGGGTTTTTCTGCTCCCCACCACCCCCCACCGCCCCCGGGCCAGAAACGCCCCAAAAATCGGGCTATCTGTCCCCAGGGGGGCAGAATTTAATTTTTAAATAAATTTGACCCCAGGAAGCGACCCTTGCCCAAAGGGTCGCTTCCATTTAAAAAATAAATACATTTCCTGGTGTCTAGTGGCCAAATAAAAAAAACGATCTGCCCCCAGAAAAAAATTAGGGCCCCTGGAAGCGACCCTTGCCCAAGGGGTCGCTTCCGATTTTTGAAAATACCAATTCCCTGGCTCTAGTGGGCTTTTCTGCCCCCCCTGGGTCCAGAATCGGCCAAAAAACGGCCGATCTGTCCCCAGGGAGGGCAGAAAAGTCTGAATTTAAATATCCCCCCTAGGAAGCGACCCTTGCCCAGGGGGTCGCTTCCTTTGCACTCAAAAAGACATCTCTGGTGTCTAGTGGGGGCATTCCTGGTGCACGATCGTGAGGCTGTGCGCGATCGTGCACCAGGAATGCCCTGCATTGAGACATCAGGGGGGAGGAAACACTGTTTCCTCTCCCCCGATGCCTCAAGGCATCTACATTTGGCTCCCCCGCCCCACCGGAGCAGCAAAAACTCACCCTCCTCTTGGACGCGCTGGAAACAGATGGTTTCCAGCGCGTCCAGCGCTTCCTGATGATGTTGGCGCACGCTGTGCGCGTTGACGTCATAGGGAGGGGTCCGGGGTAGCAGCGGAAACTCTTCCGCTGCCATCCCCCTCTAAGGCGCCAACATCGATGCCCCAGGGGGGGAGCGCCAGTGCTTCCCCCAGGGGCTGTGCTCATAACGGAGCGGTTCCGTCATAAGCACAGCCCAACCGATGCTCATGACGGAACCGCTCCGTCTTGAGCGTTGAAGGGGTTAAGTTAAAGCAATTCTGTTTGTAATTAGTTGACTTTTTAGCTTTGCTTTAATTAGTGTTTTTCAAACTTTACGTACATAACATGCATATGTATGCGTATATGTATGTATGCATGCATTTATATTTGTATTTATATAGATACGCAGATGTATATATGTTTATATATGTATGTATATATATACATATATATAAATGCATATATATATATATATATGTGTATATGTGTGCGCGTAGAGAGTGAGTAATAGAGAGTGAGTAGTAGAGAGTAGTAGAGTGAGTAGTAGAGAGTGAGTAGCGAGTAGTAGAGAGAGTAGTAGTGTGAGTAGCGAGTAGTAGAGAGAGTAGTAGAGAGTGAGTAGCGAATAGTAGAGAGAGAGTAGTAGAGAGAGAGTAGTAGAGAGTGTAGCGAGTAGTAGAGAGTGAGTAGTAGAGAGTAGTAGAGAGTAGTAGAGAGAGTGTAGTAGAGTGAGTAGAGAGTAGTAGAGAGAGTGTAGTAGACTGAGTAGAGAGTAGTAGAGTGAGTATAGAGTAGAGTGAGTAGGAGAGTGAGTAGTAGAGAGTGAGTAGTAGAGAGTGAGAGTAGTAGAGTAGTAGAGTGAGAGTAGTAGAGTAGTAGAGTGAGAGTAGTAGAGTGTAGGGTTTACGATCTGTGGAGTTGGGGGGGGGGAATTAGGATAATAAATGTAGGATTCGTGAGACTGCTTTTCAGTAGCTGACCAGGCTCATCGTTAACTCAGTTTGTCATTTTACCACAAAGTCGAAAAAGGTTCCTAGAGTCTAATTGTCTGCTCGAGAGTTTTTGTGAGACAGTCCTCTGTCCAAAAAGCACTATTGACGTCAGCCAAGAAAAGGTATCTTTTTTGTCACCTCTCACTATGTCTAACATTTCTCGCTCACTTGATGAAACTGCACCCACCATGTTAATTTAAAATTGTGACACTATGCTGCAAATACACAGAATACCATTTACCCCGCGCATAAAACTGCTAACAGTAAGGCCTTTCAGTCGGCATTAACTGTTACCTGAATTTCAAGATGCATTCCTTACCATAAATGCATAAATGTTTCCCGCCTCATACCCTGAGGAAACCGCACAAGTGGCTACCGCGCCAGCCTCTCTGTCTCGAGTTTCGGGCATTCTCCCCGCCCGTAGAAAGCTTTTATTGGAGGTCAGGGCGGCTAATAAAGTGGGACACGCAATTAACAAGCAATGCTCGCGGGAAGCCACGTGCCAGCTTCTGGGGTCGAGCGGTGGCTGTGCACGCTGTGGCGGATTCCTCAGCACTGCCGCCGGGCCCTTCAGCCTGTCTGGGAAAGCGAAAGCACGCCGCCATGCACGCGTATGGACAAAGAAATGCGCGCACGTGTGCACAAAGATGGCGTCGGGCTGTCCACATTCACCTGCATTTTTTTTGTCCCTACGCGTGCATGTTTAGCTTTGCCGATGGCGAGAGCAGCCATCTTTGTCCATTTGGGCGCGCGTGCATTCAGCTTTGGCTGAATCGATTACAAAAGGTGCTCTCCATGGCGAGAGCACCGCTTGCGCTGCTTTCGCCAGGCGAGACCTAAAAAAGGAGTAAAGCCTGTAAGTACTGACAAAAAAAACACTAAACACTGATTGATCAAAAATGGAAACTAACAATACTTCATCAATGTTCATCGCTAGCCCAAAATCCATCACAAAAGAAAGTGTTATTTATAAAAAGCCACATCCAATACAGTGTGGAAGGCGACCGGAGCATAAGTGAGTGAGGAACCATAAAAAAAATTAAACAATTAAAATAGACCGAGGCGGTGCAGCAACATGCAGTGTCCGAACAAATGTGCCCATACTAGATAAACCACTAAAGAACAAGATACTTACCTTCGGTAACGCATTATCTGGTAGGGACTATCTAGCTGCAGATTCCTTACCTTTGAATTTCCCAAGCATCAGGCTGGGTCCGGAAACCTTTGCTGAGCAGTACCCCTTGTGTGCAACGTCGGGTGGCTCCATTCGTCTCTGCGTGACATCGTCGGCACCGTAAGCGTTGGGAATGACATTGTGGTGCCTATATAGATGCCACCTAGGCACACGTACGTCAGTACTTTTCATTTTTTTTATGCCAGAAGCGCAGAGCCATGAAGTAACTGACGTAGTTGTGTGCAAAACTATGGCCCTGAAAGGGAAGAACAACCCTAGTCCAACAATATCAGCCTGCAAAGCGGGGAGGCATTGGTGGGGCTGTGAGGAATCTGCAGCTAGAGTCTCTACCAAATAATGCCTTACCGAAGGTAAGTAACTTGTTCATCCGACAGAGACTTCTAGCTGCAGATTCCTTACCTTTGAATCAGATACCCGAGCCATACCATCCCGGTGGTGGGTTGCAGATTCACATCCTTTACTAAAAAGTCTTGTAGGACGGAACAGGCAACATGCCCATCCCTGCACACCTGACCATCTAGGCAGTAATGTTTTGCAAACGTGTGCAAAGATACCCACGTTGCTGCCTGACAGAGGTTTAGGACTGGGACACCTGAGCCAAAGCAGTAGTTGCAGCCTTTCCCCTGGTGGAATGGGCCCTTAATCCTTCAGGGGGCTGCTTCTTTGCCAAGGCATAACAGATCCTGATGCAGAGAACAACCCAGCAAGAGATGTTCCTTTTCTGTACTGCCCTTCCCTTCTTCGCACTCACGTACCCCACAGGGTTGGTCATCCACCCAGAACTCTTTTGTGCAGTCAAGGTAGAACGACAACGCTCTTTTTGAGTCAAGCCGGTGGAGACGCTCCTTTTCCTTAGAGGCATGCGGGGGAGCAAAGAAGGTGGGCAAAGTGATGGGCCAACCCAGATGGAATGGGGTCACAACCTTTGGTAAGACAGATTCCCTGGTGTGAAGCACCACATTGTCCGGAAAGGACATAAGATAAAGAGGTGAGGAAGATAACACCTGCAACTCACTCACCCTCCGGGCTGATGTAATTACCACTAAGAAGGTTGTTTTGATGGTCAACAACCAGAGGGGATAATTGTGTAAAGGCTCAAAAGGAGCTCACATCAGATAAGTGAGGACCAAATTATGGTCTCACTGCGGCATAACAAAGGGCATAGGTGGAAACAGATGAGCCAGCCCTTTCAGAAATCTATGTACTATGGGAGATTTGATGAGAGGGCTGGCCTGGCAACCGCAAAAAAAGCAGACCGAGCAGAATAGTAACCCTTGAGAGTTCCCAAGGCAGAGCCTTGCTGGGCAAAGGTAAAAATGGACAAAAGGACTGTAGAAAGAAGCAGAAAGAGGGTCCATAGACCTTTCCGTACAGTATAATACACATTTCTGCCAATGGCAGGCGTATACCATCTTAGTGGATGGCTGCCAGAATAACATTAGAGACTTTGGGAAGAAGGTCAAAAGTTATCAACTGTCTCTGCTTAAGCTCCACGCATGGAGGCGCAGAGTTGACAGGTTCAGGTGGAGAACCTTCCCCTGCTGCTGCAACAGAAGACCCTCCCGAAGGGGCAGCCTAATCGGAGGAACTATACTCATTCTAAGAAGCTCTGGATACCAGACTCTCCTTGCCCACTCCGGGTCCACAAGAACAGAGTTGGGACAGGTCGCTCCTGATCTTTTTTAGAACCCTGGACAGGAGTGCTATGGGCGGAAAGGTGAACAACAGGCGTGAGCTCCACGCGTGACGAAAAGCGTCACTGAGCGATAGCCACCTTGGAAACTCCAGAGCGCAGTACCGCTGACACTGCACGTTCTCTTCGGAGAACAAATCTAACCAAGGTTCTCCCCACTCATGAAAGAGACCTTGCACCACCGTCGAGTGGAGACACCATTTGTGATCCGCTAGGCATAGACGGCTGAGTTTGTCCGTTCAGAGAACCTGCCAGGTGTTGAGCCACCAGGGTTATGCCCTGCTGTTCCAGCCATGTCCAGAGTCGAAGAGCCTCTTGACATAGGGTCCACGACCCCACCCCGCCCTGTTTGTTGCAGTACCACATGGCAGAACATCTGCACTAACTTCCCCTTGACAGAGGCAAGCAATGCATTCAATGCCAACCGAATCGCTGAGAGCTCCAACAAATTTATATGGAGCCCTGTCTCCGTTGCAGACCAGTGTCCCCTCATCTCCACCTCTTGCAGGTGGCTGCCCCATCCCAGAAGTGACGCATCTGTCATGACTGAGATCTGGTTAGAGAAGGGAGAGGGGGGTCTGCCTTTGACCCAGTCACGGTTCGTTCGCCACCACTGCAGATCTTTTGCAGTTCCTTCCGAGATCTGAACCACGTCGGTGAGATTTCCCCAATGCTGTGCCCATTGGAACTTCAAGTCCCACTGCAGAGCCCACATACGCCACCTGGTGTGTCTTACCAACAGAATGCAGGAGGCCATGAAGCCCAACAGCCTCAGAGTCAGTCTCACTGAAATCCAGGACAGAGACTGAAATATCAGAATCATAGCCTGAATATATCGGACTCACTGCTTGGGAGGATAGGCCCGAAACTGCACTGTGTCCAGAACTGCAGCAATGGAAAAAGAAGCTCTTGAGAAGGAGTCAGGTTTTAGAGACAGAGGAGGGTGGGCTCTCCCCAATATAAAACTATATTATTGGGCTGCCGCTCTGCAATATAGAATACAATTGCGAAAAGGGTATTAAATAAATAGGAAGTGGTGGCGCTCAGCAAGTGTACGTATACGGCGTTCAAGTAAATATGGTGCTAAACAGGTGGGGGAGACCCTTGAAACCCCTTAATGTGTGTTGGGACGAGCCCAAAAACAAAACAATACAAAGTAATCCTGTGCACACATATAAGTAAATCCAGTAGATACTGTAGTGGAGACAATGAAACCAATCAAAAATCTTCAGAAATATTGGATATTCTTTAATCCTTTTGGAAATAGCACCAGCCGACACGTGTTTCGTTAGGGAAAGTAATCCCATGACTCTTCAGGGATCAGGCTAATAGCGTTGACAAAGTGAATGGCGAAAAAAACACGCAAGGAAATCCAAAGCAGAAATCAGCACATATTGTCAGTCATAAAAACAGGAGTCTGTAAACCAGCTACATTATCAAAGTGTAGAGTATTCGATGCCGCAAGTGAAAGCAGAACAGTAATCCACAAGGTAGTATAATGCTGGAACCATCTAGGTTGCTACAGCCGACGTGCGGTTAAGTATACAATTAGGCAATATACTAAGAAGGGGTCGAACACGAGTATGTGTTTCTCAAATTTCAAGCTGAAGAAGAACGAACATCCTAGCGGCACCGGTGTAAGCGTGTATGTGTCTGAGTCCCGCGGAACCGGAAGTGAATCGAATACTCTACACTTTGATGATATAGCTGGTTTACAGACTTCTGTTTTTATGACTGGCAATATGTGCTGATTGCTGCTCTTCAATATAGCTCCGATTTATTGCACGATCATCCCGTCCTAAACCCTTCAGGATTGCCTTCTCCTTACACATCACTATTAGGGGAAAGTGTAAAGGGCTGCCTTTGGCGTCAGCTGGAATTTGGTTATTACAAGCGGATCAGATTTAAAACTTTGATGAGCGCTTATATGGTTTTCTTTAACGTTTGTAAACTGCTTGGACTGGCTAAATTAAACCACTATACCCCTATCAGAAATAATAATAATTTACCACTTATCTTCAAAAATGTATACCTCCAACAGTGGTATCAAGCTGGCATTTCTAAAATGGGGGTTTAATTACCCCCGATGGTATATGGCCATTCAATGCTCTTAAAACCCGCTATAATCTGAGTAACAATCAGCTATTTCAGTATCACGCTATTGCAGGCTACTTAACAAACAAGACCAGAGGACCAGCAGGGTTCGCAAAGATAGACCTTTTAGATAAATTACTCAGGTCAAGTCTACCACGGATAGTAAGTATTTATTTAATGCTAAATGAACGAAGGCTTTCAACCTGGCCATGGAACTGAGACTGCTCTAGTGACCGTATTAGATGACCTTCGATTGCGGGCAGACAGGGGGCAATCAGGTATTCTTATTCTACTTGACCTGTCTGCCGCTTTCGATACGGTCAACCATGATATTTTGCTGATCAGGCTGGAAGAAGTTGGGGTGTCTGGGATGGCTCTTGAATGGTTTCGCTCTTACCTCTCTGATAGGTGTCAGGCGGTCTCTCTTCCGCCGTATCAATCCAAGTTCTCTAGTGTCTACCATGGCGTTCCACAGGGATCGGCGATAAGCCCCATTCTTTTCAACGTTTATATGCTGACGACACGCAAATCTTTTTCTCTTTAGAGGGAAACCAGTCGATTCCACTGACAGCCTTCCATGACTGTATGCGAGACACTGCTCACTGGCTAAGAGCCAATTCTCTTCAGTTTAATTCAGGTAAGACTGAGGTTTTATATTGCACTACCGGGAGGGTCCCTCCCCCTTTTCCTGGAAGTTTTTGGTCCTCTTCATCAACGTCTACTTTGGTGCCGGCCAAAGCTGTACGTAACTTGGGAGTTATGCTCGACGCCACTCTAACCTTGGAGATGCATGTAAATAAGGTGGTGGGGACCTGTTTCTCCTTGATCAAAGCCCTGAATAAGATTCTCCCATTACTACCAGAGGCGGCCAGAGCGCTGGTCATTGGTGGTATCATCCTCAGTAGACTAGACTACTGTAACGCCTTATTGTTGGAGGGCCCTAAATTATTGATTGAACGTCTTCAGAGAGTACAAACTGTGGTGGCTAAACTGGCTTTGATGAAACCGCGGCGTTCATCAGGCTCGTTGGCCCTTGCAGAGCTTCATTGGCTGCCGTTAATGCAAAGGGTCCAATTTAAGTCCCTATGCTTGGTTTTTAAAGCCTTGCATGGCTTATGACCTATACCCCTTCAAGAGATCTTTACTTGGTACACACCTACAAGATGTCTTCGCTCTGCCACTGCTTATTTGGTGACAGTCCCGAAGATTCGAAGAGCCAGATCAGGAGGTAGGGCCTTTAGCTTTGCTACAACTAAGCTCTGGAACAGCCTCCCTTTGGAACTCAGACAATCTCATGATCTTTTGCAGTTCAGAAGAAAGCTTAACACATGGCTGTTTCCCAGAGCCTGATAGCTCTGGTGATATTTCATCTGCTCTATTTCTGTTCTCCCCCTTTCCATCTGATAATTAATCATGTACTGTAGCGCCGAGATACCCGTTGGGTGATTGTTGCGCTTTATAAATACTGTATACAATACAATACAAATCAATACACAAGTAAAATAGACGCAAAGTGGCAGCTGAAATTGAATGCTCCACCTAACACCTTCTGTCATGCTTTAAGTCTTGCACAAACCCATCTACTGTCACCTAAATTACAAGCACAATTTTATAAAACGGGATATTTCTTATATATAACTCCTAGCAGAATTGCTAAATGGGGAACTGGTAGCAGAACTACTTGCCCGAGATGTGCCGAGTATACCGCAGACTCTGTGCATGTTTGCCACATGTTCAAAGTTAGAACCATTATTGGAAAACGTACAGCGTTTTTTATGTGGAGTTTTATTAAGAGATATCCAACTCACACCAACCACAATTATGCTAGGACTGTATGACACGATAGACTTGAAAACAGGGGGTGCACTATTGTTTGTGGCAATGACTATTCTTAGGATCTGCATCGTTTCATACTGGAAAGATCCGAATCCTCCCTCTTTCGGCCAGTGGCAAGCCTAACTGTTAGCTACCTATAAACTGGAGAAGGCTATTTATGCCAAAAAAGGCAGACTTGCAAAAAAAAAAAAAAAAGGGACTAGAGATCTGGGACCCCCTGACTAGGTGGCTTAATACACTGAATGTACACTGAATGTACAGGAACTACAGTAATGGTTTTGTGTCATCATGATGTCCTTTTGTTTTCCTTTCTTCGCCCTTCTTTCCCTGTCTCTCCCTGCCCCCCTTCTCTTCTCTGCCCGCTTTCCCCTTTGGTCCCCCCTCCCTCCTTTGCTCTCCCTTACTTTCTCTGCCTCTGTTTTTTTCTTTTGTTGTCAGTCTTTTTTTCAAAACAGGATTTTTTGTTTAAATATTGTTAAATTGATCCTCCATTATTTTGTTTACTCCCACTGCTTGTAACACTTATTGATAATTTCTACGGACTCGGGGAGGGGGGCGGGGGGACTCTGTCTGGAGAAGAAGTAACTGACTTTGTATTTTATTGTAAGGTTTAAATAAAAATTAAAAAAGAAAAGGAGTCAGGTTTGACTTCAGCACATTTATAGAGAACCCCAGCGAATGCAGGAGGTACGCCGTAGTCTGAAGGTGGGTAATGAATGCCTCGGTCGAGGACCCCTTCAACAGCCAGTCATCGAGGTTGGGGAAGACTGAAATCCCTAACCTGTGCAGATGAGCTGCGACCACCGCCATCACCTTGGTGAACACCCAAGGGGCACTGGTAAGGCCGAAGGGGAGCAAGAAAGTGCTCACGGCCTACCTTGAACTGCAGGTAACTCGTGGCCCGGCAGGATGGGAATGTGAAAATACGCATCCTACAGGTCCAACGCTAACATCAAGTCTTCTTGATCTAGGGTAGATAAGACCTGAGCCAGAGTGAGCATTCCGAATTTCTCCTTCTTGAGGAAGAGATTGACGGTCCAAAGATCCAAAATGGGCAGTAGTCCCTTGTTCTTCTTCGGAATCAGAAAGTAGTGGGAATAACAGCCACTGCCTACTTCTATAACTGGGACCGTTTCTATAGTTAGCTCCCTTGCGCCGGAGAGCTGTAACTTCCTCTTGGAGCAACTTTAAACGATCCTCCGTCAGCCATTCCTGATTTGGCACAATAGGAGGCGGAAAATGAAGAAAAGGTAGAGAATAGTCCTCCTGGACAATCTGCAAGACCCTCTTATCCGATGTTTTGGATCTCCACTGAGGGAGATGATGGCAAATTCTCCCACCAACTGGAGTAATGTGGCCCTGCAGAATCAGCCTAGGATTGCTTGGAGGCTGCGGCTGCAGGGGGCAGTGTGGTCGACGACTTCTGGCCTCCATTCCGCGATGGGAATGCACTGTGTCTAAGCCAGGCATAGTGCTTCAACGTCACTGTTGCTGAAATCGATCTGCTCAGCGAATCTGTTGTATCTAGGCCACACAGTTTGGTGAATTTTGCTGCATCTCTCCCATCCTCAACAGCTTGGGAGAGCACAGCCCAGGCCTCCTCCAGGACTTGTGGCAGCACTTACGCAACCGTCTCCCAAAGGGACCGGGAGAAACGGCCCAAAAAGCATGCAGTATTCACCGACAGCAATGCCAGGCTGGAGGAAGAAAATAACGTATTCCCGAATGAGTCCAGCCTCCTGGATTCCCTATCCGGAAGGGAACGCGCCTTGGAACATAGAGGCCTGCACCACCAAGCTTTCTGGGGTGGGGTGTTGGCTAAGGAACTTCAGGTCGCCCGGAGCTGGGTGATGGTGGTGTGTAATCGTCCTATTCACAGGAGACCCTGTACTAGGCTTGGACCATGTACCTAGAAGGACGTCCATAAGTGCCTCATTAAAGGGCAAAACGGGTTCAGAAGTGGAAGCTCCAGGTTGAAGCACTTTAGTCAGGAGATTAGTCCTGACCTGCACTGGGGGCAGCTCTAGTCCAAGGACCGTAGTTGCCCTCTTTAGCAACATGGCATAGGATGCCCCCTCTTCCATAGCCACTGTTGGGCCGAGACAGCGTGCCAGTATCTGGGGAAGGATCTAGTCCACTGGCCTCCCCAAGTTCCCGATACTATTCCGAATTCTCCTCAGAGACATTGTGGTACTCAAGAGGGTCCCCAGGCCCCCGCAGTCCTCTCCTGAGTCTAGCACATCTTCAAAGTGCTCCGGCGACAACATATAACCTCTGGGTTCTATCGACGATGGAATCGGCGTCGAGCAACGTCGTTCCGGCCCTGTGTCGTCAGGGATGAGGATGGGACTTGCACCACCGATGGGCATTGGCGACGTCGCAGGCATTGACTTCGGATCCAGTGCAGGTTGCGGCGGCACGACCGGTGTCGAACCGTATATGGGAACGGATCCCTGAGGCCCCAACGGCGCTGTGGCCAGACCTGACGGCGTTGAACCCAATAGGGCCCCTTCCGACCCCGTGGGCTCACCAGCAAGATCGTTTCACTCAAATACGAGGCACATGTCCTCATAAAACTCTTATTTGAGCGCAAGTCGCTCCGGATCCCAGAAAGGGGGTGGGGGCGCGAAGTCGACTCTGGCTCTGGTTCCGCAGAACCGTGCCTAGAGCGTCAGTGCTCCTCAACTCTCTCGACGCCAGCTGAGGTGAAGATGAAGTCTGCTTGGACTTCTTCTTCTTATGCCTCTTCCCCGGGTGTCCTGGGGACCACGAGCGGGAGGAAGAGGACTTAGGGCTCAGGAAGCAGTCTCACAACCACCTCTTCTTCGATCGGGACCGGTTCCTTGCACACGAATTTGGAAAAAAATCCAAGAATTCGACAAAAGTCAGGAAAAAGCCTGACAAAAAGCCGCACAGGGGTAGCTCTTCCCGGATCGGCGCTTAACTAAAGTGGAAAGAAAAGAACTGATGTCTGAGTGCCTGGGTGCCGCCTATTTAGGCACAGCAATGTCATAACGGACGCTAACGACGTGATGCGGAGCCGAATGGAGCCACCCGACGCCGCTCACAAGGGGTATTGCTCAGCAAAATTTTCCGACTACAGGCTGATGGCTGGGAAATTCAAAGGTAAGGAATCTGCAGTTAGAAGCCTCTATCCGATTAGCCCTACAAGGACTCATATTGACTAATGCTCCAAGATTATTTCTTGACAACAAAAATGTTAAAAAGAAAGGTCACTTATCTTGTGGCTTGCACCAGGGATTGATTGATCTTGTTAATCAATACAGCTAAAGAGACAGCTGATTTACTATTAGTGGATTAAATGCACAGTAAGTCTGTTTAAGAAACAACTTGAGAAGGTAAACAAGACTGTGAGCGAGAACTTGATGCAGTGCAAAATTAATACATTGAAGAAAGACATCACCCATTCCTCAAATGAGAAGGTTTACCCTTATACTACCGAGGACTATCAAATACAACCCCAGAAAAAGAACAAAAGGGGAGCTAGAGGATGGCGACAGGGTACAGATGAGTGGACCTCCAACTCTGAGGAGTGGTGTGACACGGAGGACTGTGATTCTAGTAATTTTGATAATGCTGATAGGAATAGGATGAAACAACCAAGGGGACAGGGTTATTTTCCCGGTCCTCCACTTCAAAAGCCATGGTGGCCACCACAACCTTGGGGTTTTCAGTCTCTACCCTTCCAGCCCCTAACATTCCCTAACCAAGGCTTTCAGCCTTTTTTAGGACAAAAGAGGGAGAAGAAGAAACAAAGGTCATCTAACAGATCTCAATAGAAACCCACAGAAAATGTGTACATTGGGAACCGACAACAGAACTATGACAAACGTGAAGCATGAAGGAAGAATCTTCCCCTTCGACAAGCAACAGAACAGCTTGATTGTCAATTTGAGTAAACACCATCTCGCTTCACAAGAGGAAACAGTGCTGAAAAAAGTATTGGACTTTGTGTTTACTCATATGGGTGATTGTTTTACTATACACAAAGAATTATCCTGATTCTTTAGGAAGATACCCCTGACATTTTTCTTTGACCAGACTGGAGACATTGTCTCCCTGAACTCTAATCTAACTGGTCTCAGAAAGAAATCTACCTTTAATGCACCTCCACATAGGATTCCTTCCGAGGCTTCTACCTTTGAGAAGGCTGTCCTAAAAGAGTTTGAAACATTTATGGGTAAAGCTAACACCCTTTCTTTAACTTGTCAAATGACGAAATGCACATTCTGAGACTACCAGGATCAGACAACGAAACTGTGATAAAGCCAGCCGATAAAGGTGGGGCCACAGTTATATTAGACTCTGTCCCCTATCAGGATGAATGTTTGAAACAACTTAGTGACACTATATACTATCAGACATTGCACAGAGATCCTACCCCTAGACCGCAGAAATCCATTAAACTTTTGTTAGAGAAAGGAAGAGATTCAGAGTGGATTATGAAAAGTGAGACTTAATGTTTACTAGTTCTCCATCCTAGAACACCATATTTTTACATCTTGCCAAACATTTATAAACCCAGACGTCTACCACCAGGGAGGTCTATCGTATGGGGCATTAGTTCTTAACTGGAGCCTCTCTCCCAATTTGTAGACTAGTTTATTTGGCCTATGGTAGCAGACATGCCCTCATGTTCTTACTCTACTAAGGGATATCCAGTTTGATATTGATAAACACTATCTGATCTTGTATGATGTTGAATGATTACACACTAACAACCCGCAGGGGGATACCCTCTAGACAGTGAAGGGGCTTTTGGTACTGAGAGAGAGAGAGAGAGAGAGAGAGAGAGAGAGAGAGAGAGAGAGAGAGAGAGAGAGAGAGAGAGAGAGAGGACTTAACTTCCACCTCTTTTTTAATCAATTGTGCCACAATAGCCATGAAAGAGAACTTTTTGTTTCAGAACCAACTGCACTGTCAAGTTACCGAGACTGATATGAGCAGTACATTCACTCCAAGCATGGCTAATCTGTACATGCACAGTTTTGAAATCACCCATATATATATATATATATGTCCATCCACCAATCCCTACCAAATGAATCTGAAGCTATGGAAAAGATATATAGATGACATCTTGGTCGTTTGGGAGGGCGACCTGGAAATCCTGAATAAATTCCCTGAATGGCTGAACGCTAGAAATGACCATCTTCATTCACTTGTGAATATAGCAAAGAGTCACTCCCATGTCTTGACCAATTACACTCTTCCAAAGAGGGACTCATTTATTTTGAAGTATACAAGAAACCAATGGCATGCATCTCCTTGCTATCATATGATAGTTTTCACACTCATGCTTTGAAAACCAATCTCCTGGTGGGACAAATTATAAGACTACAGAGAAATTGCACAGAGGTTGGCAAATAAAAAAAAAACATGGAGAAGTACTGAGTGAATGTCTGACACAAAGGCAATATCCTAGACCGCTACCTGAGAAAGCAGTCAAAAGGGCCAGGCGTAATCACAGAGAAGCACTTCTACATGTATTACCCAAGCAAACCTCTGACAGATTAGTGCGCGTGAGCACTTTTAGTCACCTAACTTATATTCTAAAAAAAAAAAAAGGCAGCAAGAACTGGCATATTCTCAATACAGGCAACATACATCTAGAGAAGCCAATGTTTGCTGTGAAACAGAGTAAAAAAATAAAGGATCTCATGGTCCACATGCGACCTCAGGTTAAATTGAAAGGATAGTCAGGAACATTATGGATCCTAATTTGCATCAAAGACATTTCCGGTGCAGGTCATGCTTGGTTTGCCATCTTACACAAACACAATTTCAAAATGATTTGGGTCTGAAAACCCCTTGGATATTGAACAACCACACTAATTGTAACACTAGTGTGGTGATATATTTGATCACTTGTCCCTGAAACTTACAATATGGAAGAATGGCTACCCGGAACACTAAGGCCAGAATAGTGGAGCATTGTAGTTCTGTGAGGTGCAAAAAGTGCAGTACTGAACTGACCAGACATTACCTCACGTTACAACACACTGATGATGGCATTAAGTGAACCATTATTGACAAACCACATATGGATAATTCAGAGGGAACAATGCTGGATTGTTAGGTTAAGAAGTCACACACTGGGATTGAACAATGATATCCTGTGGACTGCACTATCTTTATCCAACCTGTTTTTGAAAAGGCGCAGTAGTCTACCTAATTTTTCTGATTCCTCTGTTTGTTAATATGTTCTCAACAAGATCGCTTCATTAATCATCCTCTCGTACAAATCCATATGGAACGTTTGAGTAATGCTTTCTGTCATTTCCCAACAGTTTTCAAGAAGGACTTTGTGTCCCAGAATGCTTCAATGTGAGCGATTCCCTATGATGAGTGTTACTATGAGTAAGATCTTTGTAGCTCACTAAACTGTACTAGCAGTCTTTTTTTACTTTTTGAATCCTCTTTTAATCATCTAGCTTCTAATTTATGTTGAGGTCTTTTAGGTATCATTTAAAAATTGAATTTAATAGAGTTGATCGGGACTACATTACTTATCCATTAGCATTGGTGCTTGGCACACATTTCTCGACATGCTGAGCTTTCGCTCCTACTGACAAACAGAAATGCCTCCATAATTTTAAAAGTGGTGATTACCTGCTCGAGCTTTGTTCTCCTCGCTGGGCACTCTAAGAGAGGACGGGGAGACCATTTGCAGATAAATCTAACCCAGTCATGGATACTTTTTGAATCCCTGAGTGATTTTTTATGTTTGGCCCATACTATGATTCTGTTTGGTAAGCGCTAACTTCTGCCTACCAGAGTTGTTTTAAGATTGATGGCTGTGTGCAGTATTTAGCGATGGGCAGAGTGCTGTAGACACTGTCATGTTTATCATTTCATGGGCATACTAAATAACCGAACAGTGCTATTGGATGATGCATCTATACCTACTCTTACAACTTCTCTTCCTTTTGTTGTCCTGTTGGAATATGTAGCACTGTGCTCTAGGTGGCCTACTTAAGCTTGAGAAGGTGCTAAGCATCCCATTTAGATAGGGTAAGGCTCATTCGTCTAATTTTCAAGCCAATTGTACTAGTATTCATACTGGTGTTGGGAACACTGAATGGATTTTGACCTCATCGTGACCTATGTATGTAAAATAACCATTTTCTACTTTTTTCTTATTCTAACGTTGAACAACGATGGATTTCCACCAACAGTATGTTGTGGGCCACCTCCTGTATCAGGTGGATTGTCACCATCATTTAATACCAGTGTGTATTTTTTTCTTTATGCTTATAATACAGTGTGACTTTGATTATTGGTCAAGAAGAATGCCCCTGATAGTATGAATTCAGTCAAAGATAGGGCAGAAACATGATGACCTTATAGGGGAGATACTACCTCTGACTTCCCTTCACTGTTTTTAATTCTATCCCTTGGAGAAACCAGAATAAAACTGAATTCAGCCTACCAGGAGACCGTTTTAATTCACCTTATACATACTAAATTAGCACTCTGTCTCTCTCGCCTCAAGTGTTCCTCTCCTTTGGTCCTGGTGAGAGGAGAGGACCCTATGATGAAGCTTGCCACCTTCGGTGTGTGAGGATTTTCGCCCTCAATAAATATTGTTTTCACATATATAAACACATCTTTCGGTCTTTCTTTACCAGGCGTACTTTTTGGTGGTTCAAATGAGTTAGGGAGTGGTACCCTTTTGATTGAGTTACGAGCTCCCACAGAACCCGCTTTTGTGTTTTAACATAACTTATGCACAATCTCTCTATCCCACAAACTCTATTGATCTAATTTCTGTAGGTTCATGGTACACCATACACAATTCAAATGGGTTCTCATGCTACAGTCTCAATATTCGATGTAAATTTGAAGTCCTCCATGCCTCTTCAGCCTTGATCTGTTCTCTAATTTTCCTTTCATCTTCCCAGTCTTTCAGAACTTTCACCCACCTCTCAATATATTCTTTAACAAACAACATACACTCGTCTGTACTCAAACAGCACAGATGCTACCCTTTAGTATTTTTAATATTCAGATTAATTTGTGTGATTGTATCCAAATATTTACTATAGGTTAACAAACGCACAGTATCTTAAGAAACAAGGAGATCTTTCAGCGAAGTGTTGAAATCTGTCAGATATGGCAATAGATACTCTTGCTTAGTAACTACAAAATCATTGCATGAAAGACAGTAGGACATCAGCAGTTGATGATAGGTGGCTCCTTCACCTGCAGAAGAAAAGAGAAAAGTGCACATAACACAAACCTTAATTAACCCCCATAATGTCTACATAGTCCTTCAAAAAATTTGCATAGATATTAGCTTTAAAGCTACTAATCTTTCAACATGCACTTTGATCAGTGTCTTGACACACTGTTTATTGATCCTTTCTCTTGTGGGTTCTTGAGACTAATTTTCAGCTAGGGTTTTCCATGAATTGTATCAGAGACTATTTCCTGCTGCTGCTCGTGACTTCAAAGGGTTCTTCAACTCTGGTTCTCAAATTGAAACTAACTACTGATACCTTCGCCAGGATCTTTGACTTCATCAGCATCACTAACTTCACCAGCTCCTGTATTCACTTCCCCAACTTTTCCAGTATTCATTTCTCCCCTCTCTGGAGCCATGCTGCAAACCTGAGCTTGGCTCCGGGAATCAGTGGTTGTGGACACCACTACTTCATCCGCCTTCTTCACTCTTATCATGTGAGCCGAGTGGATCCAATGCGGGAGTCCAAAAAACTTTAACGCAGTGTTAGTCACAAGCACAACTTGGTGTGGCCCTTTACACCTGGGCTCAAGGTTCTTGTAGACATGTTTCAGAGCCTTGATCCAGTGTCCAGGTTGCAGTGAATGGCACTGAGTTTAAATTTGATGCAGTGCAAAATTAATACATTGAAGAAAGACATCACCCATTCCTCAAATGAGAAGGTGTACCCTTATACTACTGAGGACTATGAAATACAACCCCAGAAAAAGAACAAAAGGGGAGCTAGAGGATGGCGACAGGGTACAGATGAGTGGACCTCCAACTCTGAGGAGTGGTGTGACACGGAGGACTGTGATTCTAGTAATTTTGATAATGCTGATAGGAATAGGATGAAACAACCAAGGGGACAGGGTTATTTTCCCGGTCCTCCACTTCAAAAGCCATGGTGGCCATGGTGGCCATCACAACCTTGGGGTTTTCAGTCTCTACCCTTCCAGCCCCTAACATTCCCTAACCAAGGCTTTCAGCCTTTTTTAGGACAAAAGAAGGAGAAGAAGAAACAAAGGTCCTCTTACAGATCTCAATAGAAACCCACAGAAAATGTGTACATTGGGAACAGACAACAGAACTATGACAAACGTGAAGCATGAAGGAAGAATCTTCCCCTTCGACAAGCAACAGAACAGCTTGATTGTCAATTTGAGTAAACACCATCTCGCTTCACAAGAGGAAACAGTGCTGAAAAAAGTATTGGACTTTCTGTTTACTAATATGGGTGATTGTTTTACTATACACAAAGAATTATCCTGATTCTTTAGGAAGATACCCCTGACATTTTTCTTTGACCAGACTGGAGACATTGTCTCCCTGAACTCTAATCTAACTGGTCTCAGAAAGAAATCTACCTTTAATCCACCCCCACATAGGATTCCTTCCGAGGCTTCCACCTTTGAGAAGGCTGTCCTAAAAGAGTTTGAGACATTTATGGGTAAAGCTAACACCCTTTCTTTAACTTGTCAAATGACGAAATGCACATTCTGAGACTACCAGGATCAGACAATGAAACTGTGATAAAGACAGCCGATAAAGGTGGGGCCACAGTTATATTAGACTCTGTCCCCTATCAGGATGAATGTTTGAAACAATTTAGTGACACTATATACTATCAGACATTGCACAGAGATCCTACCCCTAGACTGCAGAAATCCATTAAACTTTTGGTAGAGAAAGGAAGAGATTCAGAGTGGATTATGAAAAGTGAGACTTAATGTTTACTAGTTCTCCATCCTAGAACACCATATTTTTACATCTTGCCAAACATTTATAAACCCAGACGTCCACCACCAGGGAGGTTTATCGTATGGGGCGTTAGTTCTTAACTGGAGCCTCTCTCCCAATTTGTAGACTAGTTTCTTTGGCCTATGGTAGCAGACATGCCCTCATGTTCTTACTCTACTAAGTGATGTCCAGATTGATATTGATAAACACTATCTGATCTTGTATGATGTTGAATGATTACACACTAACAACCCGCAGGGGGATACCCTCTAGACAGTGAAGGGGCTTTTGGTACTGAGAGAGAGAGAGAGAGAGAGAGAGAGAGAGAGAGAGAGAGAGAGGACTTACCTTCCACCTCTTTTTTAATCGATTGTGCCACAATAGCCATGAAAGAGAACTTTGTGTTTCAGAACCAACTGCACTGTCAAGTTACCGAGACTGATATGAGCAGTACATTCACTCCAAGCATGGCTAATCTGTACATGCACAGTTTTGAAATCACCCATATATATATATATATATATATATATTCACTGAAAAAACCATAGGTTTCACACATGTTATAGTTAGCGGAAATTTTACTGATAAAAAACCAATGAAATTCCCCCGTTATAGTTAGTGCAGGCAACTATAACTCACGCGACCGCAATCCTCTGCTGATGCTAATACTGTATTTAGACACTTATTTGCCCATGTCTTCTTCCATACATTTTTAGCTATACATATATTACAAATATTTTTTTTTCATAAAGACACATATGTCATCAGCAGAAGATTGCGGTCGCGTGAGTTATAGTTGCCTGCACTAACTATAACGGGGGAATTTCATTGGTTTTTTATCAGTAAAATTTCCGCTAACTATAACATGTGTGAAACCTATGGTTTTTTCAGTGAATTTGCAAGGTTTTTTAAATGCTAATTCCTAACTATAACGTGTGTGAAACCTATGGTTTTTTCAGTGAATTTGTACGTTTTTTTAAATGCTAAGTTACTTTACGCCATTTGTGGCGTGCGCGCCCACTTAATGCAGTTCGTTCCGTGCGCGCACGGTGCGCTTCGCGCACCGTGCGTGCACAGTGAGCACGCGGTGCGCTTCGCGCACCGCGCGCCCACTTTACGCAGTTAGTGCCGTGCACGCACGGTGGGCACGCGGTGCGCTACGCGCACCGCGTGCCCACATTACGCTAGATGGGCCATGTACGCACGATGCGCTTCGCGCACCGTGCGCACATGGAGGACATATGATGCACTTCGTTTTGAAAGGTAATATTTTAATTTTTCTTATATGTTATAAGCCATGCACAAATGGTGCCCTTCGGGCACCATTTGCACACGGGGTGGAGAGAGTGTGGATAATTTTTTTTTTTATTATTTTTTTTTAAAATATTTTAGTTTAACTCATCTTTAATAAGCCATGCACAATTGGTGCACTTCGGGCACCAATTGCACACGGGGTGGGGAGAGTGTGGATAATTTTTTTTTTTTTTAAATTTTTTACCGTACGCGTACGGTAAGCGTAATCGGCGAAATTAGCGAAAAAATACAAATTCCGTTTTTGGCCTTGGGGGATCTTTGGGGACTCCCTCAACATTGCTATGTGTGTGGGAGCTGTCTAAACAGCCCCTTTACATGTTTTTGTGCTTTATATTTTAAACATCACTCTCAGTGAGAGAGAGAAAATGGCGGCCGCCGCTTCCTGGTTTCGGCCGATTCGAATGTTTACTAAGATCTAAGAGCCAATTAGAATCGCGCTCGCGCACGCCACCTTACGCGTACTGTAAGCGTACCGTAAGCGCACCGTAAGCTGGCTCAGATATATATATTGATTTAAAGGCTATTTTCTCAGAATCTACTGAACAGATTTACACCAAACCTACAAAAGGCACTTCCTTGACCTGAGGACTACCTCTCTGCCAAATTTCTAGTAATTCTGTTCAGCCGTTCGGGCTGTAGCCCTGTCTAAAGGTCCTATGGAAAAATGCTTGGGAAAAACGCGTTTTGGGACCCCCCTTTTATCTCAGCCCCCGCTTGACGAATCCCCCCGAGACTTTCAGGGAAGGAGCGGAGCGTACCGCCCCACCTATTTTGAAAAATTCGCGAGGATTCGTCGACCGGCGCCAAAGTTATTCAAAATAGAATGTTGCGGATTTCCTATGGAAACGTGGTCCTAACTATAACTACCTACTGGCGACCGCCAGTAGGTAATATATATATATATATATATATATATATACATATATATATATATATATATATATCCATCCACCAATCCCTACCAAATGAATCTGAAGCTATGGAAAAGATATATAGATGACATCTTGGTCGTTTGGGAGGGCGACCTGGAAATCCTGAATAAATTCCCTGAATGGCTGAACGCTAGAAATGACCATCTTCATTCACTTGTGAATATAGCAAAGAGTCACTCCCATTTCTTGACCAATTACACTCTCCCAAAGAGGGACTCATTTATTTTGAAGTATACAAGAAACTAATGGCATGCATCTCCTTGCTATCATATGATAGTTTTCACACTCATGCTTTGAAAACCAATCTCCTGGTGGGACAAATTATAAGACTACAGAGAAATTGCACAGAGGTTGGCAAATTAAAAAAAAACATGGAGAAGTACTGAGTGAATGTCTGATACAAAGGCAATATCCTAGACCGCTACCTGAGAAAGCAGTCAAAAGGGCCAGGCGTAATCACAGAGAAGCACTTCTACATGTATTACCCAAGCAAACCTCTGACAGATTAGTGCGTGTGAGCACTTTTAGTCACCTAACTTATATTCTAAAAAAAAAAAAAGGCAGCAAGAACTGGCATATTCTCAATACAGGCAACATACATCTAGAGAAGCCAATGTTTGCTGTGAAACAGAGTAAAAAAATAAAGGATCTCATGGTCCACATGCGACCTCAGGTTAAATTGAAAGGATAGTCAGGAACATTATGGATCCTAATTTGCATCAAAGACATTTCCGGTGCAGGTCATGCTTGGTTTGCCATCTTACACAAACACAATTTCAAAATGATTTGGGTCTGAAAACCCCTTGGATATTGAACAACCACACTAATTGTAACACTAGTGTGGTGATATATTTGATCACTTGTCCCTGAAACTTACAATATGGAAGAATGGCTACCCGCAACACTAAGGCAGTAGGACATCAGCAGTTGATGATAGGTGGCTCCTTCACCTGCAGAAGAAAAGAGAAAAGTGCACATAACACAAACCTTAATTAACCCCCATAATGTCTACATAGTCCTTCAATAAATTTGCATAGATATTAGCTTTAAAGCTACTAATCTTTCAACATGCACTTTGATCAGTGTCTTGACACACTGTTTATTGATCCTTTCTCTTGTGGGTTCTTGAGACTAATTTTGAGCTAGGGTTTTTCATGAATTGTATCAGAGACTATTTCCTGCTGCTGCTCGTGACTTCGAAGGGTTCTTCAACTCTGGTTCTCAAATTGAAACTAACCACTGATACCTTTGCCAGGATCTTTGACTTTATCAGCATCACTAACTTCACCAGCTCCTGTATTCACTTCCCCAACTTTTCCAGTATTCATTTCTCCCCTCTCTGGAGCCCTGCTGCAAACCTGAGCTTGGCTCCGGGAATCCGTGGTTGTGGACACCACTACTTCATCCGCCTTCTTCACTCTTATCATGTGAGCCGAGTGGATCCAATGCAGGATTCCAAAAAACTTTAATGCAGTGTTAGTCACAAGCACAACTTGGTGTGGCCCTTTACACCTGGGCTCAAGGTTCTTGTAGACATGTTTCAGAGCCTTGATCCAGTGTCCAGGTTGCAGTGAATGGCACTGAGTTTAAATTAATGGTGCTCTATTCAAATTCACCAGATGAGAGAAAGATTTCACCACATCAGACAGACTTTTGCTTCAAACTAATATTAAATCATCAGTTATTGATACAAGTGTTGTTGAAGGAATCTATGTATGCAATTCTCATAGCTGTGCTCGCCACTTAAGACGCGTGGAGTCCCACACCATATCCAGCTTGTTTTTGATGGAACGTCAGATGCACGCAGCACAACGAATGAGGAGTAGGGTTCGCAGGAGCTGGAGGAGCTGCGGAAAAGCAGAGCCGTGGAAGCTTTGATCCACCCGTGGCTTCGCCCGGTTTCTGCTTACCTTCAGCTCGCAGCTCCCCGCTAGCGTTGCTGTCGGCCGCGGGCGTGGGCGCAGGAAATAGCAGTGACTTCACCACGAGCCCGCAGCCAGAGGAGGCCTGCCTAGATTTTAGCCGTGGGCGTGTGTGAGCCTGTATTCACCCGCGAGTGCGGCCGCCGTCAGATGGCAGCCTCTGACAGCATACCCCGGGCAGTCGCGGAGGCGGCTGTAATGTTGGGCCTCAGGCCCACATGACGCTTAAGCACTGACACAGACACCAGGATGTATGGTGTAGTAACTGCCCCGAGCACGTGCACCCGGGCCTTTTTATTAGCGGGGCCACGTCACTCGTGACACCCGTGATGGATGGGTGTGGGGTGCAGTGTGTCCAGCCCTCAGGGGAGTGGCTGGAAGTACAGCTTCCTGCGGGACACTAGAACGTGTCTCGCAGGACACTACATTCCTCCCCAACTTTATTGAAGGACAAAGTGACAGTCCAACCTGTGGGGAAGAAACAAACGGTTCACTAAATACCACAGGGTCCATCAGTCTCTCGAGTCAGGTGGCAGGATGACATCAGACATGGGCTGGTGAACTTGGCTAGCAGCAGGACCTTCTCGGCAGACACCCGTACTTTAACCTGAGGGACTCAGGACACGACTGCTGGCTTGGAGACATCCGCTGCATATCGTCAGTTCGCTTACAATGACATGTCTTGCATGGCTTCCTCTTGGCTGATGTCGGTGATGGTCTGTGGTGAGTTCTAACAATTCTTTTTAGTGTGCTGCGTCGTGACCCTGGACGGAGTCTCACGTGAGATGCTGGACCGACTGTCCCTGTTGAACGACTTGGCTGTGACCGGTTGTTGGGGCAAAGTCTCTCCTCGCTCTCCCGCCTGGGGAGGCCCGTCTCCGGGGTTGCTGCGGGACTGTAGGATGGCTGCGCTGGAGCCGCTGCTTGTGGGCTGTCTGGGGGCAGCTGCAGGAACGCCGAGGAGCCGTTGCTTGGTCGCACGCACAACCCTCACGGGTGGATGAGTCTTGGTCAAGACTTGGACTCGCTGTCGCGGTTCTGGTGTAGGCCAGGTTCACAGGTGGCTTCTGATTTCATTAAGTCGGCTTGGGTGGCAACGCTTTCGGACTCCAGTCCATCGGTACTCGGGGAGTGGTGTTTGACGCAGGTGCTGATGGCTGGCGTGATGATGGGTGCCGCCATGTGGTGAGTCGGAATAACAGGTGGTGGTGACTTGCTGGTAGAGTTTGGATGTCAGGATGGACCTGGGCAGCCACGTGCCTCCGACTTGCTGATGTTGATTGTCTGTGGGGGCTTAGCACGTAGAGTGTGTGGATCCTCTCTTGCCTGGCTTGGGGCCACTGCTGACTCCGTCTTGAGGGGGTGTGAGGACGGACACTCAGTGCTGATCTTCACCCGTGGCATCTGCGGACAGGAGCAGGGATGCCACTTGACTTAGACTGCCGACGCTTGGGGATGGACGGTCACCTGGGGAAGCGTAGGGATGAGACGCGGCTTGCGCTTGCTGCGGCATATGTTCGGTTCACCCATGGAGCTGTATCCAGGGACGTCGGTCTGCCTCGGTGGCTGTCTGGTGTGTCAGGGTGTGCTCTTGGCTGCTGGGCGAGTCCTTGGTCTTCTCTCTTTTGTTGGTCTATTCAGCCACCTGTGTTTATCCGGTTTTCAGGGTGACAGGGCTGTCACTATTCTTTTATCGAGGGCGTTGCGCTTAGACCTCGAGGCGGTGCTGTCCTGGCGCCGACTTCTGCCTTTGCTCCGGTGCGCTCCTTGCTCACTGGGCGACGTGAAGTCCAGTCGCGTGTCGCTGGCGTTGGAGCGCCTGTTGCTGTGGCGGCCTGCCACGTGGTGTGTGCGACTCCTCTCTTGCCTGTCGTGGGTCACCGCCGACTCCATCTTGAGGCAGTGTTGAGGAGGACACTGTGTCGCTTTTGGGCCGCTGCGGGTGCCACTCCTCTCTTGCCTGTCGTGGGTCACCGCCGACTCCATCTTGAGGCAGTGTCGAGGAGGCTTCGCTGGGGAGGTGGAGATGAGGATGCTCTCCTACCTGCGTTCAGCAGTGCTTCTTTGTGGAGGTGTCTCTATCTCCTGGGCGCCTGCCCGTGCTGTCGGGTTCATTGTTGCGGCCTTCTGCGCGCCTCTGACTTCGTGCGCTCCGCCTCCTTCTTGGGCGCTCTCTTCTGGCACTTGGTGTGCCTGTGGTGTAGCTTGTGGTTGTGCCTGTTCACCAGTAGGAGCGGGTAGTGCGATCTGTTCTCTGGTGGTGGCGTTAGGCAGCTACTTGTGGTGCGTGCTCTGCACCAGTCTCTCTTGTGCTATTGGTGTGGAGGGGTACCTTGCGATGTTGCTGTCTGTTCGGCTTGCTGCTCCGGGGCCTTGCAAAGGGGGCACTCTCTGGGACATGTACTTTTGAGGGCATGCCTCTCTGGACCTGGCATAGTCTGTCTCTCTTGCCTGCCGACGTCGGTCGTGGTGGGCAGTCAGTGTGCTTGACCGCTCTTTGGACACGCCGCTATGGATCCCCATCCAGGATCACTTTCCAAACTTCTGTTGCTGATCCTACCACTTCCGGTAGGGTAGTGGGGTATCAGGGCCTCTCTTCTGGCCTACCTCTCTGCTTAGGACAACGGTTGTGGGGCACAGCTGGCTATCTGCTCTGGCCAGGCAGTACATCCGTTCTTCAGTGCGTTGGTTTTGGGGAGGCACCAGGTGACGCGATGATCATTGCGGTGGCTTGCCCTGATTGCTGCAGGTTTTGGGTGCTGGAGGAGCTGGTGCAGAGCTCTGTGCAGTGACTAACTGTCTGTGGCGACAATGTGGGAACTGGGTGCTAGGGTGAAGTGAGCTGCACCCTATACTTGTGTGGAGGTTTGAGGTATTCCTTGCAGCTCAGCCTTGCTCAGCCTTGTTCCTAGGCTGGGGGTCCACTGGTTTCAGCGGCTCTGTGGGTGCATGGGCTTCGATCTCCCTACCCTGATGAATTTACTGTCCTGCTAATTTCTTTTCACTGCAGACTTTTTCATCCTCCAGTGCTTTGTTGGTGTGGCTGCAGTACCCCCTGTGGCAGCTAGGTGGCAGTGCAGCGGTTCAGTGCACGGCCCAGCAGCTTTTCCTGGAATCCCACCACGATGCAGGCGCTCTTCCTCTGGGTATGGCAGTCTTTCACATGCTGCCAGCCATGCTGTCTCAGGGGCATTGTGTGGGCAGGTGTCCGGGACTCTGCTTGCAGTGTGAGCTGCACGGGGAAGGTAGGATGGTTTTCTCTTTTTCCCCAGAACTGTAAGCCCTTGCGGGGAAGAGCACTGACTGGAGCAGCGCTGCTGGTGTGGCAGGCATCCGGGGTGTAGGTGCAGGGAAAACAGACTCCTGCCGGTGCCGTGACTGGGCCAGTACAGCTGGGCGCCGATCTTTCACATCGTCTTGGCTGCAGGCGTTGCGTCACTGCTAGGGGCTCAGCAGCAGGGAGGCTGCGAGTCAGAGTGCTCTCATCTCACTAGGCCGTTGCGCCATGTTGCCTTCTACCCTCGTGTTGGGGGTGCAGAGGTTAGTGCCGGTTGTTGCGCTGGTACCGGTGCAGGCACCAGGCGTATCGCGATGTGTCTGGATAGCAAATCGCAGCTCCCGGTGTGGGAGCAGCAGGCGGAATAGCCCATGGGCACCTCAGGGCGGGGTGACTTCGAGGGTTCAGAAGCACGGCTGCGCCCTGCGCGGCGCTAGCCGTGGAGCTGCCTCGTGCGTCCGTTTGCCTTTTCCCACACTGACCTCTCGCAGTAGGGCTGGGTAGTACGGGCTGCAGCGGCGGCAGTATGTGGGCACCTGCCGGGACCTCTCTCCTGGGGCTGGGTCACGTGCTGGGTAGCCTCCGACCTCCTCAGCAGTGCCTCGATCGTCGTGCTGGCAATGGGCATGTGGGAGCCTCCAGGCAGGCTACCTTGATCCTCCACGGTCTGGGTGGCGCGAGGGACGCGATCCCCTCTGCTGTCAGGGGAGGGCCATCACAGTTCTGGCTCATTTCTACCCCATGAAAGACATGAAGGTTCGAGCAGCAGGCATGCGGGGTTTAGCTACCCGCCTCGTCGCCAGTGTAATGTTGAGCCTCAGGCCCACATGACACTCAAGCACTGACACGGACACCAGGATGTATGGTGTAGTAACTGCCCCGAGCACGTGCACCCGGGCCTTTTTATTAGCGGAGCCACGTCACTCGTGACACCCGTGATGGATGGGTGTGGGGTGCAGTGTGTCCAGCCCTCAGGGGAGTGGCTGGAAGTACAGCTTCCAGTGGGACACTAGAACGTGTCTCGCAGGACACTACAGCGGCCAGGTTAGTTCCGGGTGCAGCCTGTGCCTGCCTGTAGAGCACCACTCACCCCGGATTGTGTTTTTCCTTTCGCAGCAGCTGGACATGGACGGCGTATGGTGCCAGTGGTAGAGACAGCATCAGTAGAAGCGCGTAAAGCGATCCATCTGGCCAGCTACTCTCCGTTCTGCTCAGCACTTCCCTTAGAGGTAAGCCGGCCTCTACCCCCTGGCTCTCCTCCCCCCCGGTACTTGTCCCCACGGTGCACCCAGTGGCTAATGCTAAGGCAGGGGAGGGACTGGGGAGAGATAGGGTGAGACCGGGCCGGAGAGTGCGCGCTGTAGGCTGGGGGCGGGGAGACAGTAAGGACTGTTAGAGACTGGGAGCCTCTCACTATTTATGTCCGGTTTTGTACAACATTATTTCCTCTATAGGGAGCAACTCCTTCTCCAAGTACAATCCAGCCAATAAAAGAACGGTACACGCTAGGCGCAAAAATTGGTAACCCAGCAGAACGCCAATAAATTAGTTAAAGCTACTCAGGCGTCCCCCCTGTATTCTTCTTCTTCCTTTTCTCACCATGGCTTACAAGAAATTAAGATCACGAACGATCCATATGAAAAGACTCAGCACACAACAATCAATGCGAAAGAGCTTGGGCAAGGCGGCCCATATAGGACTTTTCTGCAGAAACACAGAAATAAAATTTATTTTTCACAAAAACACCTAAAATGGATCAAGTAAATTCACGAATCGAGCAGGAAAAAGTACAGACAATAGGAGTAGATAAAGTAGTGGATATCAGCACTCCTCCACAAAGCAACAAAGGTTATGCTGGAGAATTGACAACCGATATCACAAAATCATCACCAGCAAAAATTGATGAGCACCAAGGGTGCCTTGATTCACTTCCTAGTCCAGCAGAATCTAAGATACATCAAATTTCAGAAACAGACTTCACCTTACCAGACACACCTAAATGATACCCTCCTTTCCCGGGCTGCCAAAACAATAATGGAGTCACTGCAATTATACAAGAGTACTCCTCGTAAAACACCTGACTCAGCAGGTAACCTCTCTCACTCACTGGAATTTCCGCTGTTTAACACTACGCAATCTCTGAAGGGACAAAATCCTGTTTCTGGTTCTTTATTTACTCTTCAAAAAATCCTGGAATCACTATTAACTCTCTTGGGTAATATAATGGAAAATTCCAATCAGATTTTGGAAACACAAACAGGTATGCTGCAATACCTAGTCGACAAAAAAAGAAAACAACAACTTAAACAAAAGCATCAATTATCATTAACAAACGGAGAAGAAAACAACAAATTCCCAAAGATCCCTTAGTAACTGAGGATCTACTCCCACTAAAGAAACAAATGGCGACCCAAACGTGCCGGATTATGCAAAAAGGAAAAAACAAAAAGCTTAATAAAGATAACATCTATTCTCTTAGAAATCTATTCAAAGGCTCTAACATCGTTAAAGACCTAAATAAGGTTATCCCCTATTATCCAATTTTTAACCAGCACAGACCTACGGAACCATCTAATAATTATTTTACAAGTAAAGAAGAAACACAAAAAATTTAAACTTCAGTCATAGATGTGCCTGATTCAGTCTTAGTAAGAAAGGAAAAGAGAAACAACATTATAAAGTGGAAAAGGACTAAGAAAAGAGCAATTAGAAGATTCTCAAAACGGAAGGCGCAGAAGTTAACATGTCTGAATCCTTTGTCTCCAGAACAGGAAACTCCAATAAAAAGAGCAAACTATAAAAATTTAAAAAACTCCACATAACAACGGCCATCGTCACTCAATAATTAAAGCAAGAGAGAATTATAAACAACTAAATCTTCTGGCCCCAAGTTTTTCCACGGCTTTGACTGACATCAGCTACCTTCACTGTCTCTCGAACAACAGATGGAGCAGATCTCTGGGGCCACACTCCTACAGGAACAGCAGGTCCAAACATGCTTTTTAGAAATCACCGACTTATTCCCTACAGGAAATGACCCATTAAACCGAGGGAGACTTGCGAATCTCATCCGTAAGATTCATTCGCTACAGTCACTAACAAGCTCGGAAATAAAACTAGTGGCCTTTACGATGAGGTCTAAAACCACGTTGGCCATTGTCGAATTTTGATCCCATGTGATTCTCGCCATAATTCTAAAAGAAAGCGAGATCCCCTATAAAAATGGATATGACGTTAACCAGTGGCACCAAAAATCTCATCAGTCACCAATGAAAACGTAACCATCTCGATAAAGAACGGAGAGAGACAGATCTGGGATCTTAAGCAGTCACAAACAAGGACCAAAACGATTACTTCATATATGATTTACCAGCAGAACCTGTTAGCTGGGTTCACGCTAAAGGTGGACTTGCAATCCTTCCAAGAGAAGATTTATTTTGGGACCCGGAAGTCATCACTATGCGTCTGACGAACATACAATTATTAAGGTTAAGCACTGGAATGAAAATATGGACATCTCTCAAGATTTAATAATTTTTAATGTCTATATCCCCCCAGGCTTCAAAAGAATGCTCTCATGATCAAAATAGTCGAGGAAATCGAAATGGTGGTAGAAGGAAAAGGATTCCCCTCCGTTTTTCTAACAGGTGACTTTAATGGCAAAAATCTCTAATGTACTCCTAGAAAAATGGAAATACGGTGAACAGGAGGAAGCTCTGTCAATCCCAATACCACTATTTTCCCCAGGGATAAAAGCAGATAAACGCGGGAAAATACTACTTTCCTCTCTTCCAGCACTAAATGGAGTTATCCTAAATGGATGCACAGAAGGAGATATTCCTGCGGCCTGCATGAAAAAAGGTAACTTTAGCTCATCGATTTTAGACTACAAGATTTGCAGCCAAGATTTATTTTGGAGAGCACTAAAATTTGAGGACCAAATTCACAAAGGAACGCGATCATGCAATATTATATCTCAAGACAGGAATACTATTGCAACCTACCTCCCCATGGTCCATCACGCACTTGCACAGTACTGCAGTTGGAAATCAGGCTCAAGGGCGGTGACATGGAATTCAACAACAACTTAAATTCTGTAATCGTCACCGCCCAAGTATTTCAGAGTGTCAATTCCTCAGACCCAACAACAAATTTCAAAGTAGTCCTTAACAAAATAGTGCCATCCCTGCAGGATATTCCAAAATGTCGGAAATTGCAAGTGGGAAATCGGAAAAAGAAAGAACCTAGATAAAGGATCAATTGCACTAAATAAACTAATTCGATTGAAATTCCTAGAATTTTCAGACACCCAAAAATTTAAAATATAAAGAATGTCCGCTGGAGGGTAAAAGAAAAAAAATCAAAAAGCTCAACAGGATCAAAGCAGGGCTGATATCCAGATAGCAGCCAAACAAAAAAAAATAATCGGGCATACTGGAACTTAATTGCCAAACAAACAGGAACAAAGAAATCCCTGCAAGCCTCACCAGTTCCCCTAACAGCATGGGAAACATATCTATATGACTAATATAAATCAAACCTGAGGCAAGAAAGCTTGAACCAAGCAATAAGCGAAACAGGAAAAAATACCCAAGATATCCTCGCCCCTGCAGCTGGGCAAACAGAAAACCACATAAAGAATGCCAGATCTTCTGCTGCAATAGTTCCGGATAAGATCCTGATAAAAGTACTCCAAAGCAACCCAGAAGAATGGAGTAAGTAAACCAAAGCAACACAGAAAAATGGAGCAAGTTTTTAGCTCCCCTATATTCTCATTGTTATGCTACCAGAGAAATCCCCAAATCATGGCTGGGAAGCATCGTGATCCCAATCTTCAAAAAGGGCTCTAGGTTGCTTCCCTGCAATTATCAACAAATTGCCTTGTTGGATGCTAGAGGCAAGATCTTTGTGGCAAGCATCCTGGAACATCTGAAGGACTGGGCTATTTCATGCAGAGTGATCCCTATAAATCAAGCCGGGTTTCGACCAAGACAATCCGTAACTGATAATATAGCGGTACTACAGACAGTACTAGATAAATATGTAGTGTCAAAATTGCAGGTCGTCTATTGTGTTTTCGTAGACTTTACAACAGCGTTTGACAGAGTAGAAAGACCTACACTCTGGAAAAAACTTAGAAAACTAGGAATGCCGAATACACTTCTCATTATTATATCATTACACTCAGCAACATGGTGTCAAATACAAATGAGGAAGGAGAAGGGACTCACCCGAACAATAGCTACACCAAATGGCCTGAGGCAAGGTTTCCTTTTAGCCCCCCTCCTTTTATCTTTATTCATAAGTGATCTCCCGCATTGTCTCACACAAATTATTAATTTCCCCCAAAAAATATCAACCTGTAAAATCCACATTATGATGTACGCCGATGATGTGGTTATTTTAGACCTTACCCTATTCGGCCTACAAAGGAATTTACAGGCCTTAACCAGTCCCAAACATATCCAAAACGAAAATTGTTCCGTTCAGAGGAAGAAAACAATATACAAAATGTAACTGGTCATTAGGGGGAAAATCTTTAGAGGTGGTTAGAAAATATACTTATTTAGGGCGAATGTTTACACAAACATTACAAAATTCCCCTCATCTTCAGATTTACAAGTTGGGGCACTCCAACGCTTATATTACTCTTCCAGTCACAGGCACTTTCATTCCATTTTAGAGGTTTCTAGTTCTAAAATTTCAACCATTTTATCGTATGCATTGGAATACATTCCAATAAAACAGTGGCAATAAACACAAACTAAAGAAGGGAAAATACTTCGTAAATTGATAAAAGTCCACCAAGCAGTTTCTCCACAAGCTGTGCGCCTCGATCTCTCGCTAGTCAGCTCATATGCCAGAGCTATCACTAACATCATAAGATGGTCTTACAATCTTTTTATTTTTTTATTAAATCCTTTTTATTAAGAAATAAGGCATGTTACAGTTACAAGGCAGTAGCAAGCAGGTTACCAGCTGAAGTCATTCAGACAATACATCCTCAATAATGGCACTCAAGAACATAGGGCTGATAACATTTGTTGTATGCAGTCAGTTCCCAGCGGCAATGTCGTCACTGATCCTCGGTGGTACACAAATATCCCCCCTGTAAGCATTCCATAGCCCCCATACTGCATCCATTTCTTCGGGCACCCTCTTGATTCATAGATGGCTTTTTCCGTTACAATGCACCAGTCCACATCCTTAGCCCAATCAACAGTCTTCGGTGGGCTCTGAGCCTGCCACAATCGTGCAATATTCCGTTTAGCAACCATGAAACCTAGAGCAACCCAAAGTCTCTCCTTGGCATTCAAATCTGTAGGGTCCCAAATATTCAACAATGGCAGTTTAATGTTACAATGAATCTGTCGCCCCAGTGCCTCCTCCTTCTTGTGAAGCACCCTCTCCCAGTATTTCTGAATCACTTCACACTCCCAAAGAACGTGGATAAAGGTACCCTCTTGCCCACATTGTCGCACACAGCCACTGTCTTGGGTGTAGCCCATATGGACCAACAAGGACCCTGACAAATACGTTCTGTGGAGAAGTTTTAGTTGGACCAGTCGGAGAAGTGAGGAAATGGCCACCTCACGGGGAAGGCCACCGCTGCCCGCCACTCTTCATCATCCAAGTTGGCCACATCATAGTCCCATTTACTTCGCAAACGGGTTAGGGGATCTGTCATGTTGTTGAGAAGCTTTTTATAAATAAGAGATATGGCTTTTTCAGGGAGATCATCGTCTAGGATCCTGTCTTCAAGAGGGGAGGACTCAGGGAGGGCAGGGCCCCTGGGGAGAACAGCGAGCAGGGCGTGCCTAATTTGAAGAAATCGGAAATGCTCAGATTTGGCCATTTCGTAATCGTGCTGAAGTCGGGAAAAGGGAATTACGTCACCTGTTTTCCAGAGATCCCCCACCCTGGAAATACCAAGGTCCCATTTATCGAAACCCTTGGAGCGCAACAGCCGACCCAACATGTCACAGTGCCAGAGTGGTGTGGCTTGTGTGAGCTTACCCTCCCAGCCCAGGCTCCGGTTCGCCTCTTTCCACACTTGTACGGCATGACCGGTCGGACCGGACAGGGCGGGCTTCAAAGACTGTGTATATAACATGCCCTCGAAACTACCCCCAGGAAGGAGCCACCTGTCTATCCAAAAGGCCGGGTCACCTTGCGATCTATAGCTACATTGGTTGATTGCTAAGAGCTCAGAGGCCCAATAATACCTCTTAATGTCCGGGAGCCCAATGCACCAATCAAACCATTCTAGTGTAAGTTTGTGTGTAGCGATGCGGGGGGTTTTGCCCTCCCACAACATATCTCGAACAGCACAATCAATTTCCCTGAAATACGATGCGGCAACTAGAAGTGGAGTATTCTGTAGTGCATATAAACGTCGGGGAAGGGACCTCATCTTAAATAGGGCCACGCGTCCCAGGAGAGTCAACGGAAGCGACTTCTAGTGTTGGACATCAGATTTAAGACATAGCAACGGCAGTCGAAGATTATCATCATGGAATCTGGATAAGTCTTTGGAAACCCAGATCCCCAGGTACTCAAAGCCCTCTGCCGCCTCAGCCACCTGACAACCCAGAGGAAGTAAAGGCCACTGTCCATAGAGGACATAGAGCGGTCCTCCCAGCCTGGTGTCCATTTGAGGCCCCTAATTGCGGAGTCCTGTCGGATCCAATGCCGGAAAAGGCTCCAAAGCCAAGGCGAAGAGGAGAGGCGACAAGGGGCACCCCTGTCTTGTACCCCTACCGAGAGAAAAGACTGGGGATTTCCTATTATTGACAACCACCTGCGCAAGCGGTTGATGGTACAAAAGTCACACCCAGTTGATAAATTCAGGGCCAAAATCCAGTTTGTGAAACATGGCAAACATGTAAGTCCACTCGATGGTATCAAATGCTGAAGCAGCATCGAGGGATACCACAACAGCATCTTCCCTGATAGTATCCACCCGGCATAGTACACCGTGGAGCCTGCGGAGGTTGAGGGAGGTATTCCTCGCTGGCATAAACCCAGACTGATCCGGGTGTACCAGGCGGGTGAGAAACCGGAGCAAACGAGTGGCAAGGACCTTCGCAAGGATTTTGGCTTCTCAGTTGAGCAATGAAATGGGCCTATAAGACGAGCTCTGGTTAGTGGGCTTGCCCGCTTTATGAATGACTATGATGTTGGCCAATCTCTGATCTTCGGGAAGGATGCCTTGTTTTTTTACTCTACCGGAACATATCTCTAAGAAAGGGAGCAGTCATGTTTGCCGTAATTTTAAACAACTCAATGGGGATCCCGTTGGAGCCGGATGCTTTCCCCCCAAGTAGGTCTTGTTTGGATTTTCAACCTCAGCTACTGTGATGTCGAGATCAAGGTCAGAGCTCTCCTCCGCGGTCAGGAGTGGCATCTTAATATCGTGTAGGAGAGAGGAAGCCTCCTCCTCTGAGTATGTTGTATGGGAAGTATAGAGTGAGTAGTAGTACCGGCCGAATGCGTCTGCGTTGTCTTGTGGCGCAGTGGCAATGGATTGTGAGTCAATAGCAATTTTAACCACCACACGCTGCCCCCGCTCTCTATGATCCAACCAAGCCAATAGCTTGCCTGCCTTATCACCCACATCATAGATCCTGCTGAGGGTAGTCCTGTAGTGTGCCTTGGCCGCATCTGTGGCTAGGTCGGAGAACTCCTTGGTTTTAATGCGGAGCTTCTGACGCGCTCCCTCCAAGTCCTGTATACGGACGGCGTTTTCTAGATCTAGGATTTCGACCTCCAAGCGCACCATGTCTGCTGCTCTCTCCCTGAGCTGGCCAGGAACTTGGCCCAACACAACCCCCCGAATGACCGTCTTATAAACTTCCCAGAGTACGACGGACGAGCAAACTGATCCCAAGTTTTCCTAAAAGTACAGCTCCGACTCGCTCAAGACCTTTTCTCTGATGGAGGGGGTTGTGAGATACCAATAACCGGTGCCACCGAGCCGATCGTGGGTTTGCCCAATTCCAAACTACACTGAACAGGTGAGTGGTCAGAGATCCCCCTAGCCAAATGCTGTATGTCCTTAACAGTGTGAAGATGATGCGTGAGTGTGAGCACATAGTCTATAGATGACATACTACGATGAGGCCCGGAAAAATAGGTGTATTGAGGCTCACCGGGGTGGAGGCATCTCCAAACATCCACGAGGCCCAATGCACCCAGAAAACTATGGATTCGCCTGCGGGAGAGCGGCAGATCCTTCTGGGGCCAACGGTCCAGGGAGTCAGAGACAATGGAGTTAAAATCGCCCCCTATCAGTAACCTCCCATCCGGCAAGCCATGGAGGAAATCGCTGAGATCAATAAAGGCCTGCGTATGTAAGCCCGGCAGGATATAAACTGAGACCAGATTAAGTGTGGGCCCCTCCCAGATCCCGGAAATGGCAGCAAATCTACCCAGAGGGTCAGTGTGGACCACATCGACAGTCAGGGGGAAACGATTTTCTGATTAAGATGCCCACCCCCCGGGAACCAGAACCAAACGCAGAATGGGCCACCAGCTGGAAGCCCCATCGTGACAGGGCTTTACATCCATTCCCCAGTAGGTGGGTCTCCTGCAAGAGAACTATATCAGAGGAATGGCGCTTAAGGAATTGGAGAACCACACCCCTTTTAATGTTGTCCCCCAAACCGTTTACGTTCCAGGAAAGCAATTTGAGCTTCTGTCTAGTCACCGTGCCCACCACACAATTGTAGAGGTATGTGTTGACCCAGAGTGGAACATTCCACAGGGCCCCCGGGGAGAAGCGTTGGCATAAACCCTACCCTTCGCATCAATGAGGACATCACAAATGTTGAACCTGTAGCTGCCTCTACCTTAGACCAATCAAGGCTAGCATGCCTGAAAAACAAAAAAACACAAACACAATCACCCCCCCCCCACCCTCCCCACAAACCCAAAAAACATTACTCAATACCCTCCTCCCTGCCTCCCTGCTCGGCGGTGTCAAGACCTCCCGCCCCCCAAACTAGCAGAGTGCCTATCGCTCACCCTCCAAAAACTTGCAGGTACGTGTAGCCTAATCGAGCACCCGTCCCTGAAAATTGCCTAATGGTAACAACATTCAAATAATAGAGATACACTAGGAGCAGTAGCCAAAGCCAAAAAAGCGCTGTGTCACCTATACAGAAATGTCAGGGGATCATGGAGAGTCTTGGAGAGTCTATGTCAACAAAGTCCCCAGTGAAAGCCTGGTACACTGCGATCGGTAAAACTGTTACCTTTAGGGAAGCAATCACTCCGACTCAGCCCTCAGGCATCACAGAATCCCTCCACCCATTAAAGGTAAGCTTTACAGACCAGATATCTGATGCCACCCGTCACCTCATTTTGTCCCTGGGGTGACGTGCCACCACCGAAGTCCCGGGCGTCGCTGTCCACTCTCGCACTCCGGGCGTGGTCGTTGTTCCGGCCAACTTTACACCATCCGTCAAGCCAGTCCTAGGCCTCCTCAGGGGTAGTGAAAAACCAAGCCCCACCCTCAGTTTGGCAGGGAAGAGCATAGCATACTTCAGGTCCCTGTCACGTAGCGCCTTCTTCACGTCCAAGAAGCTGCGCTGCTGTCACTGCACCCTGAGGGTGAAGTCCGGGAAGAAGGTGATAGTACTGTTTTGGTATAACACCGGGGGGACAGATCGGGCGCTCTGAAAGATAACATCTCTGTCCCGGAAATTGAAGATTCTAGCAAGGAGAGGACGTGGGGGGGCTCCGGGGTTTCGGTCTGCCACCCGGCACTCGATGCGCTCGCTCAACTGAAAAGAAATTAGAGAGACCCTTCGGTTTGAGGTAAGTAGTGATTAGCTCTTCCACAAACAGGTCCGCCGATGGCCCCTCCGCCCTTTCCGGCATCCCCCAAAATTCGGACATTGTTGAGTCTGGAGCGCCCCTCATAGTCATCCAATTGCGCCTCCAATTTCACGGTGTGCGTCTGCATTGCATCCATCCTGCGCTGTAGTGTAGAGGTATCCTCGATCAAAGAGTTTGCTTTGATCTCCACGTCCTTCAATCGCGAGTTCATCGCTCTCATATCTGCCCAGATAAGGGACACTTCCGAAGACACGGTGTCTATGCGCGACTCCAAGGACGTCCGGACGGTCGTGATGGCCTCGAGGATATCATGCAGTCGGCTCCTTCGGTTGTCCTCTAGGATCCGGCTTGTCTATCTTGGCGGATCCTCTTTTCGTGCTTGTTCCACGCATAGGTTGTCAACTTGGCCTGGAGTTCCGCCTTGGAACTGCAGCCTCCCGCCATGTCGTAGACGGCCCGTCTGTGTGCTGTTCAGGCCAGGAAGGACAAGGAGACCAGGGTCAGATAGAGACTCGGCGACCTCAGCTGTTAGGCCGCCGCCGCTAGGGCCCTGTGTTACAAGGCAGTCAAAGTGCAGCTGACTGGTCCCCAGTAGCCGGCCGTGACTCTTTATGGGCCAGGGCGCAAGCCGCCACTCGTGCCAGGCCGGTACAGAGGAATACAGAACCCCAGGGCAACGGGGTCCACCACATTCCCGCAGCGTCACCCCACAAACTCCACTGGGTCAAAATGGCCACCCGGCACTTCACGCACCGCCCCCAGTCTTTAATAACACACAGGGCTTCGTCCCCAGCGCAGGCCGTATCAATCTGGTCGAGTACCTAACAGTGTCCGAGGCGGCCTGGGGTGCAGGTGCTGCGAGCCTCAACAGGGTGACGTCCTAGGTCAGTCCCCAGCAGCACGATGCGGGGCACGATCCCTCTCCTTCAGGAGCGGAGTGCTACGCCAGTCTAGCGGCTCCGAGCGGCTCCAGGGCCCGCTGCTGCATCGCCTCCATGCCCTCAGCCCCAGCAGGAATCCTGAGGTTCAGGACAGGCCCCCGGAACAAAGTTGTGATGCTCACCCAGCAGGGTCACCAGAGATAGGCCAGGCCGCGGCACAAGGAGGCCCAGGCACCAAAGCAGGCAGACTTCTCCAAGGAAGTGCGTACGCGGTCCGATCTCCGGAACCACCAATCGTAGGCAAATGGGACTCTGCTCCAGCGATCCCCACTGGTTTGGGAAATGCTCCAGCGTAGACTTATACCATCGGGCACATCTCGAAAATACGGATAATTACTCGGACGGGCGCGCTCAAACGGAGCTGCCTCAAGAAGCGGCCATCATGCTCTGCGGTTGGCCACGCCCCCGGGCTTACAATCTTATACACGCAGAACAAGGAACCCTAAGATTTGTAATAAAAACTGAGTCTTTTGGGATCTAATCATCGCATCACACTTTAAGACCAAATCTAATTACAGCTTTTAAATTATCGAACTGTACAACTACACTATTGAAATCTTGGACTCCTGCGCACTTGAGGCTCTTTTTAAAATATTTAACGCCGAGGATAAGTTACGACCTCGACATCAAACATTGCTCTCAATTGCATCATTATGAACAATATGCAGAGTCAATAGAATACAAATATCAGCAACAGTACATCCGCTTTACCTAGGGCACGGAGTCCGGCAATGTATTATTTTATTACGGCTTGGGATTCTCCCTTTAAAAGCATTTACTTCCAGATGGATCCACCTTGAAAACGCCACCAGAATTTGTTATCTATGTAGCGGAGGAGTGCAAGATTTACAGCATGTTCTGTTCGTGTGCCCAAATCTGACATTAATCAAGGCAAGATACCGGTACTTAAAACCTAATCGAACTAGATGTAATATCACTTCAGTGCAAGGCCTTATTTTGCTTCTTAAATCGCCGCCTGATGAATTTGTGTCATAATTTGTTCAAATTTTTAAAGACTGTTTTTAAAACTATACTGAAATGATTATCCTATTAATGTTTTGTAACAAATGTTTTTTTTTTTATTGGTTGTTCTCAGTAGAGAACTAAATCAAATAAAAACTTGAAATTTGAAACTTGATGGTGCAATCATCCTCTCCTCAATTCCTGGTGACTATGGACACTAACTACAATGAAACATTTGCTCTATTTGAAGGGCTGTTCATATTCATTTAAGGATCTCATTTTTAGGTCTCGCCTGATCCAGCGCATGCGCTGATCTGGCCGAGACATTTAGGTGCCGATTCCGATCCGGTAAAAAAATTTCCCGTACGACTCGTATCCGTATATTTTTACGTACAAATCGTACAAGTGCCGTCCCACCGGTGAAGTACGATTCGTACGTGAAAAATACATTAGATTCGTATCCGGAAAAGGTCTACGAGACGTACCCGGACAGTTTTACGTACAAATAGTAAAACTGAAGTCCGAGCGCACAAGTACGATCCGTACCGCCCTTCCGAATACACAAGCGTATTTAAAACGTCCCGTGCGTAGCAAACTCTGTACCACTCGTATCCCGGGTAAACTTGTGGCCGGGATACGAGTCGTACAGCCCCCCCTACCCCTGCGTATGTCCGCACGTACCCCCGTATGTCAGCACCGTACCCCCCGTATGTCAGCACCGTACCCCCCCATGTCTGCACCGTACCCCAGCCCCGTACTTGGATGCACCGTACCCCAGCCCCGTACTTGGGCGCACCGTACCCCAGCACCGTACCCCAGCCCCGTACTCGTACGCACCGTACCCCAGCACCGTACCCCAGCCCCATACTTGAACGCACCGTACCCCAGCACCATACCCCAGCCCCGTACTTGGACGCACCGTACCCCAGCCCCGTACTTGGACACAGTGTACCCCAGCCCCGTACTTGGACGCACCGAACCCCAGCCCCGTACTTGTACGCACCGTACCCCAGCACCGTACCCCAGCCCCATACTTGGACGCACCGTACCCAAGCACCGTACCCCAGCCCCGTACTTGGACGCACCGTACCCCAGCCCCAGCCCCGTACTTGTACGCACCGTACCCCAGCACCATACACCAGCCCCGTACTTGGACGCACCGTACTTGGACGCACCGTACCCCAGCCCCGTACTTGGATGCACCGTACCCCAGCCCCATACTTGTACGCACCGTACCCCAGCACCGTATACCTGCCCCGTACTTGGACGCACAGTACCCCAGCACCATACCCCAGCACCGTACTTGGAAGCACCGTACCCCAGCATCACGTATGTACGGACCTTACAACAACATTGCGTATGCGAGAACGGTACAACAACATCGCGTATGTACGCACCATACATACACGAAAACGACTAGTACTGAACCAGGACACTGTAAAACAGCACAAGGAGGGTCAATTTGACTCGCACAACACCACAAAACACGTCTACAGTAGAAAAAACATCAAAATGACTGACCTGGCACATCCAAACAGGCAAACAGAGGCCCAAACTCACAACCACCTCTTATAACACACCCACCAAAATTTCAAACACAGGCACAACCACAAATGGACCAATAAAAAGGGCTCACACACACAAACCATGAACCTTTGCAACAGACTCACTGCAGCTACAGAGCACACCCCAACAACTGCACCCATACACCTTAACATACACACCTTCACACAAACTCCTTCACACATACCCCCTCTTCACATTCCCACACACACCTTCACATTCACACCCACACACCCACAACCATCCACACCCTCACCCCACACCATGCCGACAGACAAGAATCCAAAGTTCATAAGGGAGGAGCTGGACATCCTTGTCAACGAAGTCATCAGAGTCGAGCCACAACTCTTTGGAACATTGGTCAGACAGACCAGCATAGCCGAAAAATCACGCCTGTGGCAGAGGATCGTCGATAGGATGAATGCTGTTGCACCCATCAGAAGGACCAGGAATGAATGCCAAGCCAGGTGGTACGATCTGCGGAGGGCAGTCAAGCGGAAAATGAACGAGGACTAAGCCCAGAGCAACATCACTGGAGGTGGGCTGCCCCGCAGACCGGTACATTACCATCCCTGGGAAGAGAAGGTGATGGCCCTGCTTCCACCGGTGGGAGTACATGGACTCGAAGGAGTTGCAGAGCCTGGTGAGTACACAAACAACTTACGTAACATGGGGGTAATGGCATCCACACCCCAACTACACCAAATGCACGCAACTAACCCCAAGCCCTCACCGGACACAACCACACTCAAAAACAACGCTCATGCCACTAACATGTGTATGCCCCATTCACAAAGCAAGGCCATGCTATGTCCCAGGCTACACGAAGCACTAACCCAAGACTGGATGTCCGGGATGCTGGGAAGGGGGGGCTCACAAAACACATTGTTCAACTCTGAATCAGACACCATTGCTCTCAGCCCATATGGCCCAGGGACATACCCATGCACCATGCTCAATGCACAGGGACTGGCAAAGTACTGACAAGGTAGCTGACACTTGGCCCTGCTGTAGGCAGCAAAAGGCCCTCCTGTGACCACTGCAAACTCAAACACCAACACAACAAGCTCAGATATCTAGGACAGGAACCAACACTCACTGTCATGGCAGCATGCTCCATGGGGGGACAGATACATCACCTGGGAGACCCATTGCCAAATCACACTACACCCACCAGCAGGCCCTGTCACACACACCCCTTACACAAGCACACACCCCGTGGCAGGCAATGGATTTACCCACCCTCACAATGGACATGTGACACAACAAGATCAATCCATAGCCAAAGAAGCATCCAAGCCAAAAATCTACATGTCAAACACTCAGGAGAACATATCAATCTGTCCCCCGCAACATACCCATCCACAAGTGAACATGGAGGAGAATGCTATGCACGTACAACTACCTGGAGGAAATGTGCCAACTTGAATATGTATGAAACATGGATGTGGCATGAAACAGCATTAACATTGTCTCTCTCACACACAAAGGGCAACCTCATGGATCTCCCCCCAACAATTGGGGGGAGAATCACAGTCCCAGGCTCGGGAGGAACCTGAGCCCACCGGCAGCGATGCCTCTCAACACTCCGCGGATGACCCCAACCAACCTGGACCCTCTGGTGTCCAAGGCCCTGCAGCACCTGCTTCAGGAACATCTGTGCCAACCACCACCCCCATTCCTGCCACATCCCAGGAGACACCCAGGAGCCCCGCCCGCACTGAACAACTGAGCCAGTCTGACCTGGAGGGACAAGGTTTGCCGGGCACCCAGGAGGAGGCAGACAACCCCGCAACTGCTAACCCTCAGGGGTCCCGTAGACCCGATGTGCCCACAACGGCAGGCCAGGCTCGTGTGGGCAGGGGTGGTGGGAGTGGAGGCAGGCGGAGGCGAGAACCTGACCAGCCAGCTGAAGGGACCGGTATGTCACACATACGCAACATCATGGACGCATACCGGCGAGACACCAGGGCCATCAGCCAGGTAGTGGAGACCCTCACAGAGATTAAGAGGTTGATAACCATGGACATAGAATCGTTATACACGAACATACCTTAATCAGAAAGTATGGAAGTAATCAGAGCTATCTTTAACACCCGCCCAAGGCCTGTTGTGGTCCCCACTGAATTTGTTGTTGACCTCCTTGAAATAGCATTGTCCATGAATTACTTTAGATTCAATTCCACATACTACCAACAATGCTCAGGTACATCTATGGGCGCAATTTTTGCGCCCAATCTAGCCAATCTATATGTTGGTGCCCTCGAAGAAAGACATATCAATAACGCCTCCAATCCATTTCTTAACAACATAAGGTGTTGGAGGCGTTATATTGACGACATCTTCTTTATATGGAAATGGGATGATTCTGACTTGGAATTGTTTATTAAATATCTCCACGAGTGCCAGTCTGCTCTGAAATTCACCTTCAATTCAGATAAAGAGATGATTCCAATTTGGACCTCAAGATTAGGCATAGCAGCAACCACCTCAATGTTACCCTCTATCGTAAACCAACAGATAGAAATACCCTCCTTCAATACAATAGCTTTCACCCGAGGGCTTTAAAGGATGGGCAACCGTACGGTCAATTTTTAAGACTGAGAAGGAATTGCACAGAGAAGGAAGATTTTTTCAAGGAGGCCAATATACTGAGCACAAAATTAAGGGAGAGGGGATACCCCAAGAAATTGGTCAAGACATCGATGAAACGAGCATGGTATAGTCCCCGTGAAATACTTTTGGAGAAAACGATCAAAACACCAACCACGCAGACGGTATGTGTTACTACCTTTTGTCCACTGAGCACACAAATTCAAACGACCATTAAAAGACATTGGCTCACTTTGAACACCCTGGAAGTGGGTCAAGAATTACCTATGTTCTCCTTTAGAAAAGGTAAGAATATAAGAGACCATTTGGTCCACTCAGATACAAGTATCATTAAAACCAAAACCACTATCAATGACCTTTGGTCCTTACCACCAGTAATTGGTCATTTTAAATGTGGAAGCTGTGTTGCATGTAAATTTACTATGGAAACAAAGTCCTTTTCTCATGAAAATATCAACCATACCTTACGGGATTTCTCTAACTGTTTAACATCTAATGTTATATACTGTATCTGGTGTCCATGTGGCTTGATCTATATTGGGCAAACTACCCAGCCAGTAAAAGTCCGAATTTGTCAACATCGGAGTAGGATACGTTGTCTGACAGAAAATGCCCCTCTGGTAGAACATTATAAAGAAAAAGCACATTCACCAGATGATTTCAGATGGCAGGTGATTGAAAAAGCGAAGTTACCTACTAGAGGTGGTGACATTTCTTTACTATTGCAAACCCTAGAGTGTAAATGGATTGACAAATGTCAATCGACAAGTAGAGGGCTGAATAGTTTAGAAGAATGGCGAAGATTCATCAGCCTCCATTGAAGGGGTATAGATATATATAATTGTTGAGTAGGGCCCTGCTCAATTGAATACTGTGTTCCCCTTTATTGGTAGATACTGTGATTAACAATGACTTTTTGATATACCATCTGTATTTCATTCAATTATGGTAATTAATTGCCACTTGGTCTGCACTGAAAAAGGATTTTTATGTTGTATGTTTTTTTTTTGTTGCAAGTGATTAACTTAATTGAATAATAATTTTGTAACTGTTGAAAACATTTGAATATGATATTGTAAATAATTAACTTTAATATGAGAGATTAGTTCCTCTTCTAAGTATGTGTTGACATCAGTTTCTACCTGACATCCAGTATTGCTAATTGTCGAATTAGCGAGACTTTCCTTATTCTCCTCTCATCATGCTCGCACCCCTTTTTAAATAATTTTTAAATAAAATGTATAGTGCCATGCTTAGAGACTATGAACATTGATCTTGATATATTGTCGCCGGATGCCATCTGGTCTATTGTGACACCTTCATTTGAAAAGGGTCAACGGTACCTTGTATGTATAGAGTATTAATAATACAGTCCTTGACATTGGAATTGGTCCTAATAAATCCCTGGTTAACCATCTGCTTCGATTAGATATCATTCTATTGGGGTCTAGTGCCCCGTGGTTGTATTATATAATATCATGAGTATAGTTTGTGACATTTTAAGATGGCCGTGAGCCAACACTCGATTCCGGTTCTATTGCGCATGTGTAGACACTGGGGTCTGGAAGTTCTCGATTCGGCATTAGAGCCTATGGTATAGAGTGAGTAATATTCTCTTGTGGTTGAATTCGCCGCACTCGTGATAATTTTAATTAAGTTTGTAAATTGAACTTGAGAGGATGACGCGCTCTATGTACCATATAGTATCAATAATATAGATTAAGGTTCTCCAAGATGGGCGTAGTTATTACTCGGTTCCACCTTAACGACGCATGCGCAGAGAATGGTTCCTTTTCTATTTCTAGTAGTTCCGCTGTGCACTCGGCATTGCAGCCTGAGGAATGGAGACGCTTAAATCGTTGTTCGGAGATATCGCTATTAAGTAAGTTATCTCTAGCTTTAGTTTTATATCTATAGCTATGCTACTTCCACCGTCATTAGGCATCATCTAATTATTCCCCCTGGTGTCTTTCAGCTAAAAATCAGTTTTGCTGCCAACATATATCACGGACAAGTCAAAGAGACTAACTACATATGTGAGTGCTGTCTGACTGCTCCATTTTTGATTTAATCATTATCGTTATTTGTACTATCAGTTTGAGGAGGTAAATTAGTTGGTTATACAAAATAAAAACGGGGGTAGATTAAATATTATGTAGAGGGATCTACTGAGAGAGTTTCCATTAGCCATAGATGGTAGCCTTACGAAATCTTAGATTTGGTTAGTTAATTAGACCGTCCTCTTAAGTAGGTAGAATTGATTTGCTTTGGTCTCTGGATGTGTAATATACTAAATCGTGAGATAAGGTCCAACTATACTGACAAGGTTGTCTATATTGTTTATTTAAATTAGGCTGGATTGAATTGATTAAGTCCCTCACATACCCTGTTTCGATCAGTGGTTCAACGCAGAAAATTGTGGAAATACGAGACTAATATTAGGTAAGCGAACTGGTAACCTGTATCCGTATAATAACCTTTACGGATGGTCCCATTACACTACTGGCATTGACAAATTCTCATTTTAAGTTCCCAGATAATTGTCCTGAAGAGACCCCTTACCCAATGTGGGTTGAAACGTCGTCGACACAAACCAAGAGAGAGCAAGAAAGATTCATGCTATTGTTGAATGCCTCTCATTGTTTTTAAGACCTTTCTTTGAATCTTTATTCACCTATTTTCACTTTGAAGGCTATGATCACTTCACTGGGTTCACTTTTTGCACTTTCTATTAATGTGCCTGTAGTATCATCAAAAAATCTGTGACCAAACTGTTTTGTGAGTAAATTGTTATTCATAAAATAAATAATATTTACTTCGGCTGAAGTAAATAATCTTCCAGGTTACTGAGTTAATTTTTCAATTAATTTTTCAAATGATTTAATTTTTTCTTATTTTTGTCCTTGCGTCTTTTTCTGATTGAATTAGTTATGAGTTTATAAATTTGAACTCCTTATTGAAAACGTGTCAATTAAATAAGTTCCTTGTGGACACTGTTATTGCTTACTACTAGAGATTAAGAACCAGCAGGCCGAGCAACACGCCAGTCAACAAGAACACCAAGGACGGATGGAGGCAAGAATGGCTGAGCTCCTGGCGGTGTAAACAGACATAAGCTGTTCACTCCGTCGGATCGCAGACAACATGGGCAACCCTCCCTGTGCCACCAGGCGAAGACCACCACCAGCCACAGGGAGGGAGGAGGAGGAGGAGGATTCATCCGGCGGAGCGTCCCAAACATCGTCAAGGCCTGCATCTGAGGGTCCCACGAGGAAGGTGGGTCGTCCACGGAAAAGACCGTGAGAGGCAGCGGACCATCCACATCTCCCAGGTCACCTGGCCTGGCACCTGGCCTTCATGTGCAACAGCATCACCTCATTCACTGACATTCTCTGCCACATGGACTTGCTGGTCACAGTCTGACCAATGATGACAAACACTGTGTTCTGGACTCTGATGACTTCAAATGCCAAGGATCCCATCTCCCCCTGTGAACTTTGGATTCTAGGCACACTGTATAGCACCTATTTTTTCCCCCACCGAGAATAAAACACATTTTCTTTAATTAGATGTTGCAGTCATTTTGCATGAGTCCACAACATACGTGTGGGGAAATGTCAAACTATGCATGAGTGTTGAACTAACTCCAGCCATCCATACCCTGGGATCTGAGTCCGGTACAGGACACACATGGGTCACAATGTATCATCTAATACAGACATGGAGCACAATACTCACCCGTGATGGCCTCAAGGTGCTGAGGGGGGGGCTTGGAATACTGTGCGGACAGACCAATTTGGAAGAGTATCATTAAGGCGGAGAGGTCATGGCTCATGTGGAGGTTCCCAGGGAGGGAGTCCCAGGTATGTTTGGCCAGGTGGGAGAACTATCTCTTGCATGCTGGAGTTCGGTGGATGTTAAGAATGTTGGCCAGGGCAAGGTTGGATGCACGGAGTTGGCCCAACGGGGTCTTGGATGACAGTTGTCCAAGGTTGGTTTGGGGTCTGGGGTTGTGGACTGCCTCCTGAGTGTGGGTGAGGAGTGTGAAGGTCATCCTGCAGCAGACAGTGATCCATTGCAGCTATCTCAGGTGGACGGTGATGTGGCTGGGCCGCGGGATGTTGAAGCTGAGGTGTGCAGATGCACCCTGGATGTGGACAAGTTTTCCGGGAGTTTGGCTGTACTTGCTCCGTAGAGGGTGGGGCTGTAGTTGACACGGCTGGTGTCGTGGACCTGGGGGACGGTCTGTCTTGCCTTGGAGTGGATCTATCTATGGATCATGTGCATCATGCGGAGGGTGTTGCAGCATGAGGTACAGATGCTGGTGAGTTGCTTGGCAATTGTGAGCAACGAGTCAATGAAGCATACCATCTTGTGTGCGTGGCCACTGGGTGCTGGTGCTGTGCCCTGGTGGGTGGGACACAAGGATTTGACCCAGCTGTAAGGGGACAATCCTCAGATGATTACCTCAGTCCTGTACAAGTACAGCCTCAGGTGGCTGATGTTCAGCCATTCATCAACGGACCTCATGCCTTCTTGAAGGTTGGAACTGGCAATGGCTGTGTCTTGGGTGAGGAGCAGCTGGCTGTCAATGGCATACGAGATGATGATGAGGTTGTGTGCTCATGTGATGGTGGAGAGGGGGGTCATGGACACATTGAAGATTGACACGCTGAGCGATGAGCCCTGGGCTATGTGCCAGTTGACGCCACTGTACTACATGCTGAAGGCTTGAGTCCCACTCCCATGGCCTTGCTGGTGAGCTACTTGGTGATTTCATCCTGGTCCATCCCCTGGATACCAGTGTTGGAGATGTGTGAGCTGACAGTGTGTGAGCACATCGTGTATAATGCTGTGGAGAGGTCAAGGGGGGTGGCCTCACCATTGTTGAGCAGGGCAAAGTTGTCGGTGTTGGTGGCAATGATGACGGTTGCAGTGGGGTGATTACTGTGGAAGATGGTCTTGTGCAGGTTGCCTGGAGCTCTTTGCGTGGAGTAAGTTTGTCAGTAGCTCGTTGACTGTCTTCCTGATGACATTTGCTGGCTAGGGAAGCACGGTGATGTTCCTTGAGAGCCTGCGTTCCTGCCGTCCATTGTCTAAGAAGGGCATGGGTCACTGCATGCCTCTATCTACCATGGAATGTGGCTAACTCCAATGATACATACATGATGTGCTGGACGGGGGCTACAAGGATGGGGAATGATGTGGTTGAGATGTTGTGTGAGAAGGGGCCTGATGGAGATCCCCAGGGGATGTTGCACATGAGACGGGTGTTGTATCTGCTGATGATGGAAGTCCAAAACCTGAGGGGGGTTGGTCCCGCGTATAATAGTGCGTTCTGCCTCTGTGTGCCAAGGCTTGCGTGTATGTCCATGAGCTTGCAGTGGTAGAAAGTTGCAAGGGATTGGCTCAGCCTTGCAAGGGTGGGGTGTCTTTTGGATGGAGAGCTGATGTCAGTGCACTCACAATGCTGATGAGCTCCTTGATGTCGTGCGGCCCCATCTGAAGGATCTCCAATTGTCCTTGCTGATGATATGGTGATGGCTGTGGGTGCCGTTTTCCAGGGTTGTAAGGCCACTGATGGTTATTTGTGTTGCAAGCTGTGCACAAGAGTCCTGCTAGACGTGTATGAGTCCAGTAGGTCTGCCTTGTCCCAGGTGGCTTAATTGTTGATGTGCGTCACAGGAAAGTCCGTCAACTTGGCTAGATTGTTGGATCAGTTGCTGATCCAGTGTGTGAGGTTGCAGGGTGTGGCAGTGGTGTTGGTTCCAGTGTCCCGCACAGCATGTCTGTGTTGACTTACATCAAGCATCTTTGGGGGATTGGTAGCGGGGTGTGGGGCAGTGTGTTGCTCGTCGGAGACGTGGATGCTAATGTGGATGGACCAATGATGGATGCTGATGTGGTTCTCATCCAGCCAGAAGTTCCTGGCCCACAGCTACATGTATCCTGTGGATGTGAGGGCGTGCGTGAAGATGGACGTGTTGATGGCTTTGCGGAATTGTGGATGTAGGCCTGGAGCTCTGTAGATGAGTGTTACTATGAGGGTTTGCAGGGGGTTTGTGCCAAACCGGATTTGTGACCCTGAGTGCGTACTTGGGAATAGATATCAATTCATCCTCCGGGATTGTTAACGCCGTGCCTGCGGGTGCTCTTGTATCCGTCTGAGATGGCAATGAAGAAGTTGTGTGCTGAGGATGCTTTCATCCAGGTCACTGTCATGAAGGTGATGTTTGGGCCTGTTGTGTTGAGGAGTTAACAGAGTCCAATGGCGTGCTGTTGGACGGAGCCGGTGTGGAGTAGGAGGGACATGACCTGGTTGATGTGACAGGGCCTGGAAGGTGGGGCAGCGCTGTGTAGGCAGTTGGAGTTGCACACTCAGCATGCGAAGGTGTCGTGTGTGCGCTTAGGGTATGCCTGAGAGCAGGCGGTTGATTTTCGGTTGGACATTGCTTGGAGGGTGGCTGCAACATGAGACTGTTGTGTGATGTGGGTCATGCAAGGACATGAGGGTCGTGCAATGTGCACATTGCATGCGCTGATGGTCCTGCCTTTGGCACCGCGTGGCTGCAAAAGTGGCTGATGACAGCCTAATGAATGGGTGGAGGGATGAAGGGAGGAGCATCTTGGAGGCGTGTGGGTTGCAGAATACGGAAACTTGGTGGGCCCTTGCCGCAGGGGCCGCAGCAGCAGGCGGCATGTACTGGAAACTAGGCCGAAAGTAGCACACAAAGACAAGGATGTCAGAAAGGACAACTGCAACAGGCATACGTAAAGGAAGGAGTGTCGGGTTACTCATGGCTCACCCAGAGAAAATGGATGAACAATCACCAAAGATGACTGACAGAGGATCAGGAAACAGAAGGCCGAGCTGCGCACAGGAGGCACACCCTCAGCAGGCGTTGACGGCCCGTTGGGGGGAGCAACTTACCCAAATACATACACAACCATGGACTTCATGCACAATAGAGATTATTAGCCATGAAGAACTGCATGCATGTTGCCGAACTACACATACACTCATATGCACAATCTTTGACAACTATGCCAGAGATGACGCATGCAAAGTGGCAAGAAACCTACATTGACAGAGATGAGGCACTTTGGAGGGTGAGTGACACCTTTATTACTCAAGCTCACACTAAGGGAAATGCATCAATATGAACAGACTCACAGGTCATTTGACTGAACATGTGGGACCTACGCTGGACACCCCCTTCACAACACGGATGTTGTAAATCCAAATGAACTGGCACACAAGTTAAGGGGATGAGCCAAACACCTCCTGCTGCACACGGAGAGGCTGCAATTCCCCATTGAGCCTGTTATGGGGATGTCCCACACTATGTCCACCCGAAGCATCCCGTATGTTTCAGAGGGAAGTTTTACACACATTGATGCCTTCATCAGAATCCAAACTCCATTACAGATGACTGTCACAAAGGGTGACTATCAATTCATGGGAGTCATGCTACATGTTATGTGCCCCATGGTGAGTCGAAATGTATGCATGGTAACACAACATGCACAGAAGCAGTTCCCACACATTCCAAACACGTACCACCCCCAAAATGCCTTGCTGCAATCCTTACCCAAAATGACATTTCCCCATGTCTGTGCATGGAACGCTGATTCAGCACACTTTGCAGTACTCATGAGGAATAGCAGGAGGACAACGATGACACGAGCAGACAACATGCACAAGAACCTGGGAATGACAGACACACAAGAAGTCAGCTACAAGATTTTTCTCCGCATACATGGTCATATACTAAACATGAACAATGTTGCCCCCATGCTAATTTAAAAGAAAGTGTCTCTGCTAAAAGAGTGTGAAACGCACCGTACATGTTTTTTGGAATCAAAAATTACATAGGGGACAAGTATTAGGCCCAAAATGCATGCTGGTTGTCATGGATACAGAGATTTCAGTTGCAATGTGGCCATCATGTGGGCTTGAAAAGTCAGTTGGCCCAAAAATTACAATGTTGCAAAGTGGTGTTTGCCTTGCTATGATGCTCAAAATTTGAACCATGCTAATTTGTGTCATTGGTGTATGTTTAAAGGGATTGGAGGAAACATAGGATGCAAATGAGTCTGACCAATCACTCTGTACTCCTGTAAATGAAAGCCCCCAGCAAGACAGATATAAGTCAGCCAGAACCCATGAGAGGGCACTTGCCTGCACTACTTTCCTGTCGACCACACTGCTGCTGTCTGTGCTTCCTCTGGCACCATGTCGCGGACTGTGGAGAGGGCCCAGCCATTCACACTTGAGGAGAATGAGGCATTGCTGGATGTCCTCCTCTCACAGTACCCCAGGCTGTATGGGAGACCAGGGGTGCAGGTGAGTGCTGACTCCACTACCTTTGACTGTGCACCTTTTTTGTGACTGTCACTTCTGGCATTGTGTCCAGGTGTGACAGACATGCAATGTGGTTTAGAGTGGGTCCAAGGGGGGGTAAAGGCTTATATCTCTCATGCAGAGCATGATGTAGTTCCTGTGTGCACTCCTCACTTGCATTGTGCTCACTGTGACATTCACTGCATAGTGCATGACACATTCAGCCTGGCAAATTCTTGGTGGCATTTTTTGGCTATTGTCCTGAGGTGATTCAGTGGTCCCCCCGGTGTGACAGGTGACTGTACCCACAGATGTGTATGAGTTGAGTGGACCTGTGGTGAGAGTGTCCAAGTGATGTGTACGCCCTCCTGGACATTGATGTGTGTGAATGTTCCTTGTCATGTGGGTGAGTGTCTATGTGAAGTGTTGCACCACAGCTGCATGGAGGAGGCAACAGCTCTAACCATCTGATGTGAGAAGTAAGCCGTGCTGTGTGTCTGACTTGCTGAGCTAGCCCAACACCTGTGACACCCCACAGGCAAGTGGCACATGTACAGAGTGAGGTTTGTATACGCTGTTGCCAATGGCAGGTGATTGATCTGTGCCTGTGTGTGTCTGTGTACTCTGCTGAGGTTGCATCAGTGGCCTGGGGCATGTAAATGATTTGAGGTGCTGTCCATCAGCCTGGTGTTGCATGTGATGCACAGTGTGTGCCATGATCAGGGAGTGTGTCGCACCCCTCCTGCCACCTGTGTACTTTCAATGCCATGTAGTGCATTGGAGCTTCCACAGAGGTCAATGTCTATATGAGAAAGATGCTATTCCTGGGCAGCATCCTATGCCCTGTTCAACATATCAAAGATGTTCAAATGTGTGTCTCTGTGACATGGAGCAGGTGTAGTGATGTTGTCTCACTTTGTCATCCTCACAGGTAACTGCCTACGAGAAGGGGGGGATCTGGAAGGAGATCGTCAGGGCCGTGAGATCGGCGGGGAAATCGCAGTCGGCGCCTAGCCCAAGTCCGAAAACGATGGCAGGACATCCGGTGCTGGACCCGGCGGATCGCCCGGGTCCAGCTGGGGCTCTCACCTCCACGCCCCCACGGCGGGCGCCGACGCCTGACCACCCACATGATGCGTGTCCTGGCGATGGTCTTCCCTGACCTGGATAGGCAGTTACAGGAGAGACAGCAGCAAGGAGCGGGTAGGTACATGTCTGTTTGTTGTGTTGTGTGTCCCCAGCTTTTGGAAGTGCTCTGTAGCCTGGATACACTGCCAGGGTTTATATGTGCAGTGCATATTCTGTTCCCCAAAGTCAACCGGTGCTCTTATTCGTCCCTTCCCCTCCTTGACATGTGTCCCCTGGTCTGTGTGTAATCACAATTGCACATGGTCATCTAGGCTGCCAGTTAATCCAAGTGCACATTGCTTTCTGCATCATGTGCGAGGGTGGTCTGTGACATGTGTTGGTACCTTGCCTGTGCCCTGTCCTGTTCACTCTGTTGGGGGTCCATATTTGTTGGCACTGATGATGAGTCTCAACATGGGAGTGTGAGGTTTCAAATGAACACACTTGCAGCATGCATGACCAGTGTTGTGGCCTCAGGCATGAGTGGGAGATATGCATAGTGCCAGGACGGTTGCTCATGTTACAGTCAGATTATTCCAGGAACAAGGAGCAGTGTGCCCACTACAGTCCCCTGAGACACCCTTGCCTCGTAATCATGTGTGTCATCCAACACTGTGTCCATTCTCAGTGTGTTCAGCATATGTTTGCCTCTGTGGCATTGTTCCCTGGCCTCATTTGTATTTATCCAAAGTGTGCTACATGTGTCCACTGGACAGGGAGACCCCATTTGGCTTGTGCATACACTGGGCAGTGCCTGTGTGTCTATTCACAACTATCTGTCGATGGTTGTTTGTCACAAATATGTGTTGGCAGCCTCAAGAGGTGATGTGGAGTACATTTGGGAATTCTTGCAGCACATTTTTGTAAACCCTGATTAAGAGGTGTCACTTCTTGATCTGTCTCAATCACATTGTCTCAGGTATGGGGGATTTGTGCGGGCGAGGCCTACATGGCCAAACCTTATGTCTCCTTGCCAGGTCTGACCTGTGTGTGATAATTGGCTGGACAGAGACTCAACGTGCAGTGACCCAGTGATGTTGTGCAGGGTTTAATGTTTGCGCTTTGCAGCATGTGTCAATTTTTTAAATACATGATTCCTGCTCATACATTTTTTGCACCAGTGTGTGGTCCAGATGCTACGTAGTTTGGTCTTTGTGTGCTGACATCTGTGTGGACATTCTGGCTTGCCATGAGGGTGTCTCCTCAGTGCAGGTATGCCTTTTTACGACACAATTGCAGGCCCATTAGCTTATGCATTGTCCTGGGTTTGGACATGTGTGCCACTCCACATGACCGGCAGTGGATCACAAGTGTTGCCAACTGTGTCATCAGGTAACGGATGGCCATGTGACAACTGACATAATTCAAGTTGTTAGTCAAAAAGTATTGTACCTTGGCACTCACAACACTTGTCAACAGGTCTTCATATTTTAAATGCTTTAGTTTGATGTTTTGTTGTTAAGAACAATAATGTGCCTGCATGACAGATGTCTCCCAAGGAAGTGCACAACAAACCACCTGTACACTTTCAGGGAACACGCTGGCACATTTTAAAAGAAGGCACTGTTCTAATGAGGATGTTTTTCAGATTATACATATACATCTTCCCCCAGTGTTGTGGAATTTGGGTAAGTCCTTGGTTGTGGGTGATACCAACTTACGAGTGTCAAGTCATCAAGACCTCCGTGGGCCCCAGTGCTTAATTTGTAAAATATTAAGTGCAGGTGCTCACATTCTTTAGAAGGCCACACCCACTTCCCTGGCTCCGCCCACTTCTACTACCCCACCCACTTCCTTAATTGTCTCCACCCACTTCCACAATCTTTAACACATCAGAGCCACCTCCACACTCCTTGAGGCCCGCAAGAAGCTGAAGACATGGCTCTTCATACAAGCACCTCAGGAACCTCACACCTACACACCTGTTCAAGCTCCTGGATATCCTCTTGGGTGATTAGTGTGCTCTACAAATCAATACAACATCATATAACCTATGGAAAGTCTATGAAAACAACTCAAAAGTGAACTCAAATGAGAGAATGTGTGTACATCTCAAAATGCAGCTTTAGTAAAGGTCACTTGATGCAGCTTTGCAAACTAAAGAGAATGTGCTTGTACTGTGCTGTTTAAAAAGGGACAGGATGAAGGAAGGAATACACGAAAGAAGGCACCAACAAATGTAAGCAGGAAGGGGAGTACTGGAGTGAGCAAATAGATAAGTAATGGATCAGTGAAGAAGGAAATAAAACAATGTGAAAGGAAGAAATGAAGGGATAGCAGGAGAAATTAAGTGAACAATGTGTGATAGATGAAAAGAAGAAAGGAAAAAAGAAGAAAAGCAGAAGGGAGGGTTGAGGATAAGACAGGAAGAAACTAAAGAAGGGCTGAAAGAAGGAGCAGAAAAAACAAAAGTGAGGAACGAATTGAGGAAGAAGGAAGAAATGCACCAACGGAGGAAGGGTAGGAAACGAATGAGGATATAAGGAAGCAAGACTAGAAAGAAGAAAGGAGGCATAGCTGGAGAAGCTGATGAAGAGAAAATGGAAAGGAAAAAGATCGGATGAAGGAAAATAAGGAGGTCGGGAATGGATTAGAGTATGAAAGGTACTGTGTCAAGGAAGGGACATAGGGAATAATGACAGTGTAATAATGCAAAGAAATTTAAAAACAAAATATTAAAATGCATTTCTATGTCCTTAACACACCAAGTACGCTTGTACAGCACATATACACCTGAGGGGGCCTTGAAATCAAACTGAAAAGGTTATTCAACTCAAAGGCACTCATTTTATCCACCTCAGAAAAATGAAACACTGAATGGCCACACCAAGATTTAAATATATGACCCCGAGATCAAACACAGATTGCTGGAGAGGATATGAAGAGATATGTGTAAGAAATAAAAACATTTGAGGGAGAGTTAGGAAGGAGGACAGGTCAGAAATCAACAATAGATGCAAAGATAGACATAGAATGTGAAGAGAAATGGGAAAAGCAGAGATTAGGAGTGTAAAATTGGAAAGGAAGACTATGAGAATGAAAAGTGGAAAGAGGAGAAAGGCAAGGGAAGAAGAGCAGACAAAGGGGAGCGCATAAAAGGAGAGTGGAATGGAAAGATGAGAAAGTGAAAAGCAGTTAATGAGGGACAGAGGAGCAATGAGAAAGCCACAATTTTTCAAGCTCACAGTGGAGAAGCTGAGTCATGCACCCATTACACCCTCCTCTCTCACATAAAGCACTACATTTAAGCAATGCATATCAAAGGATGGCGGGTCCTGCCTTTGAAACAAAGTGCAGTGTTTGTGAAGAACTCAAAGTGCAAGGAGGCGGTAAAAATCACACCACCTCACTTTGTGCCACAGCCCTGATTCTTTATTGGTTTGGCAGTTCAAATACTGTCAAGATTCACACATGGGATGAAGAGCAGCTCTACCTAACACCCTTAAGTTAAAAGTCCAATGTGTCAGGAGAGATTGTTTTCCGTGCAAGTGTTCTCAAGTCTTGCAGAATATAGGCATTTTTAATAATGAAGAGCGCAAGTACTTCTTTTATGGTAATGTGAAGTAAGTCGTTGTAATGTTTGCCCTTTGCATTTATGTTTTTTTTAACCAAAATTGACAAATGGTTTAGCGGCTCTAGCCCAGTGATGCTACAGAGAGAACATGTGGCTCCTTCACGTCCCCATTAGGTGTATATTCTAAATATTAAGTTTTACCCCATGGCAAGAGCAGACTGTAAGGATGCGCCATTGTTTTCTCATCACCTGCACAAGCCGCACAGAGTAGACTCGTCTGCCCCTTCAAGACCGACAGCTCACAAAGTATTTCTGCAGGCCCAGATAGTTTTATATTTTTAAGACTTTGTCACATTAAGATGCGTTTTTGTTCTCTAACACGTATGCACCACAAATGCACACGGTTGATTACCACAGGAGGGTCACACCTTCAGCAGCAGGGACCGAGCTGCCCTATATTTGCAGACTGAACTAGTGAGAATCACGTTACCAGTACCACAGGCTGCACATTTCGTAGTAATGTATACATTTGACCTTCCATTACTTGCTTGACAATAAATTATCACACTACTAACTTCTAGCAAGTTACACAATCATTACTTACTGCCTTTTAGTTTGAATTACTCCGTGGCTGTCCTGCTGTGTGACGTGCTGCTGATTGCATCTTCTATGGCAGATAAAGTTGCGGCTGCGAAGAATGGAGGGTGGGTAGGGCCACGGGTGAAAACAAAGTGGGGACAGACTCGCCTGCACCCTAGAGGTGATTATCCACCTGATTCATGCATTCCGCACTATACGCTGTTCCGTGTTCTACAAAAATAAAGAACTGGGACATTGAAACGCTGTCCAATTTCAAATATTTGAGCACACAGTGATAGTCACATGCGATTATCAGCTGCTCACCCGGGAGACCCGAATGAATTTAATAATCCAACATCACATGAGGACCCGGCCCTGAGAAAAAGTGCCGGTGCTTAGCACTGGAAAGCACCGGCACAAATTAAGCACTGGTGGGCCCATGTATATGTACTTTCTGCAACACCATTTCTTTCTAACAGTGGCTTCTTTAAAGAAGGCTGCCAGCTTCTTCAATGACTGGGTAAATGTAGTTTTGTGTGCACCTCCTTGGGAGCCATCTTTTATGAAGGCACATGTGTGTTCTGTTCACAAAATGGCACATTCCCACATTCTGACCATGTCGATTGTGTAAAGTATTGTGATTCCCAAGGGACCAACATTTTTTCGTTTTGTGTTCCAAAGTACTTACAGGTCTCTGAGTGTGGGGACACCTTTGGTATTGAGGTGTGTTACTTTGCTTTGGGTGCACCACTACTGTTTCTTTCAGGGTAGACAAGAGGTGGCATGACTTCATTGTATTGCTGTGCTCACCTGTTCCCAGACACTAGCTTCTCAGTGTATTTCTCATTCAAGTTTTGGGCTGGTATGTCCTATTTTTCCTTGTATCCAAGTGGCATGGTGGGTCTACCAACTGGGGAGTACAGGGCTTACATATGTGCGGAGTAATCTAGCTGTTAGTCATGATGCATTGCCTGATTTGCACTGTGACCTATTGGTTTTGCACTCATGTGTCAGATGTATACAGGTGACTGATGTTTTTCTGTATCTTCACCTTGCCCACAGCATCATCATTGGAAACCGAGGGAGACACCTGCACGGACTTGGATGAGGGACCCAGCACCAGTGCCACCAGTGCTGGCGAGTCTGCGGGAGACAGTGGCACGGAGGGCGAGGGGAGTCAGTTGGAGGACCTGTCTGGTGGCGATTCCAACGACGACGCAGACGGGTCCGAGGCTGACCTCATCGAGGGGGCGGAGGCTGCTACAACACCTGGCAGCAGCCCAACATCTGTCCCCGCCTCCTCCATTCCCATCACCGCCCTCCCAGTTGCTCCGGTCCCTTCTGTCCGTGCAGGGCCCCACCATGTCTCCTTCGGGACAGGCACCGCACCCCCTGCCCCTGTCACCCCTGCTGCCCTCAGTGCAGAGTCTTTGGACATACTGCTGCAGTTGCAGGTTGGGCAGGCATCGGTGCTGACTGTGCTCCATGGCCACACCACACTGCTGACACAGATGGTGTCGTTCATGGAGGGCATATCAGCAACCATGTCTGGACAACGCAGGTTTCTGCGGTCCATGGACTCTTCCCTGGCGGCAGCAGTGACTCTCCTGCAGCGCTTCGTCCCCCCCCCCTACCCCAGCCCCATCCACACTTCCCTCTCCCATACCTGTCCCATGCATACCCAGACATTCCCAAGCACGCACCCCACCAGACACAGGCAGCACACCACCAAGTAAGGGCAAGCGCACACCTCCTGGCACGCACACTCAGGGGGATAAAGGCACACCTACTGGGTCTGGGGCAAAAAGACATACACACAGCCACAGTCTGAGTCCGCAGGCCTCACAACCCAGTCCCTCCAAAAGCACTCCCCTTGGCTCCCCTGCCAAACTGACACCCAAAGAGGTCGACATGGGTGAGCTGCCCATCATCCCCACTGTGACACCACCCCGCAAGCGGGCGAGGAAGTCCCCGGGCAGGGTAGTTGAGTCCCACCCCCTGTTCACCCCCTCCCCCAAGAGCGCTGCACCCCATCCCTCGGCCACTCCCCCTCCGTTGGCCCTGGGGTTTCTTCCGGTGCAGGGGTTACCCTGGATGCCCTGGCAGCAGTGTGCAGCGCCGAGCTCACCTCCACCTTTGGCGCTGCCCCACCCCCTGTGGTGGAGACGTCCACCCCTGCACCCACCACACCTACCCTTCCCCCTCCTGTCCCTGCGGTGCCTGGTCCTTCCCCACATGATGCCCCCCCCATTCGACGAACCTGGGGGTTCGACTGTGCAGGCAAGCTAGGGGAGACGCGTGCCCATGTGTCCCCCCAAGGACTTCTATTATGGACTGGCCATTGGCCTTTGTATATAGTGTGATTTCATATTTTGTTTTTTATGCTGAATAAAGCATTTTATTTTTACTTTGAACACTATTGCAATTCAGGTATTGATGTTGGTGCTGAGGCTCCAGGAGTTGGTGTTGTGGTAATGTGTTATGGTTCTGAGAAATGTTCTAGTCTGATGGTCATGAGGTGGACCATGGTATCTGCGTGCCATCACAAGGTCATTGGTAGTGAGTGTTATTTTGGTTTTGAGACATTGTCCCAAGGAGTGTTCCTTCCTCTGTGGCACCGGACATCTTCCCTGCAAAGAGTTGCACAATTGTTGTGCTGACCTGTGTCTACATTTCCTTTGTTGGTAACAGATCCCTTCAACTATGGCCATGCCTGCTCAGCAATGTCTCCGGCTGCATCGTCTGTGCCATCCTTGCTAGTCACTGTACTTGTGTATTGAGTATGTTGAAATGCCTTCATGGAGAAATTCTCCCTTTTTAGCACTATGCATGTGTGTACTCCCGGCCTAGCACACATATGGTACTTGTTCTGCAGGGTATTTGGGCACCTGACTCACAATTGTGGGCATTGTATCTGTGGGAACGTCTTGGTGGCTGGCCCAGCACCTGTACATTCCTATCAGTTCTGAGATGTGCGTGACAGTGTGTGTTCCCTTTGGCTCTCTTAGTTTAATAGGCAGTGACATGACTATACAGTCTTGTGGCATGATCTCAGTGTGTGTATTGTGCTGCATCCGCCAGGGGTGGGTATGCATGTGTTATTTGTCCTCACACCCACATGTGGTGTGTCATGCAGTGGGGGAAAGAAATCCATCCTCCTGGGAGTGGGACACTGCTGTCAGTGATGTGTTGTTATGGCACTATCATCATTGTCCAAAGTTAGGGATGCGTACATACACCCATGGAGCTGTGGTCATCTGATAATGATGTACACCCCCCCCCATGTCTCTGTCCACTTCTGGGAGTCCTCTGTACCCACCCCTCATATTGCAGGCCACTGCTGGTAGTCATTTACACCCACCCCTCACATGTCTGTCCACTGCTGGGAGTCATATACACCCACCCCTCACATGTCTCTGTCCACTGCTGGGAGTGATATGCACCCACCCCTCATATTGCAGGCCACTGCTGGTAGTCATTTACACCCACCCCCATGTCTCTGTCCACTGCTGGGAGTCCTCTGCACCCACCCATATATGTCTGTCCACTGCTGGGAGTCATATACACCCACCCCTCACATGTCTTTCCACTGCTGGGAGTGATATGCACCCACCCCCATGTCTCTGTGCACTGCTGGGAGTCCTCTGCACCCACCCCCATGCCTCTGTCCACTGCTGGGAGTCCTCTGCACCCACCCCCATGTCTCTGTCCACTGCTGGGAGTCCTCTGCACCCACCAATATATGTCTGTCCACTGCCGGGAGTCCTCTGCACCCACCCCTCACATGTCTGTCCACTGCTGGGAGTGATATGCACCCACCCCTCATATTGTAGGCCACTGCTGGTAGTCATTAACACCCACCCCTCACATGTCTGTCCACTGCTGGTAGTGATATGCACCCACCCCCATGTCTCTGTCCACTGCTGGGAGTCCTCTGCACCCACCCATATGCCTGTCCACTGTTGGGAGTCATATACACCCACCCCTCACATGTCTGCCCACTGCTGGGAGTGATATGCACCCACCCCCATGTCTCTATCCACTGCTGGGAGTCCTCTGCACCCACCCCCATGTCTCTGTCCACTGCTGGGAGTCCTCTGCACCCATCCATATATGTCTGTCGACTGCTGGGAGTCATATACACCTACCCCTCACATGTCTGTCCACTGCTGGGAGTGATATGCACCCACCCCTCATATTACAGGCCACTGCTGGTAGTCATTTACACCCACCCCTCACATGCCTGTCCCCTGCTGGTAGTCATTCACACCCACCCCCATGTCTCTGTCCACTGCTGGGAGTCCTCTGCACCCACCCCCATGTCTCTGTCCACTGCTGGAAGTCCTCTGCACCCACCCATGTATGTCTGTCCACTGCTGGGAGTCATATACACCCACCCCTCACATGTCTGTCCACTGCTGGGAGTGATATGCACCCACCCCCATGTCTCTGTCCACTGCTGGGAGTCCTCTGCACCCACCCCCATGTCTCTGTCCACTGCTGGGAGTCCTCTGTTCCCACCCCTCACATGTCTGTCCACTGCTGGGAGTGATATGCACCCACCTCTCATATTGCAGGCCACTGCTGGTAGTCATTTACACCCACCCCTCACATGTCTGTCCCCTGCTGGTAGTGATATGCACCCACCCCATGTCTCTGTCCACTGCTGGGAGTCCTCTGCACCCACCCATATATGTCTGTCCACTGCTGGGAGTCATATACACCCCCCTCACGTCTGTCCGCTGCTGGGAGTGATATGCACCCACCCCCATGTCTCTGTCCACTGCTGGGAGTCCTCTGCACCAACCCTGACATGTCTGTCCACTGCTGGGAGTCATATACACCCATCCCTCACATGTCTGTCCACTGCTGGGAGTGATATGCACCCACCCCTCATATTGCAGGTCACTGCTGGTAGTCATTTACACCCACCCCTCACATGTCTGTCCCCTGCTGGTAGTGATATGCACCCACCCATATATGTCTGTCCACTGCTGGGAGTCATATACACCCACTCCTCACATGTCTGTCCACTGCTGGGAGTGATATGCACCCACCCCCATGTCTCTGTCCACTGCTGGGAGTCCTCTGCACCCACCCCCATGTCTCTGTCCACTGCTGGGAGTCCTCTGCACCCACCCCCATGTCTCTGTCCACTGCTGGGAGTCCTCTGCACCCACCCATATATGTCTGTCCACTGCTGGGAGTCCTCTGCACCCACCCCTCACATGTCTGTCCACTGCTGGGAGTGATATGCACCCACCCCTCATATTGCAGGCCACTGCTGGTAGTCATTTACACCCACCCCTCACATGTCTGTCCACTGCTGGGAGTCCTGTTCACCCACCCCCATGTCTCTGTCCACTGCTGGGAGTCCTCTGCACCCACCCATATATGTCTGTCCACTGCTGGGAGTCATATACACCCACACCTCACATGTCTGTCCACTGCTGGGAGTGATATGCACCCACCCCCATGTCTCTGTCCACTGCTGGGAGTCCTCTGCACCCACCCCTCACATGTCTGTCCACTGCTGGGAATCCTATGCAGCCACCCACCCACCCCCTTGGTGCAGTACACTGCTGTCCTGGGCCTACACACACACCAATATAAAGGTAATATGCTGCACCAGGCCGTAGGCCAACATTCGTGGCGTGTGTACGCCTTGTATCCCAAATGTACTGGTGCCGTAGGGGTACGTGTGATACGGACCTTACCTCTGCATTCATAGGGTCTGTACGGACAGTACCACGCCTACCCCTACGGCCCCAATCCAATAGTGATACGGCCCGTACCCACGCTATGTATGTGTGGGTGCGGACCGTATTACTATAGTAGTGGTGCCGTAGGAGTACGCGTGGTGCGGCCCGTACACACGCTCTGAGAGCGTGTGTACGGTCCGTAGCACGCGTACCCCTACGGCACCACTACAATAGTGATACGGCCCGTACACACGCTCTGAGGGCATGTGTACGGTCCGTACCACGCGTACCCCTACGGCACCACTACAATGGTGATACGGACCGTACACACGCTCTGAGAGCATGTGTACGGTCCGTACCACGCATACCCCTACGGCACCACTACAATAGGGATACAAACCGTACACATGCTCTCAGAGCGTGTGTACGGTCCGTACCACGCGTACCCCTACGGCACCACTACAATGGTGATACGGGCCGTACACACGCTCTGAGAGCGTGTGTACGGTCCGTACCACGCGTTCCCCTACAGCACCACTATAATAGGGATACGGACCGTACACACGCTCTGAGAGCGTGTGTATGGTCCGTACCATGCGTACCCCTACGGCACCACTACTATAGTGATACGGGCCGTACACACGCTCTGAGCGCGTGTGTACGGTCCGTACCACGCGTACCCCCACGGCACCACTACTATAGTGCTATGGACCGTACCCATGCTATGGATGTGTGAGTACGGTGCGTATCACTATTGTAGTGTTGCCGTAGGGGTACGCGTACACATTCACTTCCGTTGTTGCGGGACGCAGGGATTGGTGGACACGCCCCCCGGAGTGACCAGACCCTGGAGGTAATGTATGTCCTCAATATTGTAGGTTTTAATTTAAGTAGGGGGTATGTTTCCTGCCCCTCACCCCCCCTTGGCCCCTGGGTGTTGTTCTCACGTTCTGCGGCGTGTGCGTCGGGTTCGGTGCACTAGGTCGTAGGCTAAGAGGGCCGGGATGACACGTAGGATGGGGTCCATGGCTGTCCGTCCGGGGCTCCGTTTTCGCGTCGGACTCAGTTTTCCGGCATTTTTTGGCTGCCGTAAAAAAATAGCGGTGCGGAGTGACGTAGGGATGAATCGTACTTGCTCGTCCGTAAAACGCTGCCTGACTCCGTACGGACGTCGTGTACGCGCTGTCCAGAATCAGACTCGTAGGTATTTTTTAGCCGTACGGAGTTTTGTACGAATCGTACGGAAATGCTATTTCTGTACGAATCGTACTTGCTGGATTGTACGGTGGATTTCCCGGGTACGAGTCGTACGGAGAATACGCTCCGTACGACGAATCGTACCTGGGTTTTATAGGATTGGAATCAGCACCTAAGTGTACCGGTTTTCTAAGTGCTGCCTGTGGCCTAAAGCTTGCGTGCACGTGAGCGTGCACGGCCGTGTCCTTTCATCGCTTCAGTTTCCTATCAGGCGCCATCTGTCTTTCCTTAGTTTATAGCTTTCCTATGCCACTCGCAGGCCCCCTACCCCCTCCCTTCTCCCCCTCCGTCAGCTTCAGTTTCACAGCCGCGCGGTATATTAGTTTCACTTTCGCGGCCGCCAATGCTTGTTTAAACTAAGGCGAGTGAAAAGCGAAGCCGAGATGTAAACCTGTGACTCACAGATGGGGGCATTAAGCCCCAGATCTATCTATATCAGTACCTCAAAAACACACCTTTCGTCCCCCGGCACTCAGGTGCTTCCTACTTAAGCATGCTGTACTAAAGCCCCAACACATCATCCACCTACATTCATTATCAAGCTTAAAGAAAACATGACGGTTCTCTTACCCATGCTATACTGCTAACAATCACCAACAATAGGCATTCTAAAATGTTTTTATTTGATGATGTCAGATGGGGTTTTGAGACCTGTTATGACGTCATTCACCGGATGGCCTCTTTAATGGCAATCAATGTGTATCCATAAGTGTATTGCAACCTACAAAATAGCATTTAATGTGCACATTTCAAGGATATCTCAAAATGGCTTTCAGGATTTATGCCGTATGCCTGGCTTGGCAGAGGCTGGTAATTATTCTATCAAAACAAGCGGCACCCCTTCGCCTTTCGACGTGGCGTCCTTGGGAGGCGTCACTTGCTCAACCCTGTCATCGCGTGATGGGAATGACAGCAGTCGAAAGGCACGGGAGGACGTTGATGCATCGTCGCCAATGTAGTATCGCCTGGGAAAAGAGTGGAGGGATCCGTGAAGCCTGCGCTCTTCTGTACAACAATAATATAGCCATGTGCACTCTTGGGTAGAAATTGTGAGGATCCGCCCTAGCGTGTAAATATTGCTCTGTGGATTTAATAGCACATTAATATTGACTCATTCTGCCGAGCATATCGCAAAACAAAATTATTACCCTACATATTAGCTTCCAAGAATTGCTGTTTTTCCCAGTTTGGTCATACCCACTTGATTACGGGAAAATAACAATTCTAAAAGACGTCACAGGGATGGTTTTACTCCCAATGACCTTTAACCTATCGGAAATAAGCCAAGTTATCCCCCAAAACTTCCTCCAACTGACTCACATTTTTATAGTAAAAATACGTTAGTTTGAATGATACCTTTGGAATCAGTAAAATTATCTGCCTAAAATCCCCCTTTTGAAAATAATCCGTCCCTGCGCCTGCAAATCTGGTCTATTGGGTGACAAATTTGAGTGACAGAGGACACATCCAATAAAAAGCTACTAAAACGGTCCACTGATGGCCGGCAAATATGACCTCTGTAAATTGTGTCCTGCTGCAGAGGTCAGGAGACTCTTATGCAACAGTTTCAAACTATGCATTCAGTTGTTTTATCACTCTGGGTAGTGCATACCTGGTTCCAAGAAGCAAAGAAACATTTTTATTGTAGCAGGAGCATCTCAAAGATGACGTGAAATACATATAACAATAAAAGACCAAGTCTCAAACACAATAATATTGTGATAATTGTATCTTGTTAGTGCAAACTCAGTCCTGGCCAGACCACTTTCTCGTGTCTTCCAGTTTTAAAAACTTCAATTTTGAACCTGGAAAAAATAGTTACCTAAAACCAAACCAATCAGTCACTATAGACATGCATGGGCTAAAGAGCTTGAAGCAACATACATCAAAACAGTACAACCTCCCTGAATGCCTCCTCTCTCAGGACTCCTACAGAACTCATTCCAAGAAAGTATCAACCACACAGGGCCAGTTGTCTCACTCAGACCTATAAATCAAAGGCAGCCGTGTAATCCATCAACCAGTGGTGTAATAGGAAGACCGCTGAGCTTGAAACTAGCCCGTCGCTGCAAGCGATGGTATAGACTGGTAGCCCACCGTGACCCACTGTAACGAGCATTTGCATAGCCAATAGGTCTCGCCTTTGATACCTTATAAGTGTTTAGTTGTCCAGCACAATATCCTTGGTGCAACAACATCAACTGTTGCATAGCTAAACACTTATAAGGTCCCAAAGGCGAAACCGATTGACTATGCCAATGCTTGTTAAAATGAGTTCAACGGTCTGTCTCATGCCATGGGCATGCCAAATCTTGGAAACTACTCTCTCAATAAAGGTTTGACAACTGTCATACCATTGCTTCTCCAGGCTGGGAAGTCTTCCAGCCATTCAGAAAACAAGCAGACAATCACAAGAAAATACTTAAACTGATTGTAAAAAGGCATCTCAATGAAGTCTGCTTGAAGTCTAGTGATTAGGTCTTCTGATTTGCCAATATGGCTCATGATGATTAATGTTCTCTTTCTCTGATTGTTTCTCTGGCAAGTAACATATCTGACACAGACCTTCTGCTACACCTCTGAACTCTGTATTATACCAGTATTTTCCTGGTCATTGAATCGTGTGTATGCTCATGCAAATAAAGACCCACTGAATGTAACATGGAGCCTAGGAGTACATATTGACGTTCATGAGTAACCCATAGATCAGCAACTGGCTAATTCCCACTTCTGTCTTTCATCCTCTGGTACTTTCTCCCAGGGATCCCTGAATTCACTTAATGAGGTCTGTATTGGATTTAACAGAAAACAATTGAATTGATTTGTATTTTCAGTAGTCCTTACATTGGGTTCACTTTGTTCTGATCCTTGTACTGTGATTTGCTCATTTAATTTTATAGTTGCATTTTCATAGGCACAGTACTTTGCCACCCACCGTCATCAGCCCTATGGGCTGTATAGATGACCACTGCAATTTCTCTGGATTGTTGTAAATAATCAAGAATACAAGAACCATTCCTGTTGGGAGTACAACAGGATGTCCTAAAACCCCTTTGTGACCATTGCTGCCCAAAATCGTGCACCACTCCAAATCCATACTGGCTGTCTATGTAAAGTGTCACACTCAATTAATCGGCTTGGCAGCAAGCCCTTGTTAGAACAATCAACTGCCACTTGTGCTGAAGTTAAATTAGGTAGGTATGATGCTTCAATGACATACAAAATGGAGCTGCAGAAGCAATTTTAATGCTTCTCGATGGTCTCCCAGACAAGAACCATCTACAAAGTGAGATCAGCCATTTGAAGAGGACTATCATGAATATCTCCATTTGGTGTGCTGCACAATTCTGTCACATTCACACAATCATGGTCGGGATACTAATAATCATCTTCACTTTTTTTAAAAACCGATAATAGCCTTCAGGGGATGGCACCTTTTAATTTAAATGTTTTCAGTTGCCAGTATGATTAGCTCATACCTTTTGTGAGGCGGCTGTTTGTCAGATGCTGAGTTCTGGTGAGAATCAACAACATTTCAGCTGAATGTGGAGCAAACATTGTAAGCATATGTCCCATTGCAGTCACTTAACTTTGGTCTATTGCAATGCAAACAGCTGCAACTGCCTTCAAGCAACTAGTTAGCAGGGGCGGCTCTAGGCTCATGGTGGCCCTGTGCAGGGGGCGCAGGTAGGGGGCCCCGGAAGAGGGGGTCCGGGCGGGGTGGAGCTCAGGAAGGTGTTTTAATAAAACGTCCAGAAAAGGCGTTAGATGACCAGTAACATGGTAACAGAAATACGACGTTTACTTTTTGAGTGCTCATCACTTGGATACTTTGTTTTAGAATCTGGGTCTCTGGAGGGACCTCTTTCAACAAGTAAAACACGTTGCGCGTCCGTAAGAGAGTTCGGCCACAAAGCAGGATCCCTCCAATCACATAAATCATATTCAGAACACGGGTCTGTAACATGGTGTTGCACTTTGGCTTCCTTTTCAATACCAGCATCATCCGTCTGTAAACTCTGAACCTCCTTCAGAATGCCAGATGTTGATGGACCGATGAATGATGTTTCAGTTTCTCTGTCTGAGGGTCTTTTGTAATAATCCTCATCCTGAGTTGGTAATTGCTGCATGTTTGTATCAATTTCAGAGTCATCTTGTTCATTTTCATTGGTCTGCTCATGAGTATCATTCTGCTCATGGATATCATCATTTTTTTGTTCTTCTTTATGGTTGTCAGCGCCTGTTTTACCTAGTGCATCAGCAGTAATCTGGCCAGAGGATTCTCCATCTTTAGGTTTCCCTTGGGTGATAAAGTTCAGGATTGCTCCTTCCTGTGACACTACGAAAGCCTGCTGAGCCACCTTTCTCTTTCGTTTCGAATAACCAGATTTGTGTACTCGAATTCTCTTCATTTTGCTTGCAATGCAGCGGGCGAGGCTAGCAGTGAGTAGGGAAAAAAAAGAAGACAATCAGCAGTGGCGGCTGCTGAAAGATTTTGATGTGTCATTTTTATTTTCTTGCAAAAACAACAGTTGATGGACAGAATACAGAACAATGTCATACATTCACCCCAGTACAGAGATCTGGGCCTAAATCCATCATTTTTTTGCTCACCACACCACCCCAGTTCAGACATGGCCATATGCAAATCAGCCTTGACCCTGTGCCTCATGGGAACAGTCCAGCCCGAACTGCCAAGCCATTTCTTCCCTGGACTACACAATGAAGGACCAGCATACCTTAATGAACGAGTGAATTTCCACCAACCTACCAGGAAAATATGTTCCAGAACCATCTCCCTAGCAGCCACCCAATGCAGCCGCTGATAAAACAGTGGAGGCCGCTACTTCTCCCACCTGGCAGTGAAGACCTGAAAACCCTGCCCCTGCACCTCAGAGCCTCACCATCACTCCAGCAGTTCAGGAAGGACCACAAGACCTCGCTGTTCAACCAACAAGCAGCATGATCCAGCAGCATGAATCCCACACCGCCTCGAGACCCTTATGTGTGAAGCAGCTGAGCTTTACAAACCCTGACTGATTGATAGTAATTACCCTTCCCACTACATGTATGACACATTATGAGGACTAGCCACATATGGAAGGTTTATTTGAAGAGTGTTATAAAACTATAGGGTAGATCATGTGACTTGGCATACAAGGTCTGTTTTCTCAGTCCACTGAGAACAGTAGAGCCTGGAGAATAGTTCATGATTAGGGCTCCCGGTTTTCCGTTTAAACTGATTTTTACATATAAATACAGACGGAAAACAAGTTTTCCTTTATCTGTATTTATATATAAAAACGGGAAAATACTACTATATTTTGTCATTGACATTAATAGAATCACACCCCCAACCATCTGGTGTCTCCCCCTCCTTAGAGGTTTAAGAGGTGTCAGCCCGGGCTGAGACATATTCCAGGGCGCACACATAGCCAACGCACTCGAGTACTTCACAGGTCTTTGAAAGACCGTTTACTTCTTAATGAGGCTTTGTTGTTCTTTGACCCCTTAGCCCCTGCCTCTTCACTCTGCCGATTGTACCAGCACCCGTCTTTTCCCGCAGACTGGGTTTTACAGTTCTGCTTATGGGGCTGCTGTGAAGGGGCTGCGGTTTCAAATCAATGTTAGAATCTACATTTTTATCAACCTTTGTTCAAAAGAAATGCCATTTTAAAAGAATACTCATCCTCACAATTTGGCGGCCCACAACTCCTTCGGTGTTTACGTAAAAGTGTTCTAAGCGGCCACAAGCACATCTCTGTGTGCAGACCGCTGCCGTCTCCAGTAATCTTCCCCACTGCCTTCTTTCAAGTAGAGCTCACACCAGTAGTGTCCAGACCTCCATGGGGTGGGGATGACTGTGCAGGGTCCCAAACTCTGATTATTCATCTAGCATTCACAGGGGGTAGGGCTTGCAGGCTCCCTCCCGGAGGGCTCTACTTCAAAACTTTTCAGTAGTTCTTGGTACTTCTGGAGCTGTGGTTTCCGGTGTGTTTGTGCTTCTAGTGAAGTGTGTGGGGAGTGTTCCTCCTGTGCCCTGAGAGGGCACTCGTTTGCCCATTTGTTGCTGATCGCTCACTTTGACGTCACCAGCTGTGAGACAGGGCTCTCTCTTCTCAGCGCAGCTAAAGATACTACTGGATGAGGCTTACCTGCAAGAATGAGAAGAAAAAGGGTTTGCAGAGCACAATAGCTATATAAATATATATATATTTTGTGGTAAAAGTAAAACTTTCAAATATATGACGTTTGACCATTTGAGCGCGTGTTGTGGCATGAGCTGAGCACAACACAAATGCTAAGCAAAAGGCCGAATATGCACAACTTTGTTTTCAGAAACGCTTGTTTGGTCGACATTTCGTCATATTTCACTAGTGCATTTTTCTTTCATTGTAGTTAACGGCTTCTAGGCGCTATATGGAGCCAAAGTAAAGTGGTGAAAATATTTTCTTGCTAGGATCCTAACCTGCAGAACGATTGGGAACCTCTACTCACCCTGTCTGTGGGCAGGTTACCCGGGCTTTTTATTGGCTTTATAATATTTAGGGCTCCCTGTATGTGTGGCTAGAAATGTGGCATGTGTGGCTCGTAGTGTGGTTACCCTGTATGTATCACATGCTGGTCTTTTGCGGCCCCACCTCGTCCTTTCTTTTAATGCTGGTATACTGGCTAGCAAAGGCCACCCAAACCATTGTAGGCTACCTTAGTGGGTTAATGTACTTGCTGCAGAGCGCTGTGTGTAGTCTGCTGGTTCACCAGTATGGATTATCACAACATAATTTAAATGGTTCTGGCACCTGCAATGAAACTGCAGGTTCAGGAGTTAATGGAGCTGCTGCAGACATCCTGGTACAACAAGTTCTAGTCATTGTAAGGCAGGTCAGTGGGTTGTGCACCTGCCGCAAACATTTCAATGTCATTTGCAAGGCCCAAGCTTGACTTGTTAAAGGTTTTAAATCAGTATTTGTTTCTCTAATTTATTTTTTAATGGCGTACTAATTAGGTAAAACGCAGTGAGGTATTCAAAGCCCTGCCCAGGTATTCTGCAAATGGCACAGTTTTCAGATGAATGTATAGTGTTGACCAATAACAACCGAGCGCATGTGTGCATTGTCAATTTAAATAAATGTGGAAAAATACTAGCCGAAGCGTCGTCTTTTGCTTGTGACAAAAATAAATGTGGATAAATACAGAAAAAATGCCCCAAAAATACATTTGGATAAATACAGACGGAAATGGCAAAAAAATAAATACCATAAAACCGGGAGCCCTATTCATGATCTATTTGGGAAGTGACCTTAGCAAGAAGAGAGTAAGCTACCTTGAAATCATGGCACACAGAGACCTGTCTCAGTACGTCACTAACTGATCCTGAAGACAGCCTACAGGTAACCAAAGACTCGTCCACTTTACCACATTGTCAAAAGACAAAATACAATATATTTAATTAAGGTTTCTTGTATAGTGCCATATTCCAGCAACCAGTTCTGCTCGCTTTCAAAGCACCTATTAAACAAGGATTAATTACAGTGAGTCCTAAGGCTATGAAAAGGCACTAGAGGTTCACTGAAGCAAAATTAATGTGCAAGGAACATCCAGTCAGGAGACAACTTTCAAGCAGACGTACGAATCACTAGCACAGCGTACCAACGGCCCCATGGGCCGTGGCATAAGCAAGGAAAATGGCCCCTTTGGCTGCTGCTCAGGAAGTAAAATATAGCAATTATCAGGGTTCAATGGGCCCCTGAGGGTTTATGGTCTCAGTACCACTGTACTTGCTGAACCATTGGTAACTATGCCCCTAGTATGGACAGAGAAGGCTGCTTCACCAATTGCAAACTGAGGACTAGTTAAACTAGTTTTCTCTGCTAGTTACATGACAAGCACTGGAATGTAATTAAAGAAATGATCAAGAAGCCAGTCTCCTACCAAGGTCTCTGCAAAAGGGCATTAGATTGAGTTAACATGGGTAGGCACTGCCATCCTATTCCAGGCGTCCATCCATAGGTGCTTGCATTTCATGTCTGCCTCAACACCATATAAACAGACATAACCAAATGCCAAGTACATTCGAACACTCGATGTTTTAAAAGATTTGTGCAGGCCGATCCACTCATTAGATCACAAGTATCAGCTTCATACTCTGTTTTCATGATTGTTGATAAGTAATTGTAATCATTTTAATGAATCCTTAACATTACGTCTAACACCTCGTACCCTGCTCTCCTCTTCCCCCCAATACGACTGTGCCTCCCAAGTTACACCTCCAAAAGTCACCATGCCTCCCCTCAGCCACAAGTAAACACCGCCCCTGCACTCCTGACTCACTCTTCCCTCAACATACAGCGCTGATCTGTACCACTCCCTACCCCTGGCGCACGGTGACCACCTCTCCGACCCGTGCCCTCTCAGAGATGAATCGTGAGAGAGAGGCTCTCTCTAACGATTCATAATGCCCTCCCTTCCCATGACCACCAGAATACCTCCAGCTCGCCACCTCACATGGCTTACCTCCACCCAGACCCAAAGCACACACCATCTACAATAACATCCTCACCCAACCTTCCCCACGCCTCCTCACCCCCACGGGCTGGGATACATTCCTACGCCTGATCTGCCCTCCTCCCCAGGGCTCCCCACACCCTCGTCCAATGGCTCACCTTCCCTCGGGTTCACTCTGCAGTGGCACACGCTGACCTCCTCACTCCCCCTCCCCATGCCCTGACCCTCGGGCTGCTCACCTCGCAGCTGGCACCAAAGGTTGCACACTGGCATGCTATCCTCTGCAAGGCGGCCTTTCTTGCCCAGGGTCTCTAGGCGCGCCGGTGCATGGCCTCGGCCGGTCTCGGTGCTGCTCGCTGCATGCCGGGCACGGGTGCTGCCACCCCTCCTGCCGCCAGTGATGCGTGGTGCTTCTGTAACCCCTTCGCTGCAGGACTCGCGGGCACTGCGCATGCGCGCGCATGCGAGCCTCCGGAGGTGCCAGATCTGGACTATTAAAACAAGCTCGATTCTCCTTGAAAAAAAGTTCTAAACAAGCACAAGACCTACCAGAAGAGCCCGATACAAGGCAGACCCCACACAAAGACGAGAGTGGGTTAGAAAGGAAAAGAGTATAAGAACAACCATTCAGCGTGCATCACATTGGATTTAGCACGCCTCAGTCGTTCATGCGCCAAATCCCTGCCAGGGGCCGCCACGAATATGTATTGTATCCGATTCCTCGTGGTGGCCCCTGGGGTCTGGTGGCCCTGTGCAGGTGCACAGCTTGCACATGCCTAAGGCCGCCCCTGTAGTTAGAGCAACAGCTACTAGATTTTGATGAAGAATCAACAAAGAGCACACACTCTTTTGATGGTAAAAAAAGGTAAAATTTCCTGTCATAATCTGGCATTCTGAGGGCATGCATGCTGCATACATTTTCACTTAATTCTCTAAAGGGCTTCATGCATTCACCATTAAATGGTACCCAATCCTTGATATCACTGTGAGTAAGCCTTATTAAAGTTTTGAATCCACTGACAACAGTAGCCAACTATTTCCAAGACCATCCACAAATCCCTCTAGATGGTTGGAGGATTCAACTTCAGGATTGCAGAAACACATTCTATCGAGACTTTGCCTGCTCCTTTATCAATGTGATGACCAAGAAAAATCACTTCTTTTTTTACTGTATTACATCTTTGTGGGTGAAACTTTGTGACCATTGTCAACAGAGAGGATTCAAGAGTGAAACTGTAAATACAATGCCATCTTCTTTCATCCTTGATGTCACCAATAGGTCATCAAAAACTGAGTTAGAGGGTAGGTGAACATTTTCCAATCTTTCTTTAGGATCTGACTAAGAATTGAGGGGTTTTCAGTATACCGATGCGTAATTCTACAACAAACAAGGACTTTATTTTGGAACTGGAATGCGAAACGATATTTGCTATCCTCATGCAGAGGAATCGAGAAGAACGCTTGGCATAAGTCAATGACTGTATAACAATCTGAATCTGCAGGAATCTGAAATAATATTACAGCAGGTTTCGTATCACTGGACAGTATGGGGCCACTATCTGATTAATCTGTCTAAGGGCCTGCATTATCCTCCACTTAACACTTTTTGATACCCATCAGAACAAAAATTGCAAGGAATACCAAGTAAACCCCCTCCCCCACACAATACCCTGCTTATTTGTCTTTTCTATGATGGACTTCATTCATTCTTTTGCTTATCTTGAAAGTTTGTATTGACGAACTTAGGGGGAAATGCATTTGGTTTAACATGTAATTTGACTGGCTTTCACTTTTTTATCAGTCCTCTTTCTTTGCCTGTAAAATCTCAGACATCGTCTTTGACAGTATGTCTTAAATCAAGAGGCAGGTCATTTTTTTGTTAAGAACTGTAAACAGTTGCACATTTGAATCTTGTGATTTTAAAAACGAAATCTTCATCTTATGTTTCGATTTCTACATCATCCAACATGCAGTAAACCGCACAGCTCATCTTGCAAAGCAAGACCCTGCCAAGTAAAATAACAGGACTCCAATCACACAATATTAACTAGTGACTGTTTTCAATGACCCTATTTTAACTGGGACATCTTCCGTAATCTGATTAACAATCTGTTTATTGCTAATGCCTACAACTTGGACCTCTTTCCCCGAGAGTGGCAGGTTTGGAACCTTCACACAACGAACTTTAGAGTGGGTAGCACCAGTATCAATCAAGAATGACATAGAACATCTATCTACCTCACCATCCACATATAGCCCACTCTGGTTTAGCTGTGGGACTGCACCAAGCATGCAATCCTCCTCCCCCCTCAAGCACCGTCATTGTGAATTTGTCTCTGTTGAAATCGGAGGAAAATCATTGCTCATAATCAATGTATTCTGTTGATACCCTGAATTACATGGCATCTTCTTTCTGATGTTTTTTTGCTGCATCACTAGAGATGCTGGCATATTCATATGGACAGGAGTCGGTTGGGTTGGGGCACAGTTTGCAACGTTCATCTGATTTTGTATTTCCCTGCATCTGGGGAACAAAATCATTCTGGATTTGATTTGGATTGCATCTGCACTCGTGCTTCCTATGTCCAGTTTTACTGCAGTTGTGACAAGCAGAGCTCCACTTCAACAAATTAATATTTCCATTCCCTCCAGAATTATTCACGTTCGCACTACCACAACCTTGAGTCTGCACCATCTCGTTTCTTATTTCGACACCTTGCAACCCATTAATTCCAGAACTTTCAAGGTGAAAAAAATCTGAATTAGAACTCTTTGTCTGATTTCTGTTGTTTCTCTGAATCTGCATCAAAACAGTCACTACAGTATTTGGCATGCTTCAAAATCTCATCAATACCCTTAGTCTGCCAAGAAATCTCACACTGCTGAATATGAGAACTAAGATCCGGATGTAAACCCAAAACCAAAGCTAATACAAATCAGCCAAAACCTTAATTCCCAGGCTCTTCAACTATGCTGTACTTGCTATAAGTATGCACATGCCTTTCATAATAAGTATGTGCTGACTCTTCCAGCTCTTGTGTGGCTGCAGTTATGTTCTCCCCCTAGTTCACTGCCTTCTCTGGCACTTTCTTTTTCAAGTGCTCCTCACTGCTCTGTAGTTTTCAGCAACCAGCTCAGCTGGAGCATTGTTCGGTGTAACTCTAGCTGGTTCTTCAGTCGGCCAAGCAACTGCAGCCTTGCACTCTGTCCAGAGTTAAATAGGAATAACAATTTCAAATACTGTATCCAAATCAGCTCAGAGCATTTTTAAAATGTTAACTAATCTACGAATAACTTTGAACAACTTGTCAGGTTCTTCACTCAATTTTAGAAAAAATTGTTGAAACAGAATTATGATCACCCCTAGACCATGGCACATGCACATAATTCCCTCCATGCTCTTCTCCTAAAGGAAATTCTGCCGCCCATCTGGTTTTGAATCACTAAAGACCAACTTCACTTTCTTCCTTGTCTTTGCTTTTGTCTTTTTAGTGGCAACATTCTTTTTTCCATTTTTCTTTGTAGATCTTCAAATCTCCCAAGCCCTTAATTTGCTCACCTAAATCCTTAACGTGAGCTTGCATCTCCATTATTTCTGCTACACTCAAATCTATTCTTTAATTTCTCTGTACATTCCTTGCCCCTCTTGTAAGTACAACTACTTAGGTAACTAATGCAAAGACGGGCAAATATACATACATATAGATACAAAAACCCAGATCAAAATCTGTATCAGAAAACAATTAATTAATATCCAAAAACTTTTAACAGTCTACATTCAATAAATACATGATTCAAAAGATCTTTGTCCGGCCCGCTGGTGAGACTCCTATCACTGCCGTACTTTATCCTGCACATGTGGGAGCGTTACCACATTACCGGCTCCTGAAATGCTCGGAAATTGCTGCTCCAGTCTACCATCACGAGCACCATGGAGCCCGCCTCAGCTAGCTAAGTGGTTACATTTAAGACAACTGGGAGCAGATTCAAACGCTGTCCCTACCCTGGAGTTGCCGCACAAACACCGGGAACCTCCAGGTCCAAATCAATCAAAGGAATTATGTGTCACCAAGGGGACGACCAACATTCAGGGTGTTATATACTGACCAACATTTCCCGCGCTGAGCCACTATTGCTCACCAGCCTTATAAAATAACCACTGGAGGGAGACAGTCACTTGCCTATCTCCATTTTTGAGCATCATACATAAATAAGGTTTTTAATCATCATGGCTTCCAGATGAACGCTGCATAGCCGAAACGCACGTAGGTCACATCAGTTACACTCTATAAGCCATGTTGTACTATCATAACATCCTCACCAGCATCTAATAAAGTTTCCAAATTCAATATACTTCTGTTCCAAACGCAAGCAAAGCGTTTCGTTCTAGTCGTTGGTATTACTGATGCAGACGCTTGCTGGGACGTCTTCACATCACCACGTATGCGTCACAAGCCTCCCAATGCAGTCCCATACGTGCATCTGTTTTAAAAACTCCCAGACCTGACGTGGGGATATCCGCGGGGTCCTCTGGAAGGGAATTTGCAGGTTTCGTACAGGTGCTGAGCTTTTGTGTAGTGAGTATCGACTTTCCACGAGTGTCTGTCTGCTAAAGGTAATGGCTAATGCTTTTTTATTTGATCTAACCCTGAACAGTGTGTAACTATAAGCCAACGCCCCCCACCCATGGCATAAGGTCACCGGACATTTAACGTAAGCCCGGTTCTTTTCCATATTATTAGTATGCCTAAACTACGGTCACAACGAGCAGTTTGTTCGTATGCACCCTGTGATTTTAATAGTTTGGTCATGTCCTCTATTTTATTTGTAACGATCGGCACAGTTAGAGTCAGCGCATTAGAATTAGACACGCTCACCTTTGACGAAAGAAAACCATGAAGGAACTAATGGCACGTAAAACTCACTATATACCATGGTTAAAAGTATATATTTATATACTACGAGCACAGCTAGATACTGCAGCCTACCACTGTATAGCTGATAGTGGTACTAGAAAGAGCACTATGCAAACGGCATGAGCATGGTCACTTTGGGACTATCCAAGTACGCTAACCCCAGCATATGTATAGTCATGTGACTTGTGTTGTCTCTTTGTATGTTTTCTTCTCTTTACAGATATACATGGCTTTCACTAATGCTGAAGGCTCTACCTAAACCGTAAGTCAGACTTTTTTGTTCTACACAATAGGTTATGGTGCGCCTTAGCGAGTGCATACCGCTGTGGTTGTTTGGTCCTGACGAAAGCATCGCAAAAAGCGAATGGAGGCAGAAACCTGTTGACCACACCCTTTTCTTTTCTACACTATGGATGCAACTGGTCAATTTAGCCAGTTTCTATAACATCCGTCAAACTATTTTTAAATAGTGCTTGGTTCACGAATAAAGTTTGTTTACGGACGAACTAAGTACTTTTTTAAATCACTTTTCACTCATCCACACTTGCATCACAAAAATACCTGCTCTGCTGTAATCAGGTGTTGTAGAACACCCTGGAGGCACTCGTCCTCTCTGGTGGTAACCCAATGATGAAGCAGGAGTTTCTTTTAATCAATAAGAGCGATTTCTTTTGCCTTTTCTTTTCGGCTGTACTCTTTTGTTGTTTAAATTAGTACTTTCATATGGTCCATCTTAACAAGTCGAACTGCTCCTGAAAATTCAGTCTTCATCTACTAGAATGTTCAGTCCTTAAATAAGTTGTGCTCAATGAAGATATAAATGTGACTTGAGGCACATGATTAAAATACAATGTATTGAAATTTGTATCTGCTTTTTGAGACATTGAAAAACCTATATGAATATACATACTGAATATACTGATTATCTATACTAACTAGTGAATAAACATGCATTCATAATAAAAGGATGAATGTTGAAGCATGACTGAATACATAGGCTTGTTCCATCATAATTTAGATGGAAGAATGATTTTTTAAAATTATTCAAAATCATGAAAATATCTCTTTGAATCATATATTTATTGAATGTAGACTGATAACGTTTTTTGATATTAATACATTGTTTTCTAATACAGATTTTCATCTGGGTTTTTGTTGTGTATATATATATATATGTTTGCCCATCTTTTCATTAGCTGCCCAAGAAGTTGTACTTACAATTGTTGTGTATGCCCTGACTTATCCATTGACAGGGGTACCCCCCTTTTCTGTACAATTAATTCCTTGCCCCTCTGACATCAACTGTATATTCTTCAACTAAATCCTCAACTTTATTATGTGCATCATTTGAACACATTGCTGCTTCTCTAATCAGATATCTCATTTTGTCCACATTATATGACATTTGTCGTTTTGAATCGATTGTTCCCTGTAAAAGTTTTCCAAATGTAATCTTTAGGTTTGCAACATTAATCTCGCTCGCTCTCTTTAGAAAGTATAGTAGGTTCAAGAGAGGCAGGAGCAGACATAGCATTAGGCACAGCAGTATGAGCCGTAGAAGTAGTGCTACTACTACGAGGCAAAGCTATCAATGTTTTCTCATGTGAAGAATCTGGTATAGTATTTACATTCGCTACTGCAAGCGCCATCTGTCCCTGTACACTCGTACGGGTTCAGTCGCTACAGGACCTATGTCAGATACAAACGTAGAGACCACTTGTGCCTGTGTACCATCTGTCTATGGAGGTCGTCTAGAATTCAAAAGATTCTTTAAAAAGGTATCCTGCCCATCTGAGTCTTTTTCCTAGTCTTCTTTCTCTTTGTCATGTACAGAGCCTTCAGTTTATATTGTATCTGCTGCCTCATCCACTACTGCAGGGAACTCCTTCTACCATATCCTCTTTCCAGAATCGCTCATGATTATCCCACTTGTTTTCTAACCACTATTTCAGTGAACTTTTATACCGGTTCTTAATTTTCTATTTCTCTGTCTCTGTGGCCATTCAATCCCATTTATTCAATACATAAATGGTGTAGGGCAAGGTAATGGCTTTCTCTCATTCGCTGTTTGCCTCAGAAAATCCAGCTTGCTAATATTAAATGTACCTCTTAAGGAAACTGCAGGTCCTTGTAACCAGAGGTATACTCATTGCAATCTCGAACTCATATAAACGTATAGAGCCCAATCAATGTTTGCTAACCTTTAGTACACAAGTGAGCCCTTTGGCGGAATCTTCTGTTCCTCCGCAGCAGATACGCTAGGGCCTTTAGGCTTTTCAATGCCCAAAATTCTCACTCAAAATAATCCAAAAACCTACAAAACAAATAAAGGAACAACCACCAAATCCAGCGTGGCAATGCCAAAAGTCAACCAATCACTGCGTGACTATAATGGCAACCAACCAATATCACAGCGACTCTATGGTGATGTCACTAATCTCAGCATGACTCTCGGCATCAGCTAGCCAATTGCAGTGCAGCTTTCCCATGAATGGAAAAATAATACACAGCTCAACAAGAAAGAGCTTGCCACACATGTACAATTAATAAGATTTTGTCTGATCAACCAAAACAGGAGAAATTCAGCAAGTTGAATAAAAAGATTCTGAACAGAAACAAGACTAGTACATTCACAGCTCTTGTTAAAATGATTTACACTAATGCAGGCTACGTCTAGCGACAAGAGAAACCTAGAAAAAATCTGCTTATTATGAAAAATCCCGATCTCTGTCATTGTAGTGTCTCACAAGAAACACTTCCTTGCAGACAATTTCAACAATATAATCTCGAGATTTTGGATTATGACGAATCCGATTAGCTAATCACCCAAAAATAAAACCAAAACCTTTTGACGCAAATTACAAATATGAAAAATGCATAAAAATCATAGTGACCAAACCAAGAATTAATAGAATCAAACGAATAACCAAAAAAATCACATGCACCATAACTATCTATCACGTAACAGCTCCCTCAACAATACATCTCACAATGCATTACTGCACACAGAACACTCAATCTCAAGAATCATTTGGCTCTACTACTACTCACAATCCTTTTGTTCTTGAACAGTTTTGCAGTGTTCGGAACTCAGAAAAATAATCTAAAATGGACTCAGGAATGCAGACAGAGAGCCAGTCTAGGAACAGGGCTAAGAAGAATATCAACAAGCATTGGTATAGCCAATAGGTCTCGCCTTTGGGACCTTATATGTGTTTAGCCATGCAACACTTGAAGTTGTTGCACCAAGGATATTGTGCTGGATAACTAAACACTTATAAGGTCCCAAAGGCGAGTCCTGTTGGCTATGCCAATGCTTGTTCTTTTTGGATAACATTCACCCCAGCGCAGAAATCTGCAAAAAAAATAATAAATAGTTAAAGGTAATTTGCAACCATTTTATTGTTGAAAACGTTGTATGATATAAGTGCAATGTACATTAATGTAAAACCTATAAATAGTAGCGCTGCAAAAGATAAACATAGGGCTTCTTCCTGCATGGTTTCTTGTTAGAGATTGGCACCTGCCATCACACACAAGCGCTTTAACAAGCTGCCTCCTCCTCTGTGAGCTGCACACAAGAGCTAGGACCGGAGCAGCTTCTAAAACCGGCACCTACCAGAAGAGGAGGGTTGTGCTAACCCACCACAGGAAGTGGGTGTGCTGAGGTCTAAAACCCACGAGTTCTGGGATTTCAGGACTTTCAGATATCCTCACAGTCACATATGGTGAGGTGCTTAATAACATCCTAAAAGACCCGTCTCTTTGGGGTGTTGGGTTGAATGGTGCTTATATAGTTAATGACACCTCGGTCCACGGCTTTGTAATGTAATGTAAATTGATACTTGTATAGCGCACTACTCACCCGCAAGGGTCTCAAGGCGCATGTACGAATACCGTTTTGGAACCCATCCTGGCTTTCCCTGTGAGGCGTCCACTCCTGGGCACCCCCAAGGTGGAGGCCAGGCATCCTTAGCGTTGTGGGGGCCGTTGTGGAGATTAAGCAAGCTATTGCCCAGAGTTGCAGTGTGGGACTCCATGATTGGAATGGCACCGAGGCGAGCATTATCAGGTCCGTGGAATTTTTGAGCCCAAGACCCGCCGAGGCGGGGAATTGAACCCTGGTCCCGGGCTAGACCTCTGCATCAGGGTCTGCCGGGGGAACAGCCATTACAACGCGTTTTTTACCACGCGCAGCTTTTACATCGCATGCGTTACAACGCATGCGATGTTACAACGCAATGCCATTACAACGCAAGTCTTTACATCGACTTGCGCTAGATGGCGTGCTAACATTACAAATAGTGTAGTTTACTATCCCAACACCTTCCCTACTGTTACGTGGACTGGAGTTGGATTAGTAAATTACACTTTTCTAATGTTAGCACGCCATCTAGTGCAAGTCGATGTAAAGACTTGCGTTGTAATGGCATAGCGTTGTAACATCGCATGCGTTGTAACACATGCGATGTAACTGCATGCGTTGTAATGACACGCATTGTAATGTCATACATCCGGTCTGCCGCTCTAATCATTGAGCCACACTTCTCCCTTTGTGAACAAGCTTAACGAAAACATAACGCAAAGACAACATGTGCCACAGGACTAATCTTCCCTCCCATGAAAAGAGTAGGTATCGCTTGGGAGGACCAATGCTGCACGCATGTATGTCTACTTGTATACCGAAACGAACAATACAGTAATATGCTTGAATAGTTACATATAATGAATGGTCCAAGTTTGATACAATTTAAAGTTCACCAGTGTTTTCAATTTTCCAAATACCACTTGAGAAATCAGAGGCAAAGGAAATGCATGCATTACTAAAAGAGACACGCCTGGTTATACAGGAGCTTAATGAAAGCTTAATGAAACACCACCAAGAAATACAATGAGACAGTCACGTTCAATTAAACTGAAATAAAACGAAATGGAAAAAAATTGTTTTTGCAAATTGAATACGAAACATTATGGCAAACCTGTGAAGGATAAAAATTGGTTTTGGAGTTTCACACACCGTTACAACCGGCAGCAGCACAGACAAGCAGATGCATTCTCGACCACAAATGCAGACTTGTCCCTAAAAGATGAAAGGCTCTAAAGCGATTTTGACCAGAAGCATGACAAACAAAGCACAGGTAAATTCTACGAGTTTGATCGGCTCTCCAGTTTTCAAAACTTTCAGTTTCAATTGGAGAGCTGCAGGAAATAAAGCAGCTGGTGACGTACAAAGGTGTGCCTTCACAAATACTCAGAAGGGGCAGAGCTCAACTTGTCACAAGCAAGGGACGGGCTTCTGGGAGCTTTGGAGTAAGGAATATAGGCTGAACGTCCCACAGGCAGGACCTTAAGAGCCGTGCCAATTTACGCATGTTTGTGTCGCCTAGGCAAAACGTATTTTGAGGGTCCCTTTTGAGAACAACTTTAAAAGCATTTTCTGCAAATTCGCGCTCCTGTGTTGTCAACGAGCGCAGGAAAAAGACATTTAAAAGACAATGCTACTTGGTGTCCTCCAGCAAAAGAGTACTAAAAGAATGCTTTAGCAAGCACTAATAAAGCCATTTTGTGTTTGGATGGAGATGTTGTCTCGCAACAACATTTTAAGTTCAATTCAAAGTCTAACCAGCTTTTGTTTCAATTATATGAAATACACGAAGGGTAATTTTATTGCAGTGGTTAATTAGTGGACTCTATAAAAAGACACAAGTACACAGCCCTTGAAATTGCAGTTTCGTTGGTTAATACGTATAAATAAAGCACCGATCACAACTAACATGCTCGCTGCAACAGTGAAAATCAAAGCACCGCTCTTACAATTTTCACCGTTTCATCTGGTGGAACCTGAACATCTTCTCCTTAATTCTCTACCCCTGTCATGTCCCTCTTCTCCTCCCTTCTGTCTCTGTTTCTGTGGCTAGACCTGACTGTTGAGTGAGAGAAATGGCAGGGGGCAGAAAACAGCCAAAAGACAGAGGGGTAAAAAGATTGGTAAAGTGATAGTAAAGAGAGGGGTAAATGAGGTTGGGAGTGACATAAGCTAAAGAGAGAAACATGAAGTAGCTAAAGAGAAGGATACAGAAAGGTAGAGAGACAGGCGTGGTTTTGGGATAAGGCAGATGGAATAGTATAGAGAGGGAGGTAGTTTGAGAGACAGATGGGGAAGACAGGTAGTGAGGTGACAATGAGCTAAGTATAGGCGGGAGCAGTAAAGAGGGACAAAATGAGAAGTGGTAGTGAAAGACGTTCAGATAAAGAAAGTAGTAAGGCAGAAAAAAAGTTAAAGAGTAAAGGGAAGAACGAGTAGGTGAAAGGTGAGGTAGAGTAACCAGTAAGCTTAAAAGAGAGGCAGAGAGTGAAGTAGAAAAAGTTATGGCTTAGAGACGGTTGGTTGAAACAGATTGAGATGCAGAGAGAAGCGAGACAAAAGTTAATGGGAGACATAGCAAGAAATGGATAAAGTAATGAGAGAGATGAAGTACCAGGAACAGATGGTGAAATGGAAAGAGGAGGTGGAGAATGAAGATGCGAACGGTGAGAATCAGAGGTGAGAGATGGGCGTTAGGTTAAGATGAGGTACAGAGAAGTGGTAGAGTAGTGAGATGGGGAGAGGGCTGAGAGGTAGAGAGGTAATTTGAGAGAGAAGTGAAGTAGATGGAGGAGATGTACAGATGAAATGTAAACAGTACGGTGGTAGAATGATACGCATCAGGTAGAGGCAGAGAGGAGGTAGAAAATGGGGAGGGTTAGAGAGGTATAATTCAGAAACTTGTGGTACAAGAGCAGCTGGGTCTTCGAACCTTTAACTTTTTTGTCAGTGTGCAAAACATTAGCAACAAGTATTGGCAAAGCTAATAGATCAAAAAGGGAAGTAGTACTGAATTTGCCAGTGCTTGTTTTCCAATTGTTCCTTTGCATTTTATACGTCTATTGCACAAACGTCACTGAAATATCACAAAAAAATGTATTTAACATTTTTTTGTACAATGCATAAACAGGCACTCGTGGAGAAATCTACCTTACAAATAAAAAGTCAAACGAATGGAAATGTACATGAAAGCAAACCTTGCTCTTTATTTAGAGAATCAAGCTCTATTACTCCGTCAAGAACCTGTCCACACACTCATTCCACTGCACAATGCTTGCTTGCTGAATACAAATAAAAAAACACATGCTATGAAGCCATAAACACACCGCTCTGCAACTAAAAGCACTGCTAGGAGAATCACAGAGAAGTAATATGCTAAAAATAGGAAATATTCTTCACCTCCTTAGAAAAAAGCGTACAAAAACCTCACAGCAAATCATGGGTAACAACCGTGTTTTGTTTACAAATATACAATATTGCAATGTCACACTGTCAAAACAAGCATGTCTTAGAAAAATTGAACAAAAAAAAAATACACAATGGTGATAATGAGTTTACCCTGGTGCATTAACACTAAGAGTGAAATTAATGTTCTCCCGTGCTTGTCGCGAGGGGGATGGGCTTAAGAAAGGTTCGAATGCTCGTTGCCTTGCCTTCCTTATTCAAGACATCAAGCAACAGTGAAAAATTATCGCATTTGCAATACTACAAGGGGAGCGGAACGAGAATATGAAAGGCGCTCCAGCAACTGTCATTATAACAGAGCCACAGACCAAGACCATAGCGCGGCCGCGAAAGTGAGTGTGATCGCGATCAAAAGTCAAAGTAATCGCGGTCAAGCGCGGCGCGCGCGCCCGCGCACATACACTGTAGCTCTAGGCTGGCCTGGTAGCACTTTTTGGAGCCCTCTCAATAAGTCTCGCCAGACCGGCGCATGCGCTGGGTCAGGCGAGACCTAAAACCCACCCCTTATCTCCCTAACCATCCTCTGTCTTGTGTGAGCAGTGTAAATTTTACACCTCAATAGCACGCCCATGGGAGAGTGGATCAGGGACGGTGTTGAACCTTAATTTTACAAGGCAATGTGTCCTAGAGACAAGGTATAAAATGAGCACACTTCAATTACAGTTAACCCCTTTGCCGCGGCGCGTATTGCGGCGCGGGGGGGGATCAGGGAGGGTAGGGGCGAGCGTGGCGCATCGGTGCTCATGACGGCACCACGCAGTCATGAGTCAGGGCGGCGTGTGCTTCTGACAGTGTGGTGCCGTCATGACTCCGCCCACTCTTTAATTCGCCCGCACAGGTTGGGAATTAGTGCCGCGTAGGCGGAGCAGCAGAGGCATGACGGCTCCACGCCCTTATGAGCACACGGCTACCATGACTCATGACGGCGTAGAGCCGCCATGAGCATGCAAGGGGTTAAATAAGAAAGACCTGACTCAAAAAGTGAGAATTAGGAAATTTATAAATATTTATTCCAAAAATGTTAAAAGGTACAATACAGAAAATTGTAAAGTGTAGTTGCATAAGTCATTACCACGAAAGCTCTCAGTAACCGGACAGTACAGAATAATAGGCAAAATCATAGAGAGTCTAAATCCCAATTGAGTAGCAAAATCGTTTTATACATAAATATATGGAAAAAAATAAAATTGGTCAGCAACACTAGTGCATAGGAAAGTAATCTGGCTCACCCTCAAAGCATTGAATTAAAGAGCGCCGCACAGACTTACCACCTAAGCACGATCGCACTACATGAACATTGATTCAGCCAGCGTTGGGTTAATGTCATCCGGAGATGTCAGAATAAAAAATTATAAAAATAGTGAACCGTTGTGAATATACTACAGTGTGGAGGTGGGCAAATGTAGCATTTGTGAGCCCACGGTCACTAATGCTATATTAGGGTCTTCTTAGTGAACAGCGCCAATCGGAAATAAACAACCATGACTTTCTTGACTTCATGCAGCAGAAATAATAAATTGAGCACTAATAAGATGAAACATTCATTTTGAACAAGAAAGCGTTGAGGCCCAGCTGAGGCTGAGGCCCAGTTGAGGCCCAGCTTCATGGCTTTAACAGATCAGAGCAACACTGTAACAAAGGTAATAGTATCAGTGTACACAAGTAAATTTGAGTGTAGATTACTATTCTGCACATTGTTAATAATGTATAGGAGTCCGGATTACATTGTTTGCTTTTTGGTGGATTCCAGTGATGTTTTATCAGTGTTTTCCAAACCTTTTGAAATCAGTGCTCATCAATGTTTATTCAGCTACACAACCCCCAAAATAGACAAAAACTGTGCTTTCTAGTGTTCACTAAACATGATTTTGCAGTGATTGTTACGAATCACACATTTAATTTAAAGACAAAGTAATTTAGGGTATGTAGTGTCTCCCCATTTGCAGTGTGTCCAATGTATGATAGACCGTTTTAAAAATAAAAAGTTAGTGTATCGCATTCTCACACCTACATCTCATTACCCTGTTTCACATCTCATTACCTTTCACACTCAAATCTATCAAGAGACTGTCTGATGTACAGGACTATTAACAGATTAAAAAAATAACAGTACTATATTAAATTGTTTTAGTAAACCAATTCCTGAACATCATTGGCGGTCATTCACCTACTCCTTTACTGAACAGTAGGACGATGTGGAGGTGGTCAACCCTTCCAATGGCATAGTACCCTGTGAAACATTTAACATTTTGAATAATGCCAGATTAATGTGTAGCCCTTGGTTCTAAGGTACCTGAAACATGATGCTTTAAGGATGCTTGCCCCTGCTTTTCTACACTCTTTGCCTGACCACATTCAGATGATGCTGCTGTTGTGGGGATTCATAGCTGCCCAGTGTCTTTATGACAAATCTTATCACTGTAAGTCAGTTTTAACCTTTTAAGAGACATCACATTGTATCCCTGGGGCTTGAAATGTTTTGGTTTACATTAAAACTATAGACTCAAAAACAGCAGCAGTACAGTGCAGTTGGATAAAAAGCCATGATTAGCGGAAGGCAACACACAACAATGGGACACCTTGCAGCTTTGAATGCTGTCTTGTGTCATGTGTTGCCACATTGTGCCACCATCCCATGTGCATGGTGATAGCACTCTTTTCGCAGTTTCTTGTCACTACACTATTTGCACTGAATGTTTAAATCCTTGGATGTTTTGGCAGTTGACCTGCTATCAGTAATGACTTATTTTAAAAAAAGGGGCTGATGTACCAAAGGGTGTGCCCCTGTTTTCGTCTGTGGATAAATTTGGCAGTACATATTGGTCAAGATTTTAATAGGAAAGCCATTTACTGAATCAGTGATAGAACTAAACACTGCCAAAAGATCTAATATGTTTTTAATATATCCAGGTTTTCTACAACGTATAATATAATTGGATTAAACCTGAACCATGCTTTTACACCATGCACACATTATTCAACATCACACAACTGGAAGGAACAAAAGGAAGAAGAAACAATACTTTAATGGCATCCCTTAACAACAAAACTCAAGCAGAATAAACGTAGACCCTTCTTTCTTGCTGCTACCTTGTATAACGAAGTTAGATTGTGTTGGCTCCTTCAGGAAGAAATAAAATGTCTCATTCTTTCACACTTTTTTTTATTTTTTTATGACATTTTCAATGGTGGTTGTAGAGGTGTGCATCAGTGTTTATATGTGTACAGTAATGATAGCTGGTTCCCTTTTGGTAGGTTATCAGTTATTATAGGTATAAACCTACAACAAACCTACAAATACACACACAAAATTCCAGACCCCAACATATACAGTTTTACTATTATAGTTTAAAGACAAAAAGCACATAGCAGCAGGTATAGCTAAAATAGACAACCTGCTACAAAAGGGCATCATAGAGGCAGTATCAAGCTCTACATTATGTGCCTTCCTCCAAACATCATTACTGTTTCCACAAGTCAGGGTGGAGGGAACATGATACAGCTCTCTCTGGTGATTTAAAGAGCAAGATGTCTTACTCCTTGGATTCAAGATATGCTATATCAGAAAAATATGGTTCAGTTCTTCCCGAATCCTAACAGCAAATGGTATCATCAGAGGAAACCAGAAGAGTTGTGACAATGCATCCACATCAAAGCTTAACCTTTGGTAATCCAATGAGGGGCGGATCTCTTCAAGTAGACCAAATAAATGAAATTAATTTTATACCAAACTGTTTAATCTACAGCAAAGACATCCTGATAATATGAGGGAAGAAACAGGAGCATTTTTAAATAGTTTACTGATTTTATATAACCGTGAAGGGCACTCATGGTCATCTTCTGAATGCAAACATGTACATGCATCCTACATTTTTACATTTGTAGTGTATTACAAACTCTGGATGCACCATGGGGTTACTGTGGTTATTTCAAATCTTCAAGACTTTAGGTAAGGGAAAAAACCAACACAAATATACCTTAGGTAAAAACTAATACCACTCTTCTAAACTGCCATAATGCTTCATTGTGGTCTACAAGCTAAAGGATGTAGAAGTGAGAGGTTAACTCTCCAAAAATTTAAATCCTGAGCCATTTTCTCATCAGGTTTTGTGTTGGACATAAGGGCATCTATCCACGCAATAGTCAGTTCTAGCATATCTGAGCCAGCATTCCAGTTTATAGTCCATTAGCTTGCATCCAGTGTACTGTGACACATTGTTTAGCAAAGTGCAAACCTAGCTTACCTAGTCTGTGGTTGATTCTACCCACTTTGGCCAAAGCAGCAGACCCAATAAGCATTTCTTGTGATCCAGACCAAACAATTAGCCCATTACGCTTTGTTACTGTGTTTCAATTTTGTCTCCAGCCTCTTTAATCACAAGACACTGCCATTTCACTTGAAAGAAGTCTGTCCCAGCACCCCAACTTCTAGGACAGGACACCATTTGATCTGGCTATAATTTGTTGAGAAAAAGTCTAATGAAAATATTTAAATTGGCCCATTTTGTTTCTATCTTACAGGTGCCTTGTTCATACAAATACAAGCCTTGTTCTATTCAGCTCAGTCACTAGCTCAATAAAATCTACCTTCTGTTTAAAATGTACCCAAGGTCTATCTTGGGTCTAAGACTCAAATCCTTCACTGGCAATGGTATTTCTTTCAGTTGTGCAATGTCATGCAATAGGTAAAGTAATCCACCCCACTGTCTGCCACACCGCATGAGCAAGTCTAGTGTACAGTAGGAACTATCCTCGTCAGCACGACCTAGCGCCTCATTAAATGTGAGGAATTTACTAAAAAAATACAAGGTTCCCAATTTTGCGAATTCTCCTTCAAACCATCTCATTACAGTTTTCTTGACAAGTAATTATGAGGGATTTTTTTTAAATCATGTTCTTGACATAATCATGCCAAATGTTTCCCTTTAGCTGTAGCAAATAAGGTACTCCTGTGAGGAGATGCTCACCAGCCACATTATAACTGATAATAGACTAAAATGTTTAGAACCAATACGTTTTCTAGATTTCTCTTCAGAACACAGTCTAGGCAAACGTTTCCTACACCATCTGGCACGAACGGCATAGTCCATGTCTCAATATGAGACAGAGAAACCAGTGGACTGCAACCCACTGAGCATTACTTGAGCAAGGGGAATATTAGGTAATGATCAGTCCTGTGAGACTCACCGGAATAGTTAATGGAACCCAAAACCTCTTTCATCCTGAATAGACACACTCGAGAACACTGGAGAACTAGGAGTACATTTTCAAGATTTTTTAAGTTTCAAAAAGTATCCTAGTGCACACGATGTGTCTAGCAGTTATTATAATAAACAAGATAGTGGCAAATTATATTTGTCAATAGGCAGAACAAAAGAAAATACTGTAACATTATGACAGTATGTTAGGGTTTCTCTATACCAATAACCCAAAACCCTTCCCTTGACTAACTAAGCTGATCTTCACATCAAAAGGAGGCCTACTAGAATTTTCACAGATGGCCTACACCTGCATACCTTTTCTATACAACAGAAGTAGTGTTCAATTAGGGGAGCGCTGCTGTTCTCATCTCTGTATTTCTGTGAAGAGATTGTCCTAGAGGCATCAGATAAGCCTGTCAGAGGACTCAATGTGCCTTTTCCATGATTTTATTACCATACTTCGCTAAACTGCCACTTTAACCTTTGTTTTTTTCAGAGAATTTGGATATTTTATCAATGTTAGGGAAGATCACACCTGACAACTATTCAATTCAGTTTTTTTCAGTAATTTCAGTTTTAAAAAAAAAACCTATTCAGCCACACCTTCACTGCGTACAGCAATCGGTCAGTTGCAACTGGAGGTTGATTTAGACCGACCCCTATTTGTGCATTCGTGGCCAACCCACCGCAACCTAACCTCTGTGGCCAGCTTGCCACCCCTGCTCTCCTCCTGATTGCCCTCAGTTCTCCAACTGTATGCCCCTGCCCCCACCTCCTTCCCTCTGTGGTCAGCTTGACGCCTCTCCCCTAAACTTGCCTGCCCGTTGTTCTCCGACTGCATTCCCCATCCCCTCCAGCCTGCCCTCCATGATCAGAATTTTACCGCTGCCTCTCCCTCGTCCCTCTGCAGTCCATTACCCGTGTGTCCGGTGGTCCTCTGTGCTGTCCCTGCCCATGCCAACTTGCCCTCCATAGTCAAACTGCAACCGTTGCCCCAAACCCCGGTCCTCCGTTCTCTATTCCCTATGTGCATTCCCCTTTCTCCTGCCTTCCATGGTCCATTGTGCTGAAACAGCCCATGAAAAGAAGGCCTGCTAACCATGGTCAGATTGCTGCCCCTGCTCTCATTCTGCCTGTCCTCCAGTCACCATCTGTAAACCCCTGCCCCATTCCATCAGCCCTCTGTGAGCAGCTTACTGCCCCTGCAAGCCTATTCTCCGTGGTCAGCTTGCTGCTCTTGTCTCCCTCCTCCCTGCCCTCCGTTGTTCGTATCTGTACCTGCCCCCTCCAATCTGCCCTGCATTGTTCGATGTGCTGCCACTGCCAATCAGCTTGCCCTCCATGGTAAGCTTGCTGTCCCAGCCTCTTTCCCCCTGCCCTGCATTGTCAGAGCCCGTGCCCAGGTCTCCTCACTCCAGCCCAGAGTAGTGCATTGTGCTGCCACTTGCCCTCCCCCTGCCATGCGTGGTTTGCTTGAAGCCCCTGGCCTGCTATCAACTGTCGTCCGTTGTCCGTGCTGCCGGCCCACTCCCTACTCCCCTTCATTGTCCATAGAGCTGCTGCTGCCCCTTCGGCATGCCAGGCATGGTCCATTGTGCTGCCGTTGCCCCTCCTGCATACCCAGTATGGTCAGCTTACTGTTCCTGTCCCCTGGCTCCCACTACCCAGGTCCATACCTCTATCACCTCGGTCCTGCCCTCCAAGGTCTTCTTGCCTAACCTGTGCGGTCTGGTGCGCTGCCCCTACGGCATGGTGAGCTTGCTGCATTAGCCCCCTGCCCTCTATTGTCTGAGTCCTGACCCTACCTTCTGCGAATCATGATCTTTGCGCATGATCCAGCCCCCTCCCTCTGGCCCATCATGATCCGTAGTGCTGCTACCAACCATCCTGTTGTGACTGAAAAATATGATGGCAATGTACACCCTGATGTATGCACACACAGCAGCACCAATAAATGCATAATTGATGTACACTGTAATCTATGCACTCACAATGATTCCAATGTCGCTATATACCGGAACTTATACCCGCTTAATGTTGTCAGTGCATGCAATGTTGATGTAAAATTTAACAACTGTATGCATAATAATGATAATATCGGTAAATATGGTGTCAATGATCACCATGTTACACCTGCACACACTCACAAACTTGTATCATTGCTGTCGGATTCATCCGAGATGACCTCCATCAACCTCAAATCAGAGACACGTGGTCAGACCGGCCCTGCGACCCCAAAGCGAAGCCTACCGATTGACAGGTCATAGGTGGGGTTACACTTAGCCTAAAAACAATTGTGCACCTAGGGAAAACCCTGATCGATCCCACAGATAGGTGGTTACACCACAAATAGAAAAGAGGAGATTGGCCCCAAAAAAACAGTTGGCCAAGGGTGTGTGAACCCAAAATACCACAAAGTTAGAAGCCACATTTAGTTAGGATCTACAGTTAGTTGAATCAGGACACAACATGCACACTGAATGAGGTGATCACATGCTCACCACATTGGACATCTGTAGACGCACACACTGACCCACACTAGCTCACCCGAGGTGGAAAGCCAACTGTGTCCCCCTTATCAGATGGTTTGTCTTGTTGTTTATGCATATGATGCTTTTCCAAGAATGCCAAAGTGTTATATTGTATCCACAAAATGTATATATGTGGGCCAAAATGTAAGCACTCTCAGACTGTCATCAGGCGCGCTTCGGTCCATACTCTCCGGGCCGCTGCATTTAAATAAACCAACTTGTTCCTGTTTTACCAAAAGTCTCTTGTCTTTTCGTTTATCTAAGGTAAAATAATATTCGAGCAACACTCCCACCTGCCATATGAGGTCGGTTGTGCTGCCACTGCCCCTTACACCTACCCACTTAGCATGCTGCTCTTGGACACTTCGCACTTTCCCTCCATTGTGCCTGTGCATGCCCCTTCCCCTCCCTCCTACCCTCCATGGTGTGTTGTGATTCCACTGCCCTTCCCTCTTGCCCTGCATGATCAGCTTCCTGCTCCTGCACTCCTCCCATCTTTGTCCGTGCATCTGCTGCCCCTGCCCCTCCCTCCCTCCTGCATTCCATGATCCAATGAGCTGCCACTGCCCCTTACGTCTGCCCTGCATGGTCTTTAGTGCAGTCACTGAACCTACTATCTGCCCTGTGTGGTCAGCTTGCTGTACCCACCTCCTCCAGTCCTATGTTGCCCAAGCCTGTGCCTCAACCCCTTCCCTCCTGCCCGCCACGGTCCGTTGTGCTGCCACTGCCCCCCCCCCCCCAAAGTCTCCACAGTTCGCTATGCTGGCACAGCCTCGTCCACCTGTTAACCATGGTTGGCTTGCTGCCTCTACCTTCCCTGCTCTCCATAGTCTGTTCTGCCACTGCCCCTCCACAGTGCCTTGCACGGTCCATTGTACTGCCACTTTATGGTCAGCTTGCTGCCCCTTCCCTACTCCCTTCCCGCTGCCTCTGTCAGAGTCTGAGCCCCTGCCCCCTCCCTCCGCACAATATTCTAATGAACATCTAGTGGATTAACATTCTATATATAAAGTGGCACACCAATATCATATTGATGGAATCAAAACTGTAAAACCTATATAAATGAGGATTTTTTTTTTCTCTTAGCAAGGATGGTTTGTGCTGTAGAAAGCTAAACAAAAATGTGTCTTGAGTTCTCAAATAGGGAAAATGGACTTTTAAACTAGTGGCCATCTTAGAAGACCTAAATGTTGTTATCAAGCTACCTAATTTCTTAATTTACTGCAGTATCCTCTGTATAAAATGCTTTCAGTTGTGCAGTGCTGATTCTATCAAGATGGTGTTCATGTGTGTGACACGGTTGCCATAGATACTGAATGTTGGCACTCTACTTGCTCATTTTAAACCCCCCAACCCTCTCCACAATGGTTAGAAGGTCAGGGTATCCCTACCCTGACAGCTTGTCTGCTTTTTAGGAATCATTTTTCAAGACTCCGTGACCAAGTCCAGTGTCCTGTAATGGTGGCTGCAACATTTGTTTTACGTTGCAGCCAGCCAATCACATTGCTTTGTTGAGTGGGAACAACCAATTAGAATGTTCTTTTCCCATAGGGGACTCATGCAGCAATAAATATCGCTATTTTTTTAAACCTTAATTTGTCTAAAAGAACAAGTTACTTACTTTCAGTAACAATGTATCTGGTAGAGACATATGTTAGTTTTAGATTCCTTACCTTAGATTTTCCCCCAAGCATCAGTCTGGATCCGGAGATTTTTTTTCTTCAGCAGTACCCCTACGAGTTGTTAGGTGGCGTCCATCGGCTTCGAGTCTGTCATAGGTATTGTGAGTACTGGAATGACGTTGCGGGACCTATATAGACACCGCCCATGCGGGCTGACATCTGTTTTTAACACGACTTTCCACGCCAGAAGCACAGAGCCATGAAAGACACTGACCACTGGTGCATCAAAACTAGGGCATTGTAAAGAAGTCCCTATCCCTAGAAATCAGTTTGCAGAGTGGGGAGGATGCGTGGGGCGGTAAGAAATCTACAACTAACATATGTCTCTACCAGATTCATTGTTACCAAAGGTAAGTAACTTGATCATCTGATAGAGACTGTTAGTTGTAGATTTTTTACCTTAGAATAGATACCCCAGCAATACCATCCCAGGGGGAGGGTCTGCGAATCAAGATCACACCAGAAAGTCCTGGAGGACCGAACCAGCAAAGTACCCAGCCCTCCGGACTTGGCTGTCAAGACAGTAGTGTCTGGTAAACGAGTGCAAAGATGCCCACGTTGCTGCCTGACAGAAGTCACGGACTGGGACTCCACGTGCTAATGCCATGGTTGCCGCTGTTGTTCTGGTGGAATGAGCATGCAACCCCACAGGAGGATCCTTCTTCACCAAAGCATAGCATATGTTAGAGCAAAGGACAACCAATCAAATATGGTCCATTTTTTAACAGCCCGACCTTTCTTGGCACCCAACGAAGAGTTGATCATCCACCTGGAATTCTTTTGTGTGATCAAGATAAAAAGACAATGCACAATTTTGGTCCAGACAGTGGAGTCTCTCCTCCTCCTTGGAAGGATGTGGGGGTAGATAAAAGATATGATAGATTTTCCCATATGAAAAGGCATGACGACCTTAGGAAGGAATGAATGTTTGGTCCGAAGCACCACTTTATCCAGATAGACAGATAGAAACGGGGCTTAGAAAATAAAGCCTGCAGCTCGCTGACCCCACATGCAGAGGCCATGGCGACCAGGAAGGCAGTTCTGAGAGTCAGCAACCTGAGGGGACAGCTTTGAAGAGGCTCAAAGGGAGCACACATAAGAAAAGTGAGAACCAGATTTAAGTCCCATTGGGGCATTATGAAAGGAGATGGAGGGAACAGATGAGTAAGGCCCTTACAGAATCTATTAATGATAGGATATTTGAATAAAGAAAGCTGATCTAGCAGCCGAAGAAAAGCAGGGATAGCTGCAAGATATTTTTTAAAAGTGAACAAAGCAGAACCCTGCTGGGCCAAAGCATGTATATACAAGAGAACCTCTGAAAGAGGGGCAGAAAGGGTATCAACAGCCTTTGCTGTTCAGCATGCCACAAATTTTTTCCATCTACAGGCGTATACCACTTTAGTAGAGGGACCCCTGGCTGCCAAGATAACATCACAGTCTTCAGGCAGAAGGTCGAAAGCTGGTGCTCAATCTCCAAACAAGTAGGTGGAGACTGGAAAGGTTCCAGTGAAGAACGCTCCTCTGCTGGCTGTCTGATCAGAGGATCGATGGCCATGCTCAGAAGGTCGGGGTGTCAGACTCTTTATGCCCAATCCGGAGCTACAAGAATGACTTGAGCCTGGTCATGCATTATCTTCGTGAGCACTCTGGGCAGAAGTGGTACAGGCGGAAAAGCGTACAGGAGGCTGAAGTGCCACTCGAGATGAAAATCGTGCCAAGCGAGCACCGCCTTGGAAACTCCAACGCGCAATACTGCCGACATTGCACATTCTCTTCGGAGCCGAGCAGATCTAACCAAGGCTCTCCTCACCGCTGAAAGAGACCTTGCGCCACCACTGGATGGAGACGCCATTCGTGATTGACTAGGCACTGACGGTTGAGTTTGTCTGCCCTGGCGTTCAGGGAGCCCGCCAGGTGTTGAACCACCAGGGTTATGTCCTGAAATTTCAGCCATTTCCAGAGGCGGAGAGCCACTTGATAAAGCGTTCACGACCCCACCCCGCTCTGTTTGTACCATTACCACATGGCAGTGGTGTTGTCGGTGAACACCTGCACCACTTTCCCCTTGAGTGAGGGAAGAAATGATTTGAAAGCCAGTCTGATCACCCGGAGCTCCAAAAGGTTGATATGGAGACCGGAATCCGCCGGAGACCCAACGCGTCTGATATCCACCTCTCCCAGGTGGCCACCCCATCCCATAATTGACGCATCTGTCACCACCATTAGATCTGGTTGGGGAAGGGAGAGGGATCTGCCTCAGACCAATTCTTGGCTCATTAGCCACCAGTGTACAGTTGGGGCTCAGTTCCCTCAGAGATCTAGATGTAGCTGTGCCAACTGGAAATTCAGGTCCCACAGCAGAGCCTGCATTTGCCATCTGGCATGATCCACCAGCAGGATGCAGGAGGCCATGAGGCCCAGCAGCGTCATTCATTCGAACCGAAATCCGGAATAGAGGCTGAAACATCGGTATCATAGCCCGAATATCCTGGACTCGCTGCTCGGGAGGATTGACCCGAAACAGCACTGTGTCCAGGGAGCGCCTGAGAGGGAGTCAGGTGTGACTTCGGCATGTTGATAATTAACCCCAGTGAATGCAGGAGGTCTGCCGTGGTCTGGAGGTGGAAGACTGGAACCCCGTGTAGGAAGGTGGATATCTGACTATGGTTACCCCCAAATTTTTGCCTAGTGTCTAGCTGGTTTTTCGACTTAGTTGGCCTGAGATCCTGCCATTCAGGCTCTCAGGCTATCTGCTCTCTCTGTAAAATGGACTCCATGTACCCTAGGTACATACCCAATTGGTTGGATCACCCTGTCAGCCCCTGTACCAGTGTACACTAGGTACCCAGGGCATTGGTGTATCCAAGGCCTGCCAGGGGCTGAAGCATGTATTATGCCACCCCAGGCTTGGCCTAACAATCTGACACAACTGGCTGATCACTCAGCTGGGGTAAGTTGGTGTAATCACCTCTTACTTAGGTGTAGTATACCTATACCTAACCTTAAATGGGACACCTGGTAACCTATAAGTCACTCCTATGGCAGGCCTTAACAATCCTGAAGGCAGAGTGCTTGGTTCCATGTGAGATGGTGCTCTGGCATGAGCTGAGCCTGTCTGCAGTGGTCGGAACAACTTCCTTCTACTGTTTCCAGATATCGTCATACCATATACTCTTAAGTGCATTATGAACCTCGCGGTTAAATGCTATCTTTGGTTTGGCTTTATCAAAACATGTCGAGTAAGGTGTCATACGAATTGGAATACTAACCCCTCGCCAATTCTGGCGACGGGGTTAGCATTCCACCCTTCTAGAGGGACACGACATGTACAGTACCTGAAACCCGGGTAAAATCAGACATAGCCTCAGCTCCACAAAATGGATGCTGCCACCACAGACACAAGTCTGCCCTCCTGCTGCTGGGAGTCCTTCCAGCTTGGGAGGTGTGGACAAAGGGTTTCCTGCCAGGGGAGGTGCATGCACCACCCCAGACAGGATTTTGTGTATTGGTCAGGTAGGGCTTGAAAGAAACCAGACATGCCTGTGGCTCACAAGGAGCCTCGGTGCATATGCCAGTTCAAACCGGTCCTGGGGCACACCAGTCCCGGGCCTGGGGCGAGCTGGACAAAGGATTGGGGGTGTAACCACCCCCCTTCCTGGTCCCACCCATAGGGAGGGACCTAGCAGGTAGTCCGGCCCCTAGAATCCGCTTAAAGGTAGGAGCTGTGTCCTAAGACTTCAGACATCCTGGAATCAACTTGAAACTAAGAAGAAGACGGGAACTTCGACATTCTGCTGCACAGAAGACTGAAGAAAATCTCCCCTGTGGTCAGGGAGTGACCACCTTGCTAACGCAAGCACCATCCAGCGCATCAACGTCTGCTTTGCCGCCGCCTCCCGCCGGAGCCCGAGCCCAGAGACTGACAAGACCTGGACCTCCAGACCTCTCACCGCCCGATCCACAGTCCCTGAAAGGAGGAGACCCGTGGAGGCACCGAGACACGTGGAGCCAGCCATCTTGGAACGACTACGACAAGCTGACAAGTGCAACAACCGAGGCTCCCTCCAAGTTGTGCTTTGGGTCCTGAGAAGCCCAACCCTCGAGCAGCATCTGCACCAAAGGTGAGCCCTCCAGCATCTCCACGATCTGCGTGGGGCCCTTCTGCATTTTGCCACTCGACGCGCCTAACCGGTTGCTGGCCCGCTGGCTAGTGGCCATCTTGGCGACGAAATCTACGACAAACACCGCTGGTCTGGTTGCTCCAGACTGGCCCTTGCTCCCCTCCAAAGGAGCAATCCCTCTGACCTTGCTGGTCAGAACCAACAGCTGATTTCCGAATCCTTCTACAATTGCTTTTGCCAAGGCTTGTTTGCTTCGATCAAGTCGCCGACACCGCCGACAGCGAGAGCCTGCGTGGGACAGCTCGTGAGCCGACTCCTGGACGTCGTCGACCTTCAGGGACCACGTGGCTGCGGAGACAAGCTACCCCTCATCACCTGTTTGCGCCCGACATCGCCTGGTACCCACCTGGTGCCACGCTGGTCACTGGCTAGTGACTGTGAACACTGTCCCCTCTGCTTACAGGTCTTCAACATCTCCGATCCACTCTTGGATCCACTGCATCTCTTCCCGACCGACCGCCTGCAGCACTTTTGTCTACAGGCCCCACGGAACAGATAGAAGAAACCCGACGCACTTCGAGGCCTATGCACCCGCTTCCTGTGGGTGAGGTAAAGCTGGCACACCTGTGCCCAAGTGTAGTATTACATCTCTAGTGCCTGTGTTCCAAATCTTAAGTTCCTAGGTCATCCGGAAGATTCCTTTTGCAGTAACTTTGTACTTTTTACGCACCCATTGAAACCTATGGGAGCACGCGTGTGACTATTTGCTCTGCACACGCCACCCGTGGACCTCCTGGTCACTAACTGACGTTAGCTCCTTGTAGGCCCAGCGATTCTAGAGGCCCTAGGCCTTTTCCCTTTTCTGTTCGTGGTACTTATACCACTATTTTAGTATATGGTTCGAGTGGCCACCAGGGCCTATCCATATAAAGTGCAACTTCTGTGTATTATGTGATAATCTTGTTTGACGATTTGTGCTCCTGTGCTCATAAAGAGACTAGGGGTTACTTTGAGAAATAAATACATATATATTTTGAATATATATCTGTGTGGTGTCCTTTCATTGGTATAAAAGGGGGTTGCATTTGGTAAAACAGCTGGCTTAACACGCTTCACGAGTTTAGCCTCAAAGACTGCTTAGCCTACGCTACCACTAGGGCAGCTAGTCCAAAAAGGTTGACTTACAACCACACCATAAGGGTTGCTTGGCATGGTACAAGGTGGTCACTAGAACTAGTGAACAGCATATACCAGGCCAACTTCTCACATTGGTGGCAGCGGTGGGATTTGAGCTTGCTGTGTTTTACCATTGTAATCTCTTGGTTACCAATTGAAAGATCACATAGGTACCTGTAGGTACATATAAAACAAGATTAGATATACTTAAGTTCTACTGAACTTAGTTGTTGTAGAGCAAAGGGAGTAGCACACCCTGACTACAACTACTAGATAGGTTTAGTAGGTAAACCCAAGTGTAGGTAGATTGCAACACATCCACCCACACTTAAGAGCAATGGCCGGGGCAGAGGGGTCCACTGTACCCATCTCTGTTGAGAGTGACCCCCAGAGGGCACCATCCAGCTTTGCTACCCTTAATCAGAATGAGCTCAGGCATTTGGCAACTCTTAGAGGCCTTAAACAGCCCAAGAACCCAAACTCTGCTGAGCTCAGAGAGCTCTTACAGAATGATGAGAATCAGAGAGCACTCAAGAAAGCTTCCCAGTTAGCCCCCTTAGGGACAGGAACAGGAGGCCCCCCTTCTGAAGATACTACAGAGGTACCCAGTTCCAATAGTCACCCCTTAGATGGGATGCCTACCACAGAGGATGAGAGTGAAAAGGATACTGACAGTAGTGAGGATGAAGGGAGAACTAGCCCAGTGCCAAGTATTATACTTGGCCCAGCTAAACCAAGGCTATTGGGGACTGACAGTGGGTTCAACCCACTGGATCTCCCCAGTGGACTTAACACAGGGCTTGGAAGGCAAAGGAATCGCTCAGGTGACTCCAATGCTTCCCATGGCTCTAGAGGCTCTCAAGGTCACTCCAGGAGAAGGATGACCACCCCTCAGAGGAGGGAACATGAGGCCAAGATGCAAGAGGCTCAGCTGAGGATCAGGAAGCAGGAGCTAGAAGTAGCCCTGATGGAAGAAAAACTGAGCAAGGCTAGGCAGCATAGAGAGAGTGGGTCTATACCCACTGGTGGCAGCAATGTCCCTAGGGACAAAGATAGGGTCTTTGACAATAGGAACCTGTCCAAGATTGTGCCCCCCTACAAAAGTGGGGATGACATCCACAAATGGATGACTGCTCTTGAGAGAGCCTGCAAAGTGCAGCAGGTTCCTGAAGACCAGTGGGCAGCAATCTTATGGCTCTCCTTTGAGGGGAGAGGCAGAGATAGACTCCTCACTGTTAGAGAAGAGGATGTCAGAAATTACAGAGTCCTGAAGAGTGTCCTAGTTGATGGGTTAGGCTTAACCACTGAACAGTACAGGTTAATGTTCAGAGACACCCAGAAGACACAGACTCAGGACTGGTCTGAATATGTGGAATGTGCCACTAAGGCTTTGGAGGGTTGGTTGCTGGGAAGTAAGGTGTCTGATTATACAGGATTGTACAATTTGATGATGAGAGAGCAGATTTTAAGTAATTGTCAAAACCAGCTTCTCCATCAACACCTGGTAGACTCAGATTTGACCTCTCCCCAAGAATTGGGAAAGAGGGCAGATAAATGGGTCAGGACCAGGATCAGGCCTAAAAACCAGGGTGGTGACCAAAAGAAAGATACCACCAAGCCTCAAGAGAAGGGTGGGGATAAAGAAAAAGAGAAACCTTCCTCAGGGCCCCAAAACTCCACACAGGGTGGTGGGTCCCAAGCTCCCTCCTCTACCACAGCTAAAAAGCCCTACTGCCATGAGTGTAAAACTCCTGGGCATTGGAAAACTGACAGCGGTTGCCCAAGGGCTAAAAACAAAACTGTTCCTCCAATTACTCCTGTCACACCACCTATTACTGTTAGCAGTAATCCCCCAGGTGGTGGGAGTGCCCCCAGAAATCTGGGTGGGTTTACTTGGGGAACACAGGGGGACCCTGGCTTAGCCAATTCCCCTACAGCAACCACTCTTGTCTGTGATGGTGGCATGGGGTTTGCCAACTTCACTGCCTGTCCCAACACTTTGGGTAGGTACAGACAGGAGCCCTACATCAATGGTACAAAAGCTGAGGCCTACAGAGACACTGGGGCTAGCATCACAATGGTGGCCCATTGGCTAGTTCCCTCTGAGCAGCTTTTGCCCGGTTTCTCCTACCAGGTGACTAACATTGATGGCAAACAGAACAGTCATCCCATGGCAGAGGTATGTCTCAGCTGGGGAGGGGTCACTGGCCCTAAAAGGGTAGCAGTGTCCCCAACCTTGCCTGTAGACTGCTTACTGGGGAATGACTTAGAACTCTCAGCTTGGGCTGGAGTTGAACAAGACACCCATTCTAAAATGGTAGGCCTTTCACAAAAGGGTAGGGGGGTTGTGCCATTCACAACCCCTGTCCAAATAGATTTCCTCCCTGAAAAGGTTGGAAGGGCAGTGGTAGCCACAGCCCAGGCACAGACAGACTTCCCTGTAGGGACTGGCAGAGCTGTGACAGTCACAGCTCAAACACAAACTGAGTGCCCCCCTGAAAAGGTTGGCAAGGCTGTAATGGTCTCAGCCTATACTCAGACTGACATAGGTGTAGTGAAGCCTGAAACAATGGATCACTCCACACAAACTGAGAGTAGTGGGGAGGAAGAAAAGTCTCCCTCTCCCCAGACATTAGGAAAAGGTCAGCCTCCTCAGGGATCTGACCTCACCCCTTGTGAAGGAACTGCCCCAGAGGTAGCCAGGCCTGGCCTGGCAGAGCCTCTGATGTCAGTGGCCCCTTCCAAGGTGGGATCCAGTCTGGTGCAGGTAGCCTGCCTCTCTCTACCCTGCCTCAGTCAGCCCAGGGCTGCAGAGGTCAGGGAGGCCAGTGGACCCCCAGAGGGCCCCTGTCCACAAGAACCCCCCCATCAAAAGAATGAGGATTGCCTGGCTAGTAGCCCTAGTCAGGTGATGGGTAAAAACATTCCTGAGGGATCTCCTTTACAGGTAGTTAGGGACCTCCCCCAGGGGGATTCTGTTGGGCACAGGCAAACATGGGACCTTAGGGCCCCAAACCTGACCTGTCCCTCCAGTAAGCCCACAAAAGGGACCCAGCCTCCAGCTTTAGGTAGCCAGAGGCTGACCCTGAGAGCACAGTGCAACTCAGTTAAAGAAAGAAAGGCATCCATGGTGGAGGATGATTGGAGGAAGCTGAGGCCTCACTTTGAGGACACTCACTTCAGTACTCCATCTCAACACCAGCCTTTTACTTTGCCAAGACACACCACAGGTAGAGATTCCCTATGGTGGAGACCCTCTGATACCCTTAGGGTGAGGGATTGCTTAGTGGACCATGAGACAGGGGGTAACCATGCCAGTGCTGGTTCCTCCTTATATGGCCACTTGGGCAATATAGGCTTACCTGGTCAAGGTCAGCCTTATCTCCCTTCGTTTGGGGGGGGGTTGTGTAGGAAGGTGGATATCTGACTATGGTTACCCCCAAATTTTTGCCTAGTGTCTAGCTGGTTTTTCGACTTAGTTGGCCTGAGATCCTGCCATTCAGGCTCTCAGGCTATCTGCTCTCTCTGTAAAATGGACTCCATGTACCCTAGGTACATACCCAATTGGTTGGATCACCCTGTCAGCCCCTGTACCAGTGTACACTAGGTACCCAGGGCATTGGTGTATCCAAGGCCTGCCAGGGGCTGAAGCATGTATTATGCCACCCCAGGCTTGGCCTAACAATCTGACACAACTGGCTGATCACTCAGCTGGGGTAAGTTGGTGTAATCACCTCTTACTTAGGTGTAGTATACCTATACCTAACCTTAAATGGGACACCTGGTAACCTATAAGTCACTCCTATGGCAGGCCTTAACAATCCTGAAGGCAGAGTGCTTGGTTCCATGTGAGATGGTGCTCTGGCATGAGCTGAGCCTGTCTGCAGTGGTCGGAACAACTTCCTTCTACTGTTTCCAGATATCGTCATACCATATACTCTTAAGTGCATTATGAACCTCGCGGTTAAATGCTATCTTTGGTTTGGCTTTATCAAAACATGTCGAGTAAGGTGTCATACGAATTGGAATACTAACCCCTCGCCAATTCTGGCGACGGGGTTAGCATTCCACCCTTCTAGAGGGACACGACATGTACAGTACCTGAAACCCGGGTAAAATCAGACATAGCCTCAGCTCCACAAAATGGATGCTGCCACCACAGACACAAGTCTGCCCTCCTGCTGCTGGGAGTCCTTCCAGCTTGGGAGGTGTGGACAAAGGGTTTCCTGCCAGGGGAGGTGCATGCACCACCCCAGACAGGATTTTGTGTATTGGTCAGGTAGGGCTTGAAAGAAACCAGACATGCCTGTGGCTCACAAGGAGCCTCGGTGCATATGCCAGTTCAAACCGGTCCTGGGGCACACCAGTCCCGGGCCTGGGGCGAGCTGGACAAAGGATTGGGGGTGTAACCACCCCCCTTCCTGGTCCCACCCATAGGGAGGGACCTAGCAGGTAGTCCGGCCCCTAGAATCCGCTTAAAGGTAGGAGCTGTGTCCTAAGACTTCAGACATCCTGGAATCAACTTGAAACTAAGAAGAAGACGGGAACTTCGACATTCTGCTGCACAGAAGACTGAAGAAAATCTCCCCTGTGGTCAGGGAGTGACCACCTTGCTAACGCAAGCACCATCCAGCGCATCAACGTCTGCTTTGCCGCCGCCTCCCGCCGGAGCCCGAGCCCAGAGACTGACAAGACCTGGACCTCCAGACCTCTCACCGCCCGATCCACAGTCCCTGAAAGGAGGAGACCCGTGGAGGCACCGAGACACGTGGAGCCAGCCATCTTGGAACGACTACGACAAGCTGACAAGTGCAACAACCGAGGCTCCCTCCAAGTTGTGCTTTGGGTCCTGAGAAGCCCAACCCTCGAGCAGCATCTGCACCAAAGGTGAGCCCTCCAGCATCTCCACGATCTGCGTGGGGCCCTTCTGCATTTTGCCACTCGACGCGCCTAACCGGTTGCTGGCCCGCTGGCTAGTGGCCATCTTGGCGACGAAATCTACGACAAACACCGCTGGTCTGGTTGCTCCAGACTGGCCCTTGCTCCCCTCCAAAGGAGCAATCCCTCTGACCTTGCTGGTCAGAACCAACAGCTGATTTCCGAATCCTTCTACAATTGCTTTTGCCAAGGCTTGTTTGCTTCGATCAAGTCGCCGACACCGCCGACAGCGAGAGCCTGCGTGGGACAGCTCGTGAGCCGACTCCTGGACGTCGTCGACCTTCAGGGACCACGTGGCTGCGGAGACAAGCTACCCCTCATCACCTGTTTGCGCCCGACATCGCCTGGTACCCACCTGGTGCCACGCTGGTCACTGGCTAGTGACTGTGAACACTGTCCCCTCTGCTTACAGGTCTTCAACATCTCCGATCCACTCTTGGATCCACTGCATCTCTTCCCGACCGACCGCCTGCAGCACTTTTGTCTACAGGCCCCACGGAACAGATAGAAGAAACCCGACGCACTTCGAGGCCTATGCACCCGCTTCCTGTGGGTGAGGTAAAGCTGGCACACCTGTGCCCAAGTGTAGTATTACATCTCTAGTGCCTGTGTTCCAAATCTTAAGTTCCTAGGTCATCCGGAAGATTCCTTTTGCAGTAACTTTGTACTTTTTACGCACCCATTGAAACCTATGGGAGCACGCGTGTGACTATTTGCTCTGCACACGCCACCCGTGGACCTCCTGGTCACTAACTGACGTTAGCTCCTTGTAGGCCCAGCGATTCTAGAGGCCCTAGGCCTTTTCCCTTTTCTGTTCGTGGTACTTATACCACTATTTTAGTATATGGTTCGAGTGGCCACCAGGGCCTATCCATATAAAGTGCAACTTCTGTGTATTATGTGATAATCTTGTTTGACGATTTGTGCTCCTGTGCTCATAAAGAGACTAGGGGTTACTTTGAGAAATAAATACATATATATTTTGAATATATATCTGTGTGGTGTCCTTTCATTGGTATAAAAGGGGGTTGCATTTGGTAAAACAGCTGGCTTAACACGCTTCACGAGTTTAGCCTCAAAGACTGCTTAGCCTACGCTACCACTAGGGCAGCTAGTCCAAAAAGGTTGACTTACAACCACACCATAAGGGTTGCTTGGCATGGTACAAGGTGGTCACTAGAACTAGTGAACAGCATATACCAGGCCAACTTCTCACACCCCGGATCTTAGCAGATGAGTTGCAACAACCGCCATCACCTTTGCGAACTCCCGAGGGGCACTGGTAAGGCCAAAAGGGAGCAAGGTGAACTGAAAATGCTTGTGGCCACTGTGAACCGTAGGTAACGTCTGTGGGCTGGCAGGATGGAGATATGAAACTAAGTGCCCTGCAAATCCAACACCACCATCCAGTCTCCTGGGTCGAGTGCAGAGAGAACTTGGGCTAAGGTGAGCATTTTGAACTTCTCCTTCTGGAGGAAGAAGTTGAAGACCCCGTAGGTCTAGGACAGGATGCAGGCCTTTGTCGTTCTTTGGTACCAGGAAGTAGCGGGAATAGCAACCACAACCTACTTCTGGAACAGGGACCCTCTCTATAGCTCCCTTGACCAAGCAAAAAAATACTTCCTAGCAGAGAAGTGCCAAATGATCCTCCATCATGCGATCATAAGAAGGTGGTATGGAGGGAGAGGTAGTCTTGATGGGGAGGAAGTAGCCCCTTCGGACTATTTAGAGAACATACCTGTCTGCTGTGATGGATTGCCAGTGGAGGAGGTGATGGTGGATCCTGCCTCCCACTGGCTAGTGATGGGCCTGGAACATTGGACTATGAAGGTTTGGAGGCGGTGGCAGTGGAGGGGGAGGGTGGACTGGCCCACCCGCTGGCTCCCTGACCCACAAAAACGCTGGTCCCCACGTCCACAACCAAGCAGAGGCTGGACAGCCTGCGTGACTCAGTGGCTAGGCTGGACATGGCGTGGTTAGGTGCCCCTTCCATCGCTTCGAAAGAGACGAAAGGCTGACTGAGGTCGAGGCCCAAGGACCTGGCCGTAGCTCGAGAATCCTTGAAGGGCTCTAGCGCGGAGTCTGCCTTGTTGCCAAAAAGGTGAGTGCTATCAAAGGGCATGTCCATCAAAGAAGATTGGACATCCCCGAGAAGCTAGAAGTCCTCAACCAGGCGTGGCATCTAACAGCTACCGACGTGGCACGTTCTGTCCAGTGAGTCAGTAATATCCAGTCCACATCTTCTGGTGAATTTGGTTGCATCTCTCCAGGCTGGAACTGCTTGAGAGAGAACAGCCCGGGCCTCCTCCGGGCACTGAGGCAGCACCTGCGTGACAGTATCGCAGATAGTATGGGAGTATCGGCCCAAGAGGGATGCGGTATTCACCAACTGCAATGCCTAGCTGGAGGAAGAGAATATCTACCTCCCAGGGTGGTCCAGCTTCTTGGATTCCCTATCTGGGGAAGCAGAAGGGAATGTGCCTTTTAATTATATTTCTTTTCTTTTTTTTATTTTATATACCATACGTTGGATTACAAAATCAGAATAATTCATTACATAGTCCCTCCCAACCACCTCCCCGACCCCCGCGACATTACGAGTGAGTATTCCAAGCAGTGAGAGTCTCCAGCTTAAAGAAAATCAATTTAACAATACATAAGCATTAAATCCTACAGTAAGAGAGATTAAAAAAAGCATATAAAAGACGATTTCAAGAACACAAGAGCAAGAAGCAGGAGGGAGGGCAAAGAAAAAGAGAGAGAGAGAAGACAGAAGAGTGGGTAGGTGGGCATCAGGGGTAGGTACGGAAGAGGAAAAAAAGAACATCAATAAAAACTTTCTATAGCTCCTGTGAATTCATTATACTGAGCCACCTGGTTAGGGGATCCCATATCTCTAGCCCTTTTTAGGTCTCGCTGAGCCCCAGCGCTTGCGCTGGCTCGGAGAGACATTTTGTAGTTGGGATTTTTAAAGTGCTGCCTGTGGCCTAAAGCTTGAGTGCACGCGAGCGTGCACGCGCGCAGCCGCCAATCACTGCTGCACGCGCAGCACTTGCGTGCTTGCCACACAGCGTGTCCTGTCCTAGCGATCGCAATCACTTTCACTTTGATCGCGATCGCTATTACTTTCGCTTTCACGGCCGCGCGGCCAATGCTTGTTTTTTTTATCACTCGCCAGCCTACTTTTGCCGTCGCGCACCACTCGCTCGGCGCACATGCTTGGTATTAGAAGTCCACGCGTCTTTTAACAACACGCACTCCGAAAAAAAAAAAAAAAATGGCCTTGCAGTGCTTCTCGCAGTCTTGGCATATTTGAGTGAAGGCACCTTTAAATCTTTCTGGATTTTGAGCAGGACACACGCATGTGGCTCACAGTGGGCCAATAGATTTTAAACTAGAACAGCGGCAAACACTTTCACTTTTAAACAGTGCTGCCGAGTGTCAGCTATGGAACACGCTATCTGCTTTGTATTCACAGTAAGCATGGGTTTACCACTGCTTGGAGTATCACCAGCATCATTTTTTGTTTTTATTCATTTTGCATTAGTTTGTGCTAGCAACAGACACCCAGTTTTTGCAACAGCGATCGTAAGTGCATGTAAAACTCACAAGGTTGTCATTAACTGAATGGATTTTTAGATGAAAGCACGGCACGTATAACACGGGTCTCTTTCAGTCGGTAACCTTTGGGCGAGCACATGCTGACTAAATCGCTTCTACCGAGTTTCCGATTCACTCATCAAGAGCAATATTTGGCACGTTAAGTACTGGGCAGTTGCATTTTCTATCTGCACTCTCAGCACATCGTATAAACACAGTGATTAACATATCAGTAGTGGTCTGCTTTCGGGGCACAATAGATTTACAAAAATTCTCATTGTTGATTCACACAGACTCCTGAAGCGGGACAGCTCTGTGAACTGCTGTCGCCCATGTTTTTGTGCCCTTTGCTTTCCTGCCCTTGATCTCCATCCTCCAGCATGCATGACCGCTAAGTGGTGAATATGGCTCTCCCGGTAGGGCACAAAGTCATTTCTCTTTGAACTGCTCACGGCTGTTCGCTTGTGGTCCTGACCCTCGTCCCTCTCCCTGGAGGTTAGCAAGAGCATGTAACTTGAGGGAAGAATATATCGCTTGCCGGTGCCAGTCCACAGGGCCATGTCGTGGCGGGCACTGAGAGTCTGTCTGGAAACCGCCTGATCGTAAGCGAGGCTTACTGGGACTTTCCTGGCAAGAGGTAAACAGTTCTTAAGTTACAACTCGGACCAAATGTACGCATTGAAAGCCCCCACAGTAGAAACATACGCCGACTAACAGAAATAGCTTTATTTATGAAGGATTGCGTTAAGTTCCCTTCTGTCTATATTGTAAAGCAAAAAATATATATATATATTAAGAAGTATTGCAAAGTTTTGGACGGGCACCTGAATCTTAATGTAATCAACAACACATTTGCATAGAAGACTGAAACAAGACTCGCAGTAACATTCCACCCTAAAAACAATTGTGTTAAGCCCAAATGCCCTATCAGCAACATACTTTAAGGCACTTCAGGTGTGAGTGTTTGTCAGACTGGTAATTGATTTCTGGTCCCCCAGACCCTTCGTTTTACGACTCTGCAGCTGTACATAAAAAACATTTTTTTTAATCAAAAGCTCTGGTGACACTTCAAGAAATATAAATGTCTGAGCATGCTTTTCAGAGTCTGCGACTTAAATCACGGCCCGGCCCTGACGTGCACTTCCGTGGAACCCACCATATTGTGGCCACCTTTTGTTTGAGGGCGCTGATGAATTTAAATAACAAACTCTCTCTTCTCATTCTGTGACAGTCTGTGCCAGACAACCTTAATCCTCGGAGGGGCATTATGCTGTCCGTCTGAGGCAATTTACAGAGGCCTCAAGAGGTATGGTCTCTCTCGAATGTTCTCTCTTTCTCATCCTCTCCTTGTGCCTGTGTTTCTCTCCCTCACCCCCAACCTGCTCTATGTCCCCATCCCTCTTTGCCGTTCCTCTCTCTTTCCTCCAACCATATCTCTGTCATTTTTTTCTCAAAACCTCCCTCTTTTAGCCCCTCTCACTCTTTGTATTTCCCCGTCTCACTCTCCCTCAGTCTCCGCCTCGTGATGTCTCTCTCCTCGCCTCTGACCACTTTTTTCCTCCTCGCCCAATTTGTTCGCACGCTATCGTTTTCTTTTTTCCTCTTTTCTCTCTATTTTACTGCCACTCTGTCATCACAATTCCTTTTTTTTCTATTTCGTTATCTCCTTCCATCTTCCCCTCTCTTATACTCTGTGTTTCTCTCTGAGACAGGCAAGGTCTCCTTTCCCATTCTTTTACCCATTTCTTTACCTTTCACATGCATCTTTCTTTTCCTCCTTCCACCTTTTGCAATTTATCTCTTTTTCACCATGTTCTGCATATTTTTCATGCAACCACCTCTTTTTAATCTTTCTTTCTTCTTCATTTTTTTCTATCTCCCTCTCCATATTTTCTCTACTCTCTTCTTACTCCCTGTTTTTCTCGAATATTCTGTTTTTATCTGGCTCCTGCTGCACCCCATTGTTTGTTCTTTAATTTGCCACACCTACTTTGTCTTTCATTTTCCTTACTTTCTCTCACGTAACCTTAGTCAGCTTGCAAGCGCATTTCAGTACTAGTGTGCACTTCAGCCCCCTGGACAGGCGCATGCACACCACTTTTCTTAACACCACCCTTACCTTACCATCAGCACCCTGGAGAGGAAGCATATAGAGTTCTTAACTGTATGTAAATCATCCGACCTTATTTGATATGGTGTCCCACTGTCAGCGTCATGGCCAGCATGCGCTCGCGCCTCATTAAGCAAAGTAGCTCTCTGCGTCTTTGTGCAGACATGTGTCCTGTATTTAGACCATGTATTTGTTATAACCGGTTTCTCCCTCTAAATTCTACTTTCTTAACTTAACGCCATTTTTCATTTAAGCGCTTTTGGACTTAGTCCATTAAAAAAGCTTAATGTGTGTTTAAAGCAAAATGCCCTGCTGCGGCGCCTCAGAAGTGTTCTCAAACTTTAAAATACGTTTTTCCTTTGAATGTTTCCAGTAAGCCCGTCTATATCTCCCTGTGACATGGTAGGACTCTTAGAAAGAAATTGACAGCTGTGATGCACCTGGTGTCCCCAGATTTCAAAAGCTGAAGTCAAACTTGCATCTCGCATAACTTATTAATCTTCCGTTTTTAGACCTGACCTAGATATGGCTTTAGCTGTCTTGCCAGCCTCATGTTAAACAAGTATTGACATAGCCAATAGGTCTCGCTTTTGGGACCCTATATGTATTTAATTATGCAGCACAATATCCTTGGTGCAACAACATCAGCTGTTGCATGGCTAAACACTTATAAGGTCCCAAAAGCGAGACCTATTGGCTATGCCAATGCTTGTTTTTTTGTTGCAAGTCTGCCTTTTTTGGCATATATAGCATTCTCCAGTTTATAAGTAGCCAGCAGCCGAGCCTGCCATTAGGCAAACGAGGGAGGGTTCGGATCTTTCCAGTGCGAGGCAATACAGATCCTGATGATCGTCATTGCCACGAACCATAGAGGTCCCCCACTCTTCCTATCGATCGTATCATACAGCCCCAGCAGGATAGTAGTTGAGGTGAGTTAGATATCTAATAATAAAACTTCGCCCAAAAACCGCTGCACTTATCCAGTAAAAGATTCTAGCTTTGGGCATGAGGCGAACATATGCAAAGAGTCTGCACAGAACTCGGCGCATCTAGGACACATTGTTCCACTACCTGTTCCCCATTTGGCGATTCTGCTGGGAGTTATGTATAGGAAGAAGCCTGTTTTGTAAAATTGCGCCTGTAGTTTAGCTGACAGCAGATGGGTTTGTGCAAGACTTAGGGCGTGCGGAAGGTGTTAGGAGGAGCATTCAGTTTATGCTGCCACTTTCATCTGTTTTCCCTAAATCGTCGGGCATTCGCTTATTTAATATTGTATAAATGCATACGATCCGTGGTGGGATTGGCCCCTGTAATTTGTCTATAAGGTCAATCTTTGCATACCCTGTTGATCCACCAGATTTGTGTGTCAAATAACCTGTGATGGCATGAAACAGAAATAACTGATTGTTGTTTAGGTTATAGCGGGTTTTGAGATCACTGAAGGTCCTAGGGCCTTCAAGAGTCACCAGATCTCCCAGTTTAAAAATACCTGCCCAATACCACTGTTGAAGGTATGTTTTTTCGAAGATAAGTGGTAGATTAGTATTATTTCTAATGGGGGTATAATGATTTAGTTTGCCCAATCCAAATAATCTTAGAGTATTAGCAAAAACCCTATAAGCGTTCGTCGAGGTCTTAAATCTGATCCGCTTATAGTAGCCAAATTCCATCTGCCGCCAGAGACAGCCCCTAGCTCTTTCCCCTAGTAGTGATGTATAGGGAGATGGCAGTCCCGATGGGTTCTCAATAAAATGATCTTGCAGTAATTCAGAGCTAGATTACAAAACGGCAGCCCAATAATACAATTTTAGATAGGTGAGAGCCCACCCTTCTCTATCTCTAGGTAGAGAGAGTAGTTTAAAGGCCCTTCTCGGCTGTGAGTAGGCCCAAATAAATTGGGAGAAGATTTGTTCGAATATATTCAGCATGTTGTTCTTAAACTCTAACGGGATTGTTCTAAAAAAATTAAGTAATTTTGGGAAAAAGGTCATTTTTAAAACGTTACATCTCCCTACTATAGTCAGATGTAGGTTGTTGATTTTTTTGAGTGACTTATTCATATCAGCTGCTAACTGGATCAAGTTTTCCTTTACTATTGCATCTAGGTCCCCAACCATATTAACCCCTAAATATTTGGCTTTCTGGGCTACTCTATCATCAACCCAGTTTATTTTTTCATTTAAAATGATCTGTGTTTTGGTTTTATTAAGGGCATATCCGGATACCTTCCCAAACTCTTGGGCCTCTTGCTCCAAAACCTTGATGGCAATCTTGGGTGACTACAGCAAGGTCATCGGCATACGCTATGATCTTAGTATCTGTGCCAAACCTGCTCACTGCCATTATTTCAGGATTAAGCTCAATTTTCTTAATAAGAGGGTCAATATATAGGGCGAAGAGCAACGGTGAGCAAGGGCACCCCTGTCTCGTCAAATGTCAAGGTACTTATAGAGCGCACTGTCACCAAACGGCCACCTTGCGGTGTCGCCTTTGCGGTTTCCTGGCGCTGATACTCATACCGCTGTGGAACCCCTCCTGGCTTTCCCTGTGAAGTGTCCACTCCTGCGCACCCCCCAGGGTGAAGCCAGGCATCCTTAGCGCTGTTGGGGCCGGTGTGGAGGCTAAGCAAGCTATTGCCCAGAGTTGCAGCGTGGGGCCCGTGATTAGAATAGGCACCGAGGCGAGAATTGACAGGTCCGAGGAAATTGAGCCCGAGCCCCGCCGAGGCGGGAATCGAACCCTAGTCCCTGGCCAGAACTCTGTTTCAGGGTCTGCCGCTCTAACCATTGAGCCACACTCCTCCTCGTCCCTCGCGATATCCCTATTTGTTCCATCAGGTGTCCATTAATTGATATTCTGGCTGTAGGATTCTGGTATAAAGCTTGCCAGGCCTGCACAATCCTAGGACCGAAGCCGATCTGCCTCATGACGACCCATAAAAATTGCCACGAGACCCGATCAAACGCTTTTTCAGCATCAAATAGAATTAATGAGATCGGCTCTCCTGACACTTTGGCGGCGTCAAACAGAGTTATAGCCGGGTGGATATGTTCAGTGGTGCCCTTTTTAGGAATGAACACATGCTGCCAGTTGGAAACAAGCGGCTCAATATTTGAAGATAGTCTAGATGCAATGATTTTAGAAAATATTTTGGAATCGGTGTTGATAAGGGTTATAGGTCTGTAGGAAGGCATCTTCAGCGGTGATTTGTCTTTGTTAGGAAATATTACGATTTCTGCTGTGGACCAAGAGTACGGTGGAGAGGACCCATTAAATATGGAGACTACCACATCAGAAAAAAGATCTTTAATTTGCTGGGAGAAGATTTTATAAAATTCAACTGGGATGCAATCCAAACCAGCGGCTTTGCCATCCGGTAGGCTTGCGAGTGCAGTTGCAATTTCATCCCAAGTTGGAGGAATTTCCATTTGATCGCGATTCTCAGTATTGAGATCAACTACCGGTATTGCCTCAAGATAATCCATAATTTCTATTTCTCTATATTCTGTGGGCCTCGTATTCTCCTCTGTATATAATTTTTCAGAAAATTCCCGAAAAGCCTCCTGTATTTTTATGGGATCATTAATAACCCCTTCTGAATTTATTTGGATTGAGGAAATTACATTAGCAGTTGCCTGTTGTCTGGTAGAAATGGCCAGTTGATGGCCAATAAGCTTGATGCACTTGTATAGCTTTTCTCGGGCCGAAGACCATTTTACTGCCACTCTCTCCGCAAATATGGTCCCAATCTCAGCTTTCGCAACGGCTACCACCGTTTGTGCTGCTTCAATTCCTATTCCTGACTGAGCGGCCTGTATTAGTTTCTTTTCAGCTTTTATCATTTGATCTTGTAAAGACTTAACCTGCGCTTTCTCTTTTTGTTCCTCCTGATGGGGGAATTGAAGCATCTCTCCCCTTATACCTGCCTTTAATGTGTCCCACACAACCATTATCGGGGCTGACCCGATGTTTATCTCCAAAAACTCTCTGATCCAACCCTGCATGTGCTCCCGATAGTTGCTGTCATATAAAAGTGCTTTTTCAAAGCTCCAGTTCGAGCTTGGCCCTCTGTATCCCCGTCCCTCTAGGTTTAAAATGAGTGGGTTGTGATCTGACAAAACTCGGGGTGCGGTATCAATAAGGCAATCCTGGGCCAAAGACGAAGAAACTAAAAAATAAACAAGCCTTGCCAGTGACAAATGAGGGCCCGAGAAGAAAGTAAAACCGTCTTTTTCGGGTTTCAAATAGGCCCAAACGTCCTTTAAGCCGTGGAAAACCTTCGGTTTCCTGCCTCTGTACTTCCAAGATTCATCGGATTTCCAAGTAATAGGCAGGTTTAGATTAAGATCACCACATAGGATTATAGGGAGTGGCCAATCCACTAACTCCTCATTTACTCCATTAATTATCCCCGGATTGTCTAAATTGCTTCTGTAAATAGAGCAAATTTTAAAAACTAAATTTGGGGGGAGAGAACATCCTATCTCCCTAGAGAGTATGATTTTACTCGATTGACTTTTAAAGGTAATTTCTTCGTAACTAAGATCCAAGCTCCCTTAACCCTGACCCCTTGCGTGGTTGCCCCAATAACTTTGTATCCTTGAGAGTTCAACAAATGTTTCTGAGCCCCTTCGATATGTGTCTCCTGGAGGAAGACGTCGGCCCCCAGTAAACGCAGACCCTGTGCAACATTTTGCCTTTTTGCATTTAGGCCACAGATGTTTACCGGGATGATTCTAAGTCTATTTGGCACACTCATTTTCTATCCTAAAAAGCTTGACCCTACGTAATAATCCAAATCCCTTTTTTTTTTTTTTTTTTTTTTTTAATTTTTGTTTTTTTTTTAAATAAGACCACCATCCGAAAAAATAGAGGGATCATACTTCTGCTGACAACTAAGCAATTCATATTTCTTCTTTTTCCTCCTTTTTCCACCCCAACCTCCTTTTGATGATGAGGCTTGAACGACCAAGCTCTCAGAGGAGGGGTGTTGAGTCAGGAAAGCTGGGTCGCCCGGAGTAAGCGGTGGCAGCAGGCAATAATCCTATCCACATGAGCCCCTGTGCTGGGCTTGGACCAAGTGCCAAGAAGGACTTCCGTGAGTGCTTCATTGAATGGCAAAAGGGGTTCAGAGGAGGCAGCTGCAGGCTGAAGCACCTATGTCAGGAGGTTAGACCTTATTTCCACCATAGGGAGCTTGAGGCCGAGGACCTCGGCTGCCCTCCTCACCACCACAGCATAGGAAGCTCCCGCCTCCCTAGCCACGGTAGGGAGAGAAAGCAATTAAGTGTCGGGGGGCGTGTCCATACCATTGGCATCACCCAGTTCCATTCGCCAGTCCGGTTCCTCAAGCTGGTCAGTTAAAGGGTCCAGCGGCTCCTCCCAGTCATCTTCCTTACCTTCTGGCCCAAAAGGAACGGCAGGAATAAACACAGGGATGAAAGTCCCTTCAAGCATCTGAACTGACGTCGGTCCAGCTCTGTATCCACTTTGAGGATGGGGTCGGTGTCGAGAGCATCGTCATCTGGATCGACGTCGGGGGAAGGTAGAGTGAGATTGACTGGCATCGATCCGTATCCAGGCCTGGAGCCGCAGGAATCCAAGTCCCAGGGCCCTGACCAACTCCACGGGCCCAAAGGCGTGGCAGCGGAGCCGGGCTGCCCAAAGTTGAGATACAAGGCCTCATAAAACCGTGGGATCTGGGCAGGAGACGCTCTGCCTCCGGGAAAGGCAGGGAGGCGCAAAGCCGTCTCAGAAGTAGGCGCCAGAGACAGAGCCTTCGAACGATGATGCTCAGGCACCCGCGTCGCACCAGCCTGTGCTTTTTTGACTTCTTCTTGTGCTTCCCTGACTTACCCAAAGTTCTCCCAAATGACTTTGAGTGTGGGCTCCACAACTGTTTGAGACCTTCTCCTTGAACAAGAACAGGAGCGATGTGGAGCCAGGCACCTGGCCTCCAACAGCTTTCAGGACCGCACCCGCAAAACCTTCACGTTCAGGTCCCGGCACTCGAAGCACACCCAGTGTTATGTGCACAACACTATCGAGCGCTCTAAGCCTAGCGCCACCGAGGATTTCCGGACTCCCTCTGCAGTGCCAATTTACCAGGAAACTACCGATCCCAGGTAGCCCTGCGAAACGACGCATGACGCTGCGAAGTACCGCCCATAAAGGAAATGGTGGTGCTCGCTTAGGCGTCGCAAATTCTGCCTGCTCGCCGCAGACTTTGGCATCTCCTGTTCCAGAAGAGGGCCGGTAAGGGTGCTTGGCACCGTCTCCCTCTTTCAACTGGCCAGTACCTTGTTTTGCTAGAAACTCTTCCCTCCTCCATCGGATAGCGTCTTCGCTCGTGCGGAGGAAGGCACGGGTGGGTTCCTTGTTGCTACAGCGTTCCTGGAGGTAGGATACCACTGCCTTGTTTTCAACTGTAGACTCTCTCCTCATACGGTGGGGATACGCCTTGCTCATTGCAGTTTCTACATTCTACAGCCTGTAAAGTAGTTTCCTGCTTTGCTACCTGGTTGTACCAGTCTCTTGGGTTCTTCTTTCAGAGACTTAAGACCCTGAAAGACTTGTGGTGGGTTGTATGACCCCCCCCCCCCTCCATTTCCTATTTTTGTTTTTCTTTGACATTGTATTTTGGATATTGGTGAATTCACCAAGAATGTGGATTGTGACTAAGGAACTGTGCACTATACAGACTTTAACCTTTCTGGAGTAATGAATTAATTTGCTACTGTGTTCTGGCTCTATTTAACATGGGTATCTTGAGTGGAATTGGACTACGCTCTATCCCTATGACGCTAAAGGGAGTCTAGACCAGGGTAGGTTCCTGGTAGTGTGTGTGTGTGTGTGTGTGTGTGTGTGTGTGTGTGTGTATATATGTGTATATATATATATATATATATCTATATATAGATATATATCTATATTCACTGAAAAAACCATAGGTTTCAGGCATGTTATAGTTAGGAATTAGCATTTAAAAAACCTTAGAAATTCACAGAAAAAAACATAGGTTTCAGGGGCGTTATAGTTAGCTGGACTTTTCACTCGTACAAAACCATTGAAATTCCCCCGTTATAGTTAGTTCAGCTAACTATAACTTGCGCACCCACAATGCACTGCTGATGACGTCACATATTACATCACTCATGACATGGTCAGTGACATCCCCTCACTTCCCCACTGTGTAAATACGCCCTGTGGCCGTTTTAAGTTGGGAGATTAAGTCCCCTTGAATCCTGAGGGTCCCTAGGGTCCAACTAGACCACGAAGTACCTCCAGTAAGCGCCACAGAGCTGCGTTGCAGAGAGATGTAAAAAGGGGCACGGCCTAGACCACCTCTCTGCAACGCAGCGCAGTGGCGCTTACTGGAAGCACCTGGTGGGCTAGCTGGCCCCCAAGGTCCCTCAGGATTGAAGGAGAATTATTTCCCCAACTTAAAATGCACCACAGGGCGTGTTTGCACATGTCATCTCAGGCCCCGTCCCCTCCCTTCACCACTGTGTAAACGCGCCCTGTGGCTGTTCTAAGTTGAGAGATTAAGTCCCCTTGAATCCTAAGGGTCCCTAGGGTCAAACTAGCCCACTAGGTACCTCCAGTAAGCGCCACAGAGCTGCGTTGCATAGAGGTGAAAAAAGGGGCGTGGCCTCAGAACACCTGTCTGCAGCGCAGTTCCCTGGTGCATACTGGAGATACCTGTTGGGCTAGTTGGCCCTCAGGGACCCTCAGTATTGAAGGGGAATTAATTCCTCAATTTACAACTGGCCAGGGGGGCGCATTTGCAGAGTGCTGCAAGGAGGGGGCGTGGCCTCCGGCGCGATGCCGGTCTTTTATTTATTTTATTTTTTTAAGAAGGAGGGCTGTGTTTGGCTCCCCTTCTTTTTCTAATTTACTGGCCCTGGAGACCCCATCCCCCAGGGCCTGCACCCTAACCTTTTTTTGTTGAAAAACCATAAATTTGGCCCTCCCAAGACCTTAATCCGCCCCGGGGACCCCAACCCCCGGGTCATGGCTTTTTTTTTTTTAATTCTTTAGGAGGGGGCTGCGTTGCCCACCTCCTCAGGCCACTTATGGCCCCGGGGACCCCATCCCCCGGGGCCGGCCTTTGTTTTTTATTATTTTAAAAAAATATATATTTATAGAAACACCTAGGTACATACGGTTTGTCCAGCATGTCCTATCACCATGACGATTTGCGTGATATTCATTAAAAGGCGACTATGCATAGAATGAATCCACATGGAATGTATTTACGCCGCTAGTGAAGCTCTGACGTGTCTGACGCCCTACCGTGCCTAATCCCGGTGCCCCCGCCGGTGGGTACTCTCCAAGTAGACACCCTTGGCGTTTATTTATACAAACATGGGTAGCTATTGACGGGCACATTTAATATACACGCACACCAAGCCATTCAAAGGGGATTCGACAAAAATTCGACCAAACTATGCAAGAAACCCCCCTCACGGTTAATAAAACACACATCCACCGCCGGATGTGTAATACTTTTTATTTTACTCTCTGGAAAGGAGACGAACCTCACTTGAGAGTCACAGCGTGCTCCTGGCTGAGCCCAATGCTGTGTTACACCCACCAGTGCCCGCCGAGTGCCTCACACCAATGTGTTGTATTTCACCAGCTAGTGCGTATGCTATGACACTCTCTAGCCCATGTGCACTGTAACACCACCCCGTGAATGTTATGCCACACTTGCCTTCGCACGGGTTATATTGCCCCATCTAACGTGCCTTCCTCGATGCCTATGTTATAATGCACAGTGCTATGCCATACATATTACAATCTGGGATTCATATCTTTGTCACAGTGCATATGCAACGTTACACTCCCCAGCACATATTTTATATTACAACTTTAGAGACTAATTAGGTTACACAACACTGCCCTGTGCATATTACACTCCAAGGCGCATATCACATAGCACGCACTAGTGCCTGTGCTATCTCGCGCTCTCCAATGAATGTCATTGCGCACAATGTATTGCATATTATATTTCACGCCCGGTTCATCGTATATCACACTTTTTGGTGCATAGTTTATACCATATACTATATCTAGTTTTAATTTTCAATCGTGCTCCCAGGACTATGTTCTATATAACACTGCGTCCACCTACCCTTTTCACGGGCATTACATTTTGCGATGGGGGTGGAGGGTCAGGGGGTGTTTCTGCCAAGTGAGCCCGGAGTCAGTCACAAACGTCCTCTTCTTCCTGAATAAAAGTGAGATTATGCTGCATACTTGTTCATATTTTAAGTAGTTCGCACAGACACACATTTTTAAAAACAATAAAGTTCCTAATACCCACCTTCTCTGAACAGTTAGCTTGCTGTCCCATCCACCTCCTCCCTATCCTCTGTTGTCTGAATCCACAGACTAGCCTCCTCCCTCTTGCCATGCATGTTCTGATGTGCTGCCACTGCCCTCCATTTAGCATGATGTACCAGTCCACTCCTCCTGCCCTCCATTGCCCAATTCTATGGCCCATCATTGACCTCCTGCTTAGCCTCTGTGCTTAGCTTGCTGCCCCTATTCTCCTTCCCCCTGCCCTCTTTGTGCATGCCCCCGCTCCATCCTTTTTGCCCACCATGTTCCATGGACCTGCCACTCCTATCTACTCTGAGTGTTCTGTTGAGCTGCACTCCACTCCCACCTGCCTAGCATTGTCAGATGACTGTAACCTGTCCCTGCCACCTCCACCCTGCCTGTCCACATGCCATGCCCCTATCCCCTTCCTCCTGTCCTCCATGGTTCATTTTACTGCCACACCCTTCTGCCCTCCCTGGTCTGTTGTGCTGCCACTGCTCCTCCTGCCTGCCCCGTGCGGTCTGTTGTGAGGCCCCTTCCCCTGAACTCTCTTGTCTGTGCCCAGGTCCTGACCCTCCCTTCTATCCTCCATGGTCCTTTATGCATGCCCCTGCACCCTCCTTCTTGCCCATCATAGCCATTGTGCTGCCACTAACCCTCCCGCTTGCCATGCATGGTCTTCTGTGCTTCCATGGCCCCTCCCACCTTCCCTGTGTGGTCAGCTAGCTGCCCCTGACCCCCTTCCACCTTCCCTCCATGGTCTGTGTGTATGCCATCATAGTCTCATTGTTGCTCTCCATGGTGTGTCTTGTTTCTAGTGCCCAACCTGCCTCACCTCCATGGTCATTTTGCTGCTCCTGCCCTGCCCCCTTGCCCCCAGCCCGCTGTTTCCATGTGCAGACCCCTATTCCCTCCCTCCTGGCTTGTCTGTTCCATTGTAATGCCCCTGATCTGTCCCTCCTGCCCTTTATGGTCTGTTATGCTGCAGCTTTCTCTCCTGTCTGTCCATTATGGTCAGCTAGCTACCATTGCCTCTTTCCCCTCTGTTCTCTGTTGTCCATGTGCATGGTCCTGTCCCCTCCCTCTTGCTTTCTATGGATTGTTGTGCTGCACTCCCGTCCCGCATGCCCTGTGTGGTGTATTGTGCTGCTGCAAACCCTGATGCCTGCCCTGCAGGGTCAGTTTGGTGCACCTCTCCATGTCCCTCCTGTCCTCTGTTATCCAAGTCCATGTCCCTACCCCATTTCCTTCCATGATCCAATGTACCATACTTGCGAACATTTTGAACTTGGTAAGAGGGAGATTTTGAAAAAAAACTAGGGTATTGATTTTCCCCTTTGAGTTACATTGAAAAAGAGGAGATTGTAGACAGGAGACAGATCAAATAAAGCCCATTTGAGCTTAAAAACATTGGACGATTCCTGGCTGAAACGGGTCTGTTGGCATGTATGGTTGTACTACCACTGCCTCTTCCTTCTGCCCACAATGGTCTATTATATTGCCACAGCCTCTCTTGCCAGTCCTGTATTGTTGGTTTGTTGCCCCTGCCCCCCTTTCCACTGCCCTCCATAGTCTGTTGTGCTGCCACTGCCCTTCCTGCCTGCCCAGTGTGGTCAAATTGTTGCATCTGCACTCTCCTACCTGCCTTCAATTTTCAGAGTCCATGCCCCTGGCCTCTGCCTCTCAACAGTATCCCAATGAACAACTAGATTGCTAACATTCTATATTTATTACAAAAGTGTGGAACGCCTGACGTCATCTTGATGTAATCAAAACTGTAATACCTAGAGCATTTCCTTTAGAAATTACATATATGAGAGGGTCTTATTTGCATCAAAATTATGGTTAGTGCTCTAAAAAACTAAAATGAGGACATAGGTTCTGAGTTTTCAAATAGCGACAAAGAACTTTTAAATTATTTGTAATCTTTGTTTTTTTTATCCAGTTGACCACTTGATTAAATGTTGCACCTAGGGGAGAGGATGTGGCGTTACTTCCAGAGCTGCAGACTTTGCCACTGGGGAACCAGGTTGGAGTTTCTGCTTCAGCTCAACATTCTGTGATTCTGGTCAAATCATTTAATCTCCCCAGGTCTACAACCAAAATGAATTTGATCTTGTGTGATGTAACCAATGCTCATGTGTAAAGCACTCAAATACCTGACAAGTCTGCACTATATAAAACTGCAAATACACACAAAATAAGTGTTTTGCACACTTCTGTCATTGGGCTACATGTGGGCTACATCTGGGTGATCTTTGAGCTGCATTTGGGCTCTTTTGTCTCTGGTGGCCATCTTGGGAGATTTATTTTTTATGAAGTTTCCTAATTTCCTCATTTACTGCAGTCTCCTCAGTAGGAAATGCTTTCAGTTTTTTACTTTGATTCCATCAAGAAGGTATTCAGATATGTCACACATTTGCCATAAATTATGAATGTTAGCACTCTAGTTGCTCATTAGATCACTGTAGTAAAGCTACTGCTCACCACGGAAGTCTGCTGCTGGTATTAAAAGTGCATGTTTCAGTCTGCATATCAGAATTGTTTTAATGAAATAGAAGAGGATTTGAGAAGTCACTCAAAATGTGCCCTCATTTTCTTTCTTCAGCATTAAACATAATTTCTATGGCAAAATGAACCCCCTCATTGTGTTCCTTTTTAAATTAAATGTGTTAAGTGTTAATAGTTAATTCCAATCAAGATGGCTTTAGGTGTGCCATACTTTTGTCGTAAGTAAGACAGTAAGCGCTCTAGTTGTTCTTAAGAACACTCTGGGACATTCTGTCATTGGGCTATACTTGGGCTACATCTGGGTGATATTTGGGCTACATTTGGGCTCTTTTGTCTCTGGTGGCCATCTTGGAGATTTATTTGTTATGAAGTTTCCTAATTTCCTTATTTACTGCAGTCTCCTCAGTAGGAAATACTTTCAGTTTTTTACTTTGGTTTCATCAAGAAGGCATTCAGAGGTTTCACACATTTGCCATAAATTCTGAATGTTAGCACTCTAGTTGCTCATTAGATCACTGTAGTAAAGCTACTGCTCACCAGGGAAGTCTGCTGCTGGTATTCAAAGTGCATGTTTCAGTCTGCATGTCAGAAATTTTTTATGAAATAGAAGAGGGTTTGAGAAGTCAAAATGTGCCCTAATTTTTCTTTCTGCAGCACCATTCATAATTTCTATGGCAAAATGAAGCCCCTCATTTTGTTCCTTTGTAAATTAAATGTTTTAAGTGTTACCACTTTATTCCAATCAAGATGGCTTCAGGTATGCCATACTTTTGTCATAAGTAAGACTGTTAGCGCTCTAGTTGTTCTTTAGAACACTCTGGGAAGCTGCAGTAGAACACAAAGTAATCAACTGACAGTCTCTGCCCTTGTTGGATGTACATGTTTTACTGAGAATGTCAGACTTCATTCTCACATGACTGAGAAAGATAATGTGAATTTACAGAAAATATGCTCTCAGTTTAGCTTATAGATCACCTTCCAAACCTCTGTGGGAAAAGCATGAGAAAATAGTTTTCTCTCAAACATGATTCATGATATCACAGCAGAAGGCTTTTTCACATGGTAAAATCACCATAGAACACACCAATTCCTAAAATGAGTATGGTACCATCAACAAATGATTTATAATGTAACTAAAGTCTTAAAACCTTCTATTAACTGCAATGCTTTTTAATGAGGTGCTATCATGTATATTGGTCCCAAGATGGCTGCCAACACTTCTTGGATGAAGTGCTGGCAGCCAATCATATGCTGTTGTGGATGAAGTGCTGGCAGCCAATCATATGCTGTTGTGGATCAAGGATGCCCCAAAATTTGGAACAGATTCTGATGATGCAGTTTTAAGTTTCATCGAAGGATATGCAACATGTGCTATACCTAAAAGCACAGAAGAGAAAAACTTAAAAGAGAAAGTTTTACGTTTCCAAAGTCATCTGTGTGGAAAGTACTGTTGACGAAAGTACAAGAGTAAAGATAAATTCTACACAAAATGTCGATTTGGATTTCCACGACCTGTTCTTTCAAAAGGAAGAGTTTTATGCCAGCTGTGCGACATACTATTACAAGAAAATCGCCTAAGAATACCTACAACCTAAGAAGAAAAGAAGAGTCAAAATATATAAATGACTACAACCCAGTCATTTTATCCATGTGGAATGCTAACATGGATATTCAGTATGTAGCTGACAATTCTATTGCTGTTGCTCGGTATGTCACATCTTACATCACTAAATCTGAGAAAACGGAATTGAAGGAAATGTGGAAAGAGATTTCTTAAGAAGACTGTCCGTAAGAAGCTATACAGTTTCAGTTTAAAGAGGTTATCGTATCGAGAAATTGGATCCTACGAATGCTCAGATAGGTTATCATCTGCAAGTCTGTTCTCGAAATCCAGAAGAATAATTTGGGTAAGTTTAGGCCTTGCAGGAATGCGAAATCGAGTACTGAAATCTATTCGAGAAATTGAATATTTAGCAGAGTTCGAACCAGAAAGTACAGACATTTTAAGAACAAACATGTTGGACATATATTACCCACAAAGAAGTCATCACCTTGAGAACATGTGTCTCTATGAAGTGCTGCAGAACTTCATTTTTAAACGGAATGCCACAGAAGATATCAACAATGGAAAATATAAAGTCAGTGGTGAGGAAGGATGTTTGGTGAAGCAAACAAAAGGAAGTTTGATAAATCACCGGAAGCTGAGTTGCGACACTCCTGACAAAAAGGAATTTTACTACTTAGCACTTTTACAGCTGTTTAAACCATGGCGTTCAGAGGACGAACTACTTGGAGAATTCCAGAGTTATGAAGATTCCTTCAATGCTAGCAAAGACAGCATAGAATGCAGTACTTTCACAACTTATGTTCAAATGTTAAATGAAGAAATTGAACAAGAAGCAACAATTGCAGCTGAAGTAGCTAGAGACAGTTCTCAAGACAGTCAAAGTTCTGGGACATTCAGTCAAGATCCTCTAGGACAACCAATCGTAGAAAATGAAGCAGCAATAGCCATGAATGAAGTGGAAACAGCTATGCATCAAGCTCAGGAAGAATTAGTAGACTTAACATATTTGGAGCAGCAACTGAATGAAGAACAAAAACAAATTTATGAAGAAGTCAGGAAAAAAATTGATCACGGATTACTACATGAAAAGAAAGAGTGCTCATGCACATCATTTGAACCAATGAGAATGTATGTAAGTGGACAAGCAGGAACTGGAAAAAGTTTCTTAATTAATGTAATTAGAAGCTACCTACAGAAGAAAATGGATTCCATTTTGTCTTGTGTTGTTACTGCTCCAACTGGGTTAGCAGCGTTTAACATAAAAGGAGTTACCTTACATCGTTTGCTAATGTTACCAGTAGAGCATGAGAACAAAATACAGTACCACAAACTAGCAGGAGAAGCATGCTTGGAAGTTTCAAGAGTATTGAAGAAAATGAAAGTACTCATTATTGATGAGGTAAGCATGGTATCAAACTTAATGCTTGCCTTTGTGCATTTAAGAATGCAGCAAATTCTGAAGACAGACTATGACATGTTATTTGGAGGAAAACATGTCATAGTTTTTGAGGATCTTTTGCAACTTACTCCAGTTAAAGGACAACCGGTATTCCATACACTTACACATGAAGACACGAAAAAGTCGTTAGGAAGTATAGGCAATATAAATATTTGGACATATTTTGAGTATAAGGAACTCCTTGCCAATGATGAGGACTATGCAAGTATTCTGAAAGATATAAGAATTGGACTACTCACAGAACATGGCAGAAAAGTATGTGTGACGTCATGAGCAGTGGATTGCGGGCGCGCGAGTTATAGTTAGCTGAACTAACTATAACGGGGGAATTTCCAGGGTTTTTTACGAGCGAAATGTCCAGCTAACTATAACGTGTGTGAAACCTATGGTTTTTTCAGTGAATATATATATATTTGTGTATTTCCCTGTGTTTGTTTCTATGCTGGATATTCCATAAATGTTTCTTCCATTTTCTCCTCACTGCAGCCATACGGAAACAATTGGTATTATCAACATTGAAGTCACATTCTATATAGAAATGTCTCCGCTACAGGTGTCTTTCTTTTTGTTTACAGGTATACAGGTTGCACTTGTAACTCATCGATCATTTATTTATGTATTCTATGTAGAAGTACAGCAGGTAGTTATTATTGTTGTCCTTTCAGGTCCCCCTCCCTGTAGTTCCCTTCCTTCCCTCACTTGATCCTTCCACTGACCTGTGCCATAACCGCTACTAAGGTTTGGGTATATCAAGAGGTGGACTATTTCGAGCAACAAACCGATCATGAGGACAGAACGATCTGACACCCGGCTTGAAGCCGGTCCGACATTGGGACATCCCTCGACGCACCAAAAAGTCGAAAAAGACTAGCCAAAAAACGGTTAAGGGGTGGCTTTCTTCGGATCTGCACTTAGGCTGGTGCGGAAAAAGAACTGAAGTCAGAGAGTGTGGCCTGCGTCTATGTAGGTCCTGCAACATCATCCCGGCGCCCACAATGCCAATGACGGACGCGGAGCCGACCAACGCCACCTAACGGCATGCGAGGGTACTGCTGAAGAAAAAATCTCCGGATCCAGACTGACGCCTGGGGGAAATTCTAAGGTAAGGAATCTACAACTAACATTCTCTATCATATTGGCTGAACAAATTTACATCCAATCACAAAAAGCAAGCTTCTGGATAAATATCTAGCAATCTGCCAAATTTGGAGTAATTCAGTTTAATTGTTTTTTCTTTATCATTGTTCAATTTTTCCTATGGAAATTGCACGGAGAAAAAGCACTTTGGAAGCCCTTCCTCTTTCTCAGCCCCCGCTTTATTGATTAAAAGCCCAACTCAATGGTGTAGTCAGATTTTCAATCAATACGAAGGAAATGGGGCTTTTAGAAACTTACCTTTGCACTGCCTGGAGCCTGATTTGCATTAGCCTCCAACTGTCACCCAGCTTGTGAATGGCCCTGATAAGATGTGAAAACTGCTCCCAGGTCAGAGACAATGGCCTATGTGTGGAGAGGTTCTTTGTTTCTCTCCCAGGTACTTCACTTTCTTCACAGGCAGATGTCAGATGACACTTACAAAGGCCCTTCGTTTGTCCTACCAGTCAGGCAGGCAGAAAACCCAGTTGGGGTGGGAGGGGGAAGCTACCCCCAGAACTGGTTTGGAGTGACCAAGGAGGAAAGGAATGCTCACTACCCTGACCACATATCTGGATGGGCACACAGGTTCACCACAAGTGGAGAAGGGTTTCTCTATCTTGGATTTAGCGAGTGAGGAGCACTTTGGGATTTTTTTACAGTAGGGGGCACAGGAACTGCTGCAAAAGTGGGTAAGGTTACCCTTGATAACGTTTTCCCTACTGGTTAGAAAGAGGCAAGAGGCAAGAGGTCACCTTAAACACAAGCTAATGCAGACATAATTGTGGCATCCCCTATGAACACCACTAGAATATTGGAAAAACAGAAGGACTGCATATGTGCTGTTTGAAACCTGTGAAGAGACCTAAAGGACTGGGCCTGCTCCCACTTGTATCCAGGACAAAGAAGTGGACCCCAATAATCTATTGACTAACCTCATGTGTTACCTACAGTGTCACAATGGCTGCAAAAGGCCTATATCCTGAAGAGCCAAGCTCACCAATACAAACTAGACCTGACCTGGACGCTGCTGGTGGTCTCCTCCAAAGTGAGTCTTGACCCCCAAGTGCGTCTCCTGTGGTCCTGGGACCACTGGTTGTGTCTAACTGGATTTCTATCATACATGAAACCCTAGGACTTAAAAATGTTCGGACTTCAAGACCTCGGGAGGACCTTGACAAACGTTCCAGCAGCAAATCCGTTCCAACAGGACTTCGCCGAGAAGGTATCCTTGTTATGTTCCCTAACCTAGGCAGCACAGTGACCTTTTACCTACATTTGTCCTATCTTTTGCTGCATAACGCTTCTAGCACGGACCTTTTACCCAGTTATGTGCTGAATAAATGTTGATTAGTTTCTCTGAAACTAGCCTCTTTATTGTGTATGAGGATTCTTGGTAAAATCCCCTGCATATGACATACATAACAGGAGTAACATACTCTGTACAAATGTCATGGCTATCTTCATCCTATGCCGACAGGGCTTCTTTGCATAATTGCAATTATCGATTTTAAGCGCAGTTACATAATTGTACTCACAACATATCGATTGCGGTAGGAACCCCAGCGCTATCTTTGTGCTAGAAAAGAACATCACCTTCACTAGGTAACTAGAGGAGACGCTTCCACTCTGACACAAGACACTGAGGTCCCTGCATGATGAAGCTTCAACACGCAGCAGTCGTGACCAAGACAGGGTCCTTCATTCTCTTCCATCAGGTAATGGGGTTGGCTCTTTCCTAGGGGATTCTTGGCTTTACATCCACATACATGCTAGGTACACTTTGGTAGAGTCTGCATCGTAGGAGTACGCTTGATTACTGTCATGTTTAAATGCCTGCATATATTCACTGTTTTAGCACCATGGTAGAATTCTACCTTCTATTTACACTATTGGTGCTTGTAATCTTTTACATTTGCTTCTGTCTAATTATTGTCACAGCAAACATGTTTTATAATAGAATGACGCTGGTCTAATAAATGCTTATTGAAAACGTCCCCAATGTTTTATTCTGTTTTATCTCTCTGAGACTAAGTGAGCATGATTGACTGAGTGAAAATTACTGTACTGTTACCACGATCCCTGAAGGGTCAAGGGTTGTCATGATCGATGGTTGCCAGAAACTATTCTGTCCTTGGTAAGATTAGGGGGCTTATGGTGGCACTGTGAGCTTGTTGGCCTATAGGCTGACATATCCTGTGGGGGGTGTACGGAATCAATCGAGACACCAATCCCTTCATTTATGTTGTCCAACAAATGCACAGATCCTATGTATTTTTAGGAACTACATGACATGGCGCCCAACATTGGTTTGGTTCTTATTTAATGGTCAAATCTGAGTAGTTCAGTTCTGCTTTCTCAGACACCCCAACTCCCATTTAACCAGAGATGTCTGGAGTGGGAAAGGAAATCCGCCGCAGCTGAGTAGGTATATCCTACGTATTTGCTGTTGGTTATTCAAGCTTGAAGGATTATAGTTCCCAACATAGTGCAAAAACACAATCTGTTTCCTTACTACTTCCGGCGTTGCGAATGCAGGGGAAGAAGAGCATGAAGGTGCTCTTAACATTACAGAAAATTGTAGACATGCAATTACAATAAAATTAATGCAATACGGCCTCCCGGCGATGGGTGTTAGTGTTGCCTTTGTGATTGAGGCGCACGAAGCATTGAGAACAGAGGCATTCTATTCTTGGGTTAAATTCACGCCTGCAGATGCACGCACACTTTTGTTTCATACTTACATTGAAGATGAGACACCTGAAGAATACTTTCCATACGTGGACGCAGAAGTCCCGTTAGCATACCAAGAGCATTTCGTAATGCGAACACTTACAATTTAACCTGTGAGGATTACTCAAGCTGGTCAACCTCAAATGACTACGACAAATATCAGCTCACAAACGCTGAATGTGATTATGGGAAGAATGACCACCAAACGTGAGCAAATGCCATTCTGGATAGCACAGAAAATAGCACAGGTTGAAGCTGTATTTCCCCATATGGGCCTGAAGTAAAAACACAGAATACTAGCAATTTGCTTGCCAATGGGGATAGCACCCTCAATAGAGGATTGTACAGTTTGTACTGCCATTTATACCTAGAACTTATGGTACCCCCTCAATAGCAGTTATACCAGATGTACTGAAACAAATACAGAATGAGTACGGGGCAGAACCTGCCCTGGACTTGGGGATGAAACTGATAGGCAATTTTGCCCAGGTATCAACAATTATGTTAGGTAACTTAAAAAGGGAGGGAGCAGCAGTGGCTGTACGCCAACGCCTGACGGAAGTCACTCCTGCACAACAGGAGCGAGAACTACCTAGAATATCGAAGAAACATATGCTTCGCTGGGTAGAGATAACTTGGAAGCTAGAGTAATTCTGAAAAGGATAACTCAAAGCAAGCACCTGATTCTTCTAAAAAGAAATGGATAACAAACAAACAAAAAATAATAAGCAGAATACATCACGATCACAGGTGTGTCTCCTCAACAGTAGCCCTCTGTTAAAAGATACAATGTTAGGAACCGTAATAATATGAAAAAATCGAACGGGTATCAGGACACTGATACTTGTTCCTCTCGTTCTTTTCAGAGTTCATCAAAACACTCAGAGAGGGAAGGACAGTCAGAACACAGATCAGAAGAGCGAGTCAAGCTGAAAGGGGAGACTCATCACACTTCAGACTACATTACCAAACAAGAAGATAAACCCAAAACTAAACCTCAATTTAAAAAGAAGAAGGTAACAGGCCTTAAAATAAGAAAGGCCCAGGCTAATGAAGACTCTGCTTCTGAACATGGAATTGGCTCTGACTATGCTAGACAGCGCAGCAGAAGAAACAATAGCTCCTCAGAACCTGATGGAATTTCTGGTGATAGCTGCGCTGAATGAACATATCACAATGGGGACACCGGATACAAGAGTAAGTGTCCCACATCGTTTATACAATAATACACTCCAAATGGAGGGGGACATATCCAGGAAAGTGAAAGATCTCTTTTGGGAGAACCTGACATATGGATACAACATCCTTTTGGCTGAAAGAGATTGGCGCCTGAGTTCGTTATGGAGTGCCCTAAAGGGGAAGATGCAATTTTACCGGCTTTCTCCAACCTCCTTCCAAAGTCACTTAAATATTCAAGTGCGCAGGAGTCGGCATTAGCGCTAGCTCTCGCACTTTACCGCAATCATGTAGGGCGGGATCCCGAGTCACTTCACCACGAAATCCCAGTAAAATCTACTCCTACTCCAGAGACAGTACCCAATATAACATGGCGCAAAGAAACGAGTCAGGGAGATCTTAGATCCATTTGAATACCAAGGTGTGATTGAAACTTGCACTTCTTCCATGAATAATCCTTGGTTTCCCGTAATGAAACCCGACAATTCATACCATCTAGTTTTAGACTACAGGCATTTGAACACATGTACATTAACATTTTCCGCACAAAATGCACACAGTGCCGCATTAATGAATAACACTGTGGGAAAAAAAATACAAAACACTGGATATCTTGAATGGTTTCTTCTTCCAAAATATAGCACCTGGAAGCAGATATTTGACAGCATTCTAGGCCCTTGGCTCTCAATGCCAATTCTGGAAATTGTCCAAGGGTATAAGAACAGCCTGGTTTGTTCTCAGCAAGAGTAAGAGAGTTACTTCAATATTGTGATGAGGAGGCATTGTCCTACGTAAATGATATTTATCTGACAGATGATGAGTTATTGGAACACTTGAACAGGGTGAACAACATAATTGTGGGGTTCACCAATGTGGGCTACAAATTTAACTTTAAAAAAAAAAGAAATTGCCCACCTCAAAGTCCTATTTTTGGGATATGAGCTATCAAGTGAAGGGAAAAGCCTGGCAGCTAATTACTTAGAAAAATGTGCACTGCTCCAACCTCCTAAGATTCTGAAAGGTTGACAATCCATTTTAGGATTCCTAAATTTTAGCAGAACATACATTTTGGATAACGCACAAAGGGTTACACCGTTCTACGACCTAATAAGACCTGATTTTTCAGTCCAACATTGGACACAGGAACACACAGAAATTCTCAGTTCCGTACAAGCGGACATGATAGCTTCCAAACACTTGAACACACGTGTAAATACCACTAATACGGTGATCTGTGAAGTCGCGGGTCAGTCAGAGTACACTTACCTCACCTTCAATGAAGGCGAAACAGTACCCATAGCATACAAATCACACTTGTACATGAACGCTGAAATGCGTTTTGTATCCACAGAAAAGATACTGACAGGAGTACAAACTGCTGTAGTGAGAGAAAGAGCACTAGCGCAGAGGAAACGCATAATTGTCGTGACTCCAGTACCAACCTTACAGGCTGTTACCAAAGCAAGCGTTCCAAACTCAAAACCACTGCATTCGCGATAGATACAATGGGCTAATTATCTCACTGCAAAAAATGTACACGACAAATAGGATTCTACATTAAAAACACAAGCATTCCTCTAGTACGAACAAGAATACCCTCTCCTGAATGAAATTGTGCCTCTCGATCAGAATGAAGATATCATTTATACTGACGGATCTGCACACCCTGTCATAGGAAGTAAACAGCAATCTAGCACAGCATGTGCGATTATGAAGGGACGTATGCGGGACGGCAAGTTCAGTCTTAGCAATACACAGACGCAGTCTCTAGGAGATTGCATAACACAGCTGGCAGAACTGAAAGCCATGATACTGGCACTAAGAAATACAGATCGGGAATTCCCCACACTTATTGGTGGCAATTAATTTTATTGTGTTCAGTCATACAATGAATATCTTCACTATTGGGGCCAGAATGGGTTAAGGGACTCCAAAGGTTGCACAATAAAGCACAAACTGCTTTGGGAACAGGTGGCAAAGCTGAAACAATGCTTGTCACAGGCTCATGTTATCCACCAATTGAGTCATCAATGTGTTGGCGTGCACTTTGAAGGTAATTCATTGGTTGGTGAAGCTGCCAAGGCAACAGTGCAAACTACTGCTGCTGCTGCAATCACTCATTCAAGCATGAGGATAGACAGACAGATAATGATAACTGTAAACGCTACTCCGCCTTGCCAAAAGGTTTTTCACTCAAGTACTTCCACAAGTTAGATGTGCAAAACATTCTGTATGCTCAAATTCCAGGAGTTGGGAATAGTAATACCAAACATGGATCGCAGATTGGGATTAATTCCAGCTGCACACGAGGGTCTGGGCTCAGCACAAGCAGATATCGCTGCAACTGTTTCACTACTAAAACAGCTTTATTGGTGGCCAGGTCTTGCTAAAGAGATGGGGCAGTAGCCCCCAATATGCCCGGGGGGGGGTCAGAAAGCCCACTAGACACCAGGGATTTTTTTTTTATTGATATTCGGGTGGGGGCTGCCCAAAATGGGCATTACAATGCCCCCCCCCCAAACATGCAACAGTCTTTCTGCTGCCCCAGGGGCATATGGGGGCAGTAGCCCCCAATCTGCCCTGGGGAGCAGAAAGCCCATTAGAAATCAGGGATTTTTTTTTTAATTGATGTAGGGATGGGGGCTGCCCAAGATGGGCAGGACAATGCCCCCCCCCCCCCAAACAAATGCAACAGTCTTTCTGCTCCCCCCAGGGGCAGATGGGGGCAATAGCCCCTAATCTGCCCCCGGGTGGGGGGGCAGAAAGCCCACTAGGCACCAGGGATTTTTTTTTTTACAATGTAGGGGTGGGGGCTGCCCAGAATGGGCATGATAATGCCCCCACCCCAAAGACAATTACCACAGTCTTTCTGCCCCTCCCGGAGTCATATTTGGGCAGAATGCCCTCTAGGCCTCAGGATTTTCTGGGTAGGAAAACGTTGGGGGATCCATGCAAGCCATACCTCACTGGACTCCCTAGGGTATCTAGTTTTCAGAAATGTGTGGGTTTGGTAGGTTTCCCTAGTTGGCCGCCGGGGCCAAAAACTCATGGCACCCCCCCTTGCAAAACCAGGTTGTTTTGTGATAGGTAGTTTTGATGTCGCCTCAATAGGTTTTGGGCCCTTGACTGTTGCAGGTACTTGACCCACCCATGCGAGTGAGGTACCATTTGTATCTGGGACCTGGGTGAATGCTGTGTAGAAGAAAATGTGAGGATCCACGCAAATTCCAGAAATTTCCAACACAGAAATTTGAGAAAAAAGTGATTTTTTTTTTTTTTTCCAGCTAAATTTGAGGTTTGCAGGGGATTCTCGGTAGGGAAATGTTGGGGACCCACGCAAGCCATACCTTGCTGGACTCCCCAGGGTGTCTAGTTTTCAGAAATGTTTGGGTTTGGTAGGTTTCCCTGTTGGCCGCCGCGCCCAGGGCCATAAACTCATGGGACTCCCCCTTACAAAACCAGGTTGTTTTGTAATAAGTAATTTTGAAGTAGCGTCAAAAGGTTTTGGGCCCTTGCCTGTTGCAGGTACTTGACCCACCCACACAAGTGAGGTACCATTTTTCTCGGAAGACTTTGGGGAATGCGGGGTGGGTGGAATTTTTTGGATCCACGCAGATTCCAGAACTCTCCACCACAAAAATGTGAGGAAAATGTGTTTTTTTTTTTTTTTTTTTTACAAATGTTGAGGTTTGCAAGGGATTCTAAGGTAACAAACGAGTGAGAGTCAGACAAGCCACCCCATCCTGGATTCCCATGGGTGTCTGGTTTTCAAATATGTATAGGTTTGCTAGGTTTTCCTAGGTACCGGCAGGGTTAGGGTTCAAAGTCTACAGCTAGGCACTTTACAAAAAAAGGGTCAGTTTTCACTGTAAGAATAAAGTGTGTCCACGTTGCGTTTTGAGCGGTTTCCTGTTGCAGGCAGTAGGCCTACCCACACAAGTGAAATACCATTTATATTGGGTGACTTAGGGTAACGCATAATTGTAGAGTAATTGTTATTACCTATTGACTTTTGATGAATTTCTGCCTTCCAAATGAAAGACAATGTAGAAAAGAGAAGTTATTTTGAAAAATGACCTATAATTCTCATGTTAGTATGGGTACTCACAATTTCAGAAATGTGCAAATAACTACTGTTTCTAAACTCTATCTTTTGATCCAATTTCAGTAATACATGGGTGTCTTTCATACCGATTTTTCCATGTATATACTTTCCCAAATTAATTGCTATATACCCGGTACATAATGAAAAACCATTGCAAGACGCTGCTCATTTATTGGCTCTGGGTTTGTTGGGTTCTTGGTGAACCTACATGTCCTATATATCCCCACAACCAGAAAGGTCAGCAGATGTAACAGTATATTGTTTTCAAACTGCTGTCATAATTAGAAGAAGTTACAGGTGAAAACGTTTACACAAATGGCTGTTTTTTTTAAACTAATTTTCAATTTTTCCTATATTCAACGGTTAGTTTCTACAAAGAAACCTTGAAGTATCTACACAAATGACCCCTTGCTGAATTCAGAATTTTGTCTACTTTCCTAAAATATATAGCTTTCCAGGATCCATTATTGCTTTCATACCCTTTTCTACCATTAACTGGAAATAGGTAGAAGGCACATAAAATAGCAAAAACAGGCTATGTCCCAGAAAAATGCCAAAACTGTGTAAAATATGTTGGTTTTCTGACAAAAGTGTGCTTGTCCCTGAAAGCTGGGAAGATGGCCATTTGAGCACCACAACCACTTTTTGATACAATTTGCAGGGGACAAAACAGACTCTTTCATCTGTAGCCCTTTTTTCCCCATTTTTTCCATTTTAAAAAAAAGAAATTACCTGTATTTTGGCTAATTTCTGGGTCCCCTCCATGGGAGTCCACAAACCCTGGGTAGCTTTAGAATCCCCATGATGTTGGGGGAAAAAAAGGACACAAATTTGGCGTGGATACCTTATGTGGTCAAAAAGTTACAGGGGCCTAAGCGCAAACAATCCCAAATAGCCCAAAAAAAGGCTTAGCACGGGGGTGGAGGGAGGTTTAGCAGCAAAGGGGTTAACAACATGCCAAGAAAATCCCTGGGGGCCCGTACTCCATATAAAGTCATGTTCGGGATCAGAATATGGGTACCAGAGCTCGACTGTGAATGTAAAGTGGCAGATAAAAAAAACAGTTTGACATCAATGATCGTTTGGCTGTTTCACAGGAACTCACTGAATATCAGGGATTACAAAGCCAAGTTCAATTAATATGCACCGCCGCAGGAGAAATAAAAGCTGTTCCGGCAAGACCTGCCTGGGTCCCGAAGATTGGGGACCTGGTCAGAGAAAAGATAGTGGACAAAAAAGAATTTAGGACATCATACAGAGCGCCTGTACATGTCCTGGCTGTCGCAGGAACAAGAACAATACTTTTTCTGCCCCTTGCCAGCTGCAAAGACATGAGATTAGTCTCAATTGATCTGATCAAACTACACTATGTGGCTGATACTTGAGTAGCCACCGATCTCCTCTCACTACCAGACAGGAAGATTAATAACTTTTGAAGACTCCACTTCGCAAAGTGAAGGAATTACCAACAATGGAATGCAACTTGTACCTGTTGAAACTGAACATCATCAAACTACAAATGAACACGGATCTCAATTTGGCCTAATACCGACATCTATGTGAATATGTCTCGAACAGAGGCATCTGCCAGTTCCACAAAACCTGCTGAGCTACCAAAGATAAATCGGACTGCTTCTGGCCTGTTCCCCACAAACAACGAATTTGTGAATTCTACCTTCGGCTGAAAAAGACTCACTTTGATTTCCCTGGCTACAGCTCTGGATTGCAATTGGTCTACTGTTCCTAGTGCTTTGGACTGGTATAGTCACTGTCTTCTTGTTGCTCCTGAATGGACATTACCTCCCAAAGCGCTCTGCGGTACAACTTGTGAACTTGGTCCTGAAACTGCATGCATCATCACATGTGAACAGAGGGACGTGTCCTTAGTGAACATTACTGCAGTTCCTGTTTCTGAAGGAATAGTTTGGGACAGAGTTTCTTATGTTGTGCAGGTCCTACTGAACTATTAAGAATACCACATTTATTAAATATTTCTCTTAGTGATATCATCACCTCTAGAACTCTCTCTAATGACTGGGACATTGAAACTGTGCATATTATTCTGTCTGATTTAGAACAATCTGCTGCATTTTCCACTGATGAATTGTATGATGGTACATCTAATGTTGACACCATGTTTTATTACCAACACTATTATCACCATTGCTTGCACAACGCAAGTATCCCACGCAACGTTTTCACTTACCTTCACCGCCGAAAGGTAGTTCAATAACATTTGTACAAACGTTTGCTTATTTTTCTGTGTTTAACACTTCAAACCCAGCCTCTTATTACTACAGGCTTGCACCTACACCTGCAAATAAAACATGCTCACTAACACTAAGCTGATATACTCTGCTTCCTTTATTTCCCAACTGTCTTTACAAGGTTTCAACTTTTGGAGGCACACTATAGACACAACAAGAATTGAAGATGCAGTAGGACTCGCCTTTGATTAAGTTAAAGCCATTTGCTTTGCTAATGGTATTATATTCTAGCTTTGCATTATTTAGTGTATATTTGTGATATGTTGTAGTTGTATGTAGTTAGAATTGTTTTGTTAGCTGTGTAGTAGTTTAAAGCATAGCGTTAGTGGGGAAAAAAGCAGTGTTTCAGATTTGGGAGGTGAATGAATAGAAGAATAGTATGTGTGTTAATTTCGTATAGTGAGGATTACAGTAGCATGAGGCAGACGAAAGGGGCGAGGGGAGAACAAATATATGCACATATCACAAATATACACTAAATAATGCAAAGCAGTTGGTGAGCCAAGATGGTGGACGCACCCTAAGTGTGCTCCCGGACCCCTCCGCCATCCGCCCATGATCCGCCCATCCAGAGAGCCATCCGACCCTTAAACTAGTGGCTGGGTCGCTGTCTCACCTCTGGCTGCACCTCTGGCTGCGAGGTCCACATCTGTGTGACGCCTCGGGCCGGACTCTGCCTCCCGGCGGGGACCTGCAATCAAGATGGCGGCTCCCCCGCGCTGATCGGCGCATCCTGTTGCCGTGGGACCTTGCTGGCCGCCCCTCGGTTTGGATCCTCTGCACAATAGAAGGGGCCTTCTCCCCAGTGATCCCGGGGTCCAGTGGTGAGCTCCGGAGCGCGGCCTGCACCTTTCCCCGGTCCTGGAGTGAGTGGCGGTAGGGGTCCAGTCTGGCCTGCCGCTCTCGTATCTGCCGCGGTTGGCGCGGGGCTGCCCCTTCGGCCCGGCCCGCTGGAGATTCCCGCGGCCGCCCCCTGGTGCCCACGTGGCGCGGCTGGCACAGCGACCGCCGTATCGGGCGGGGAGACCACAATCGCCTGGCTGCTTATCGGACGTCCGGGGGATCCGTGCCCGCCCGCGGCGGCCTGCTGCATCCAGCACTGTGCGGCCCTGTGCCTGGAGGCCCGACGGGGCTGCCGTGGTGCTGCCTGCCATCTCTGACCATCTGGGGCGGCGAGCTGTCGATTAGCGGTGTCGGCCGCTGGAGGGGAGGTCTGCAGGCGGGGAGGCCTGACGCCGCATTGCCTTGGCAGCTGGCGGTGCCTGAGAGGGCAGGTGCGACCCTTTTTTCTCCACGGACCCTTGGAGAGACACGGGGTGCTGAGGCGTGTTGGAGGTCTCCCATTATCTGGCAAACACTTCTCTGAGACCCTCAACCACTGATTGGCTTTTGGTGACGCCGTCCAGGGCACTTGCAGCGCTAGTTTCCCTTCGCTTTCCCAGTGTCGTCCATGTAAAGAAAGGCCTGCGCTGGGACGTCGGAGTGCCTGAGGGACATCGCCGGTGCCACCGGGCGGTCTGCTGAGGACGGGGACGCCCCCTGGGCCCGGGCGGCTTCTCGGGGAGTGGCAAATCTGTGGAGTCCACGTGGTGAGGCCTGTGCGATTCCTGTTTGCCCTTGCTGAGCCTGAGGTTGGTGCCGCAGCAGAGGGCGTGCTGGCGGTTGGTGGGAGCTCTGTGGCGAGTGGCGTATTCCTGCGCCCTGGACCACAGGTAAGGAGTGGGGGTGCTGAGGCTTCCGAGTTTGGGTGGAGGATTCGGCAGTCGGTCGGGTGGCAGGCGGATATGTGGGGCCCTGGTTAACACTGCTTCCTTCCCCACACGCGGTCTCCTCCCCCTCTCCCCCACTCCCGGTGCGCCTCCTGCGACCTGCAGCTGCGGTGAGGGGACCCTGCTGAATCTCTCCTTTCTGGGTCTGGCACGGCCCATTACTGCGCTCCCGTGGTCTCCTGCCACATCAGTCCTGGACCCGCTACTATCCCTGCGGACATTGTATGAAACCGCTCTACGGAACATTCTGTGGCCCTCACGGGGGGGATCCCTGCTTAGCCCTGGAGCGGGGCCCCTTCTCCCTTCCTCCTCCTTGACTCCGGCTGCGCATTTTGGGCGGTGGCACCCTGGCCCACACCGTGACCTTGCGCTAGCTGCTTGTACCGGCTGACCCACTGCTCACCCGCTCTGGCTTGTTGACTTCTCACTGTGGGGTCTGCTTGTGGGGACGTGAAGAATCCTTGACTCCCGGGAGCCATCATGGGCCGTACAGAGAGGTCAGCGAAAACTCCGGCCACCCAGACTTAAGATAGATCGCTTCACCACCTCGGAGGTGGGGGCTGCCGGGGGTGGGCCTGGACAGGAGGCCCCTCCATCTGCAGATTTGGCCACCATCCTCCAGGCCATCCACGCATCCCAGACCTTGGTGGAAGGCAAAATCGCAGAAGTGCGAGTCGACATGACCCTCATTCGGCAGGATCTCCGTAACACCACTGCCCGTATTACAGAGACTAAAATCCGCATCTCCACTGTCGAAGATGATGTTCAGCAACTCAAGGGACAGGTGGCCCGTCTTCAATCGCACACTCAAGAGTTGCATCGCCGGGCAGAGGATGCTGAAAATAGATCACGGCACAATAACCTCCGCCTGGTGGGCTTTCCGGAGGGGGTGGAGAGGGGCCGTGCGGTGGACTTCTGGAGGAGTGGCTGTGGTCGTGGGTCCTTGAGGGCTCTCTCTCACCATGGTTTGCGATTGAGCGGGCCCACCGATCTTTGGCCCCGAGGCCGGCGCCGGGTGCGCCTCCCCGCCCATTCATCGGGCGGATTCTCAACTTCAAGGATCGTGACACTGCGGGCCTCAGCCAACACAAACAACAGAGGCTACGCAACGAAAATTGTGCTATGATCTTCCAGGATTACACCCGTGAGGTCCAGGGCCAGCGCCGCTCCTTTGGGGAGGTCAAGCAGAAGCTGAGATCACTCAACATTCAATACCGGCTGTTCTTCCCAGCTCGCCTGCGTGTGGTGTTCGCAAACAAAACACTGTTCTTGGATGACCCGACGGCGGCTTGGACCTGGGCGACGGAGGAGCGCCCCCTGCGGGCCAGGGTCCGGGCGCTGGACTCGGAGGAGGGAGGTCCCGACCGCCCCGCTCCTTTTGCTCTTCAACCTCAGCGTAATCGCTCCCGCAAGCGCCGTGGGCAGAGAGAGGCCCGTTCGGCCTCCCTGCCGGGACATTCACGGCAGCCGGTGTCTCTCCCCAGGGGAGCCTCGACTGGGGGGTGCTCCGGCTCTTCTGGCTGCCTGAATGGTGGGGGTGCTTCACCCGGGCCCCCGGTGGTCGACTTTCCGGACTCGGACCTCTCCCGTAGCCCGTTGCTCCTGCATGATCCCACTTGAACTGGTCTCTGCCCGCCGGGCCTAGCTACGCGGCTGGAGGTGGTGCTCCAACCCAGATAATTCTTTCCTTCCCGATGGACTGGTATACACATATCCGGACATGAGGAGGGGTCCTCCACGCTATCCCAAGCATTTTTGTTTGGTTGTTACTCATTGGTTTATTGTTAGGGCGACAAATGCTTCCGTTCCTGAAGTGTAGGGTGGGGGGGCAAGGGGGTTGAGGGGGTGGGACCGTTGTTCCGGATTTCAATTGTATTTTTGGTTCTTTTTCTTTCCTTTCCTTCCGCTGCACCAGCTTTCCCACGGCACCTGAATTTGCACCCCATGAGACATGCAGATCTCCCTTCGGAGGCCCCGATTGACCGGTTCTTATGTTTTGGTTATTTTGGTTCTGCCACACTGGTATCCACAAAGTTCCCTGGCGTACACCCGATAAGGCAACCGGAATGGGCCTCCCATTTCAGACTTGTAATCCCACTAACATCCCAAGCGCTATGTCTGACACACCATTGATAAACGCCCCCCTGCACATTATGTCATGGAACGTTCATGGTCTCTTGGACTGCTTCAAGCGCATGGCTGTCCTCAGGTACGCGCAGCGCTTAGGGGTGGACTTCTTACTCCTACAAGAAACCCACCTGCTGGCTAATCGCTGTCCCTTCTTAACGCGGTATGGCTACGACAGAGTGTGGCACTCCGGCTTTACAAGGGGTTCCCGAGGGGTGGCGATCCTGGTGAAACGCTCCCTTCCGCTGGTGACTGTCCAGACAACTCTTGGCGCCCAGGGCACTTTCATGGCCATCAGTGGCACGCTAAACGGTAACCTGCGACAAGAATGGTTCGCTCCTTCACCGCCTGGCTACGTATCCTAGGACGAACCGTATCATCCCTGAAATAGCAGTACAGGACGGGTCACTGTGTCGTGCCCCATTGGAAATGGCGCAAGCCTTTGCCGCCTACTACCACAAGCTCTACGATGCCTGAACCCTATCACTGGCGGATCTGCTGGACGCGGAGGGGGGCCGCCTTCCATGTGTGGACGCCGCCACTCGGGTCGATCTGGATCGCCCCATTTCCCGCGAGGATATTGGCGACGCAAACGCTCTTGTGTCATCTGGCAAAACACCGGGCCCTGACGGCCTTCCCCAGGAATACTATTCCCAATTCCGAGATGTTCTCATCCCCCACCTGGACGCGTTATTTTGCGAGGCGGTGGAGAGAGGCTCCTTCCCCCAGGGAACGGACATGGCCACCATTGTAGTCCTCCCGAAATCCGAACCCCCATCATCACAATGCGCAGACTACCGCCCCATTTCCCTCATCAACACTGAGGTCAAACTGTTCGCCACCCTTTTTGCCCAGCGCCTCAAACCTCATCTGTCTAGGTTGGTCCACCCTGACCAATGCGGGTTTATGCCCTCTCGTGGCACTCGGCACTGTCTTCGCAGACTGCACTCCGCCTTGGCCCACCGACACCACCTCACCCCATACCTAGCGCTTCTCCTGGTAGACTTTGAGGAGGCCTTCGACTCGGACTGGGGCTTTCTCCACGATGTTCTCGATATGATGGGACTCGGTCCCCGCTTTCAGGCCATGGTCAAGGTTTTGTACGCTCTCCCGAGGGCTTGTGTTCTAGTAAACGGAGTCCTGTCAGAGCCCTTCTCGGTTTGTAGAGGGACGAGGCAGGGCTGTCCCCCCCCTCTCCCCTGCTTTTTGCCTTAGTGATGGAGGCCTTGATGCGATCTTGCGATCAGGTGCGGGGCTGGGAGTGGCCCAACGCTGAACCGGATAAAATCGCCCTCTATGCGGACGACGTCCTTATCTACCAGGCGGATCCCGCCCCGCCCGGTCCGGTCCCCACTGTTTACGTATCTTACAGTCCTTTGCACAGGCATCAGGCCAACGACTGAATCCCAATAAATCTGTCCTAGTTCCCCTTCACCTCCCACGAGAATGCTTTGACTGGCAGCTCGAAATACCTCTACGCCGTCAATCATTCAAATACCTCAGGATCTGGGTGGCCTTGCTGCCTGAGCTCAGTTGGGCCCTTAATGTCACTCCGCTGGTGAAGCGGGTCAGGACGGATCTCCAGCGGTGGCAGGCGCTACCCCTCAACCCCATGGGGAGGGTGGCCCTTTTTAAAATGATGGTGCTTCCCCGCTTTCTATATATGCTTCAGAACACCCCCACGTGCTTTCCCAGAGCTTGGTTCCGTGAACTTGACGGCTTAGCCAGCAAGTTCTTGTGGGAAAGTTGTAGGTCCAGACTAGCGCTCAGTACTTGCAGGATCCCCTCGTTCGACGGGGGGTTGGAGATGACTCCCCTTTACCTATACTACTTAGCCACACGACTTCTCTCCATACATGACTGGTTCAACGGGGGTGGTCTGACCCGGCCTATAGGCTTGAACTGGGGGAGCTGGGCCTTGCTAGAATCCAATCATTTCAATATGGGACCCCGATTCCAGCCCGTCTTCCGGAGGTGACGCGCTCGGTGTTACAGGCCTGGCGGGCGGCTCTGTGACACACCGACTGGACACATACACTGACCCAATGTACACCTTTGTGGCACGGGACCTGGCTCAGGGAGGTGACTGGGCTTCGGGGATTCGAAGCTTGGGACCTCATCGGCCTCGCGCAGCTTGGGGACGTGTGGGTGGGGGACCATATGCGTTCCTTTGAAGATATCCGAACAAGGTACTCACTGCATTCCTCACAATTTTTTCGCTACCTCCAGCTGCGACATGCCCTACGCTCACATCTCACAACAGGCACGAGGTTGCCAGATCATTGCCCGCCTGAAGCCCAGATTATGTTTGGGGACTTGGGGAGAGGTGACATTTACCGTACACTGATTAACAATACCCCGACTTCCTTGGATCGCAATGGGTGGATTGGGTGGGTCCCCTGGAGGAAGAAGACTGGCGGGACCCCCTTATGGTCCCCAGAACGGTCACTGCCTCCGCTAGGCTGCGCTTGGTACAGCTCTACTATCTACATGCTGCATATCTTACCCCTGCACGCCTTCATCGCGCAGGGCTTAGTCCGTCCTCAGCCTGTACCAGGTGTGGACATGAGCCTGCTGACTTCCTCCACATGGTTTGGGCTTGTCCCCTCTTGGCAGAGCATCGAGGATGAACTCGCTGAAGTCTTGGGGTGGGAAGTTCCACACAACCTTAACCACACGCTCCTGGGCATCGCTGATGGGCTGGACGGGTCGTGCAACGAAAAACTGTTCTTTACTACAGCTATGGTGGTAGCTAAAAGAGACATTGCGGCCTCTTGGAAAAGCCCCGAGCCCCCAAGGGTGGGGCGTTGACGGAATGGAGTGGACTGGTGCGCCACACAGGAGAAAGTCATGTATGCAGCACTTGGTTGTCTCAAGAAATATCGCAGAATTTGGGGGAAATGGTTGGGAGGGGGGGGTCTAACTGTGAGGGGTTTGACTGTCTACATCTTATTTCTGCTCTATTAATGTCTGCATGTTGGGTGTTGAGAACTCGTGCTTGTAATCCTCGATCATTGCAATACGGTGCGGATTGGTTGGTGCTTTTCTTTTGTAAAATGAATAAAAAGTTGTTTATCAAAAAATAATGCAAAGCAAGAGTACAATACCATTAGCAAAGCAAATGGCTTTAACTTAATCAAAGGCGAGACCTATTGCATTTTCAATGCAATAGGTAATTTATGTGAGTTTGAGCTATTGACATTGCAAATAGCAAAGTTTTTTATTTTTATTTTCGTTTTTAAAACATAAATAAAAGGCATTGTCATTTACAATGCCAATAGCTTAAACTCGCGTAAATGCGAGACCTATTGAATTACAAATGCTTGTTGGTGTCGCCTCCTGCCACTGCCTTCAGGATCCCTGTGAGCAGGGATAGAGAGCTCAGTGCCAGGGGTACCACAGGAAATGCCAGGGTAGCAGAGGCCACACTCAGCTACCTTTTAAACAATTTCCATGTCTGTGTGAGGCAGTGTGTTTTATGTGAATATGTGCCTGCAAACTAATTGTGTGTGTGTTTGTGTCCATGTGTCATGTGCGTGTGTCTGTGTGGATGTCATCATGCATCTGTGTATGGCTGCAGTGTGTGTGTATGTGTGTGTGTCTTCATGTGTCTGTCTGTGTCTTTGTGTATGTGTCTTTGTGTGTCTGTGTGTGTCTACGTTTGTGTGTGTGTTTGCAAGTCTGTGTTTGCGGGTCAGTGTATCTGCCTGTGTGTGTCTGTTTGTGTGTATGTGTCTGCATGTGCGTGTGTGAGTGCTCGCTTGTCTGCATGTGTCTGGTGTGTGTGTGGCTCTGCCTGTGCGGTGAGGGTCAGAGAGATCACATGAAGAACCCCCAAATTCCACCAGAGCCTGTCCTTTAGCTGTGCCCACCACCTTTATTTCTTGTCAAGCGTTTGCCTCCGTGGATCCTTCACCCCGGCTCTTTTCTCACAAGCCCTCCGATGGCCTTCTGCGGCTGGAAAGAACTAACTTGCCACGTGGGGGCCAGGACATATTATTAAAGGCAGATTAACACAGCCCTCCTGTGACCAAGGCTGGGAAGCGCGCTGCTACGCTCCCGCGCTTGTGAACTGGGGGTAGTACACGCTTTGTCCTGATGAAGATGGCTGCCCCCTCCCACCGTTAAGGCCATTCTGACTATGAACTCCCATCTGAACAACTGCCTGTGTGTGTCTGTTTGTGTGTATGTGTCTGTGTGTGGCTGCATGTACGTATGTGCGTGCTCGCTTGTCTGCGTGTCTGGAATGTGCGTGGCTCTGACTGTGCAGTGAGGGTCAGAGAGATCACACGAAGAACCCCCAAATTCCACCAGAGCCTGTCCTTTAGCTGTGCCCACCTCCTTTATTTCTTGTCAAGCGCTTGCCTCCGTGAATGCTTCACTCCAGCTCTTTTCTCACAAGCCCTCCGATGGCCTCCCGCGGCTCCTCCGCTCACAGCTCATTCTAGTGGAAAGAACTAACTTGTCATGTGGGGGCCAGGACATATTATTGAAGGCAGATTAACACATTTTCAAAAAAACCTTCATGTGACCGAGGCTGGGAAGCGCTCTGCCACGCTCCCGCACTTGTGAATGGGGGGTGGTGGGGGTGCAATCCACACTTAGTCCTGATGAAGATGGCTGCCCCCTCCCACAGAGAAGGCCACTCTGACCTGATGAACTCCCATCTGAACAATGAACAGCGCAACTCTGGGGAGTTTGCTTTTGAAAGGGGGGGAAAGAGGAGGGAGGAGCTGGTAGGATTCGCAATGAGGAGCCAGCGTTTCCGCTAGCAGCACACCCTCCAACGTCACGCCAAACAAAGATGGCGTCGGCCTGTCCACATGGGCCATCCTAAAAGTGGACATGGCGGTAACCCAAAAGCCCGATTTTCAATCACATGCCAGTGTTTAATATAAACGATGACGTAAGCCAATTGAAAACAAGGGTGTGGCTTAAAGTCCCCTTCTGAAACTATCGCTTCCAAAAGGCTCTCGCAGAGCGAGCAACGCATGCACGCTGCAACGCCAGGCGAGACCTAAAAACTGTCTGGGGGAATAAAGATTGACAAGTTCGGGGATCTGAAGCCTTATTTAGCCTTAATTATCTTCCTGAACGAGACAGTACAACAGACTTCCTGTCTTGGATTAGCCAAGATTAAGGATTTTAACAGACCTCGGATTCCCTCCCTTACACACTTTGAGGGTTGGCAAAACTATACACTACACAGTAAGGATACATTAGATGCCATGCTACACAGTGGTTCTTACAATTCAGCTGACCCCAATTGGAAGGGATGGTTGGTTTGGCCTATCGCCACAAATAGGTGTCAGTCAAGATTCAGGGGTACCACCGAAGGATTTTGTATCCATAGGCCTGATCAGCGCTATGTACAATCAGAAAACTCGGGGTGGTGACATCTTACAGTGTTGGGAAGTTATGCCTAGAGTGGCTAAAGACCTCCAGACTGTCCCAAATGAAACACTTATCCCTTCTCTCAGAAGACATGGATCTTGGCGATTTTTTGTTAGGTCCCCAGAAGCCACGTCAAAAGCGCTTCTTGTATACTATTTACAACGAGCTATGGAAAATCTCCCAACAGGAGACTGGTGAGAGATTGCGTGAGATAGATAGGATTAACCTAGAAAAGGCTCTGGCTGTAGTCGACAATGGTATGACCACACTATCATCCAGGATTTATTCACTGGTAAACATTGTGTCTTTTGCAATAGATATAATGGAACAGGATTTGTCTATTCTACATCATGGACAATCGCAATTGGAATCCAATCTATTATTAAGATGGACGCTACAATCATCGCGTTCTGGACACGTGCCCTGGCGTAACATCAACAACTCTGTTCTCTGTATACCATGGGTACTCACAAACTTTCTCTCGGGGGGCCAAATTTACAGTGTGGTTTATGGCCGAGGGCCATACCGGTGGGGGCGGGGCAGTGGGGGAAGGGGGCGGGGCTAGAGCAACAAAAAAAAAACTATGACCATGAGGTTGAACACAGGCCCCTGCAGCGGACTCCTTCGTCCACTGAGCCACCAGACCTGGCAGACACACATCTCTCTCTCTCTCTCTATTTATCGATCTCTCTCTCTCTCTTTCTCGCTCTGTCTCCTTCCCTCTCTCTATCTCTCCCTCCCTCTCTCTATCACACTCTCCCTCTCTCTCTCTGTCTCCCTCTGTCTCACTCACTCTCCTTGTCTCCCTCTCTCTCTCGGTCTCTCGGTCTCTCTGTCTCTCTGTCTCTCTGTCTCTCTCTGTCTCTCTCTGTCTCTCTGTCTCTCTGTCTCTCTCTGTCTCTCTCTGTCTCTCTCTGTCTCTCTCTGTCTCTCTCTGTCTCTCTCTGTCTCTCCCTCTGTCTCTCTCTGTCTCTCTCTGTCTCTCTCTGTCTCTCTCTGTCTCTCTCTGTCTCTCTCTGTCTCTCTCTGTCTCTCTCTGTCTCTCTCTGTCTCTCTCTGTCTCTCTCTGTCTCTCTCTGTCTCTCTCTGTCTCTCCCTCTGTCTCTCTCTGTCTCTCTCTGTCTCTCTCTGTCTCTCTCTGTCTCTCTCTGTCTCCCTCTGTCTCCCTCCCACCCTCTCTGTCTCCCTCCCTCCCTCTCTGTCTCCCTCCCTCCCTCTCTGTCTCCCTCCCTCTCTGTCTCCCTCCCTCTCTGTCTCCCTCCCTCTCTGTCTCCCTCCCTCTCTGTCTCCCTCCCTCTCTGTCTCCCTCCCTCTCTGTCTCCCTCCCTCTCTGTCTCCCTCCCTCTCTGTCTCCCTCCCTCTCTGTCTCCCTCCCTCTCTGTCTCTCCCTCCCTCTCTCTGTCTCTCCCTCCCTCTCTCTGTCTCTCCCTCCCTCTCTCTGTCTCTCCCTCCCTCTCTCTGTCTCTCCCTCCCTCTCTCTGTCTCTCCCTCCCTCTGTCTCTCCCTCCCTCTGTCCCCATCTGTCCCCCTCTGTCACCTCATCTGCTGCTCTCACTCCCTGCTGCCCTCAGTCACCTCACCCGCTGCTCTCTCACCCTGCTGTCCTCGTCACCCTCTGTCACGTCACCCTGCCTGTGTGTCACCCCGGGCTGAGACTGCTTCCCAGGCACACACACAGCCGCACCCGAGTACTTCACAGGTCTTTAAAAGACCATTCACTTGTTAATGAGGCTTTGTTGTATTTCACCTCTTCTTAGCGCCCCTGCATCTCCACTGGAGATGCAGGGGCGCTAAGAAGAGGTGAAATACAACAAAGCCTCATTAACAAGTGAATGGTCTTTAAAAGAATCGCCCGGCCGCCATAGCTCCGCGCTGCTGCAACCGGCGGTGTTTGCTGACACTCTTTAAAAAAAAAAACCACAGGTACGATGTTTGCAAGGTCCGCGGGCCGCCAAGGAAGGCTTGCTGGGCCGTTGGCGGGCCGCGGCCCGTACTATGAGTACCCGTGCTGTATACAATATAATGGACAGACGGATGGTAATGGCTCCAGAAGATGCAAAATATACCATGTTTCACGTTGAAAAATTGGACCAATTACCGTTCACCGTGGCTGAGTGACCGTCCACAGAATGGTTATATTACACTGCATTACAATTTCAATACTGTCTCCAGTATCACCTGGTAGGCAGATGTGAAGCGCTAAGAGAAGGATACGTAGACAAGTACCGGGAATTACCGTAGATATTTTTATGTAGGAATGGAGACACTGACGTTTCTCTCAGCGGTTCAAAAGTGCTTTAAGTGGGTCCCTAGTTTGCAAGGACATTTAGCTTCATGGAGCCAGTAATGCTTCAGTTTCTAACCTGTCCTGCCACTTGAACGGTTCCCCAACTGCTGTCATTCATCCGGGGTTTGAGCTGCTCTCGAATGGGAGCCATTTGATGCTGAATGACAAAGGCTGTTGTGAGATGGTACGAGACATCGCATATCTCATCACAGTACTTGTTGTATGCAAGTATTGTTTTCACTGACCCACACAATTAGGAAGGCAATGCTATGGCCTTCATTGAATGTTTCCTTTATACTGTTTGATTCTCTAAGCAGACTGAAAGCCATGCTTTTGCAGAAGGATGTGGCCTTAACCTCAGCCAGAGATACTTTTGATCTCCAGGTTGCAAGGTCTTCATCTGAGATGCACGTACTAGTCCGTATGAACTTCCCGCTCCATTTCAGGGAAATGGTTCATCTTATCTTTAACATGTCTGATACGAGGAGGATCGTGTACCTATTTAAAAGTATAGGTTCTGGACTTTTGAGCACCTTTCAGACAATCTTTTAAGTTCTTTCAGCATTCATACACTCCGTACTGGGAAGCGTTTTTGGAGGGCTTCGGCTGGTCCTACTACTTGTAGTGGGCATCCTGGTTTTAGTTTTCCTGCTACACAATGGACGGCCCAGTCCATTGAGAAATGAAACAAGCATTTGCAATGCAATAGGTCTCGCATTTACGCGAGTTTAAGCTATTGGCATTGTAAATAACAATGCGTTTTATTTGTTTTAAAATCGAAAACAAAAATTAAAGGCATTGTTATTTGCAAAGTTAATAGCTCAAACTTGCGTAAATGCGAGACCAATTGCATTGCAAATGCTCTTACTTCATTTGACCGCCAGATGGCAGTCACAGCACACACACAAACAACCATTCTGGTTCTGGTTTTTTAGGTCTCGTCTGAGACAGCGCTTTAGCGCTGCTCTGGCGAGACTTATAGTTAGCGAGTTTTGGAAGTGCAAACAGTGGCTTTTCAGGCCTCCAAATACAGTGCATGTGCGTCGGCCGGGCGCGCGCACCATTTGGAGGCCTGAAAGCACTCGTTTGCTTTCACTTTCGCGGGCTGCACGGCCGCTTTGATGTGATCGCGATCGCGATTACTTTCACACACGCACATACACAGCTGTGCCACTGCACCTGCTGCACCTTCTCTTTCCAGACTTCACAGAATACGTTTTTCTGGGTTTTTTGGGTGTCCCTTATTGGATAGCATTATTTATTGCAAAGCATGGAGTCCTTATTTCCCTCTGCATTTGGACTGTTTACAATTTCATTTAGCTGTGTGTTGTAATGAGAATGTGCACATCTCATGTCAAAGACCAACTATACTCGTAAACTCAATCCATGTTTCTCTTTATCGAACAGCGACAAACCTTTCTGGACGACTCAACTCAAAGTTATGCTTTACTGTAGGATTACGATATCATGAAAATCATATTTTAGTTGATGTTTTATTGATCTAATTATTAATAAAAAATACTCATTATTATTTACTCTGTTGTGGTATATATTAGGCCCAGTTAAAATGCTGTTACGAGGCGCAATTTTGCGGTACGATAGTAGCACAAAATTCCAGAAATTAAATTATTTCACCATGCTGCGTATTTATGCACGTGCTCAAAGGCAGCATGCAGACGACCAGAACACGAGTGGCTGCTTCTTTCCAGGAGATTTTTTTTCAGCTCAAACGTGTCCTCTGCACTAACACATCTTGCGCTCAAGTATACTGCCAAATGCTAGTTTTATATTTCTCATAATTCTGTGTAATTTCGTCTAACATTTCAAACATTTCACGTACTTATGCATATGCAAATAATGCGAATTTTGGACACTCCCTATAACAAGCATTTGCAATGCAATAGGTCTCGCATTTACGCGAGTTTGAGATATTGACATTGCAAATGACAATGCCTTTTATTTTTGTTTTTAAAACCTAAATAAAAGGCATTGTCATTTACAATGCCAATAGCTTAAACTCGTGTAAATACGAGACCTATTGCATTGCAAATGCTTGTTTTTGTTGTTGGTTATTATTTTATTTTATTTTTTTTGTTTTATATAGCGCGAACTTGACCTGAATCAGGTATCAGAGCGCTTTGCATAGCACCAGTTGCATTACATGAGGACACATTCATTTTTGTTAGGCACGGGGAGATTAAGTGATTTGCCGAGAATCACAGGATGTTCAGCTGTCATTGCCGAGACTCGAACCCAGTTCCCCAGATTCGAGGGTGACAGCCCTAGCCCTTAGGCCAACTCCTCTCCCCAAACGAAAGGTTAAAACGAAACGCAAGTGGAATCGGTGCCGAGATAATTGATGTTTTTGAAAACAGGGCCCCCTTCTCCCTCTAAAAATCGGAAGCGAAACGCCGTCTTTTGTGTTCACGAGCCGTTGTCCTTTTTAGGGAAAATGAGTGAAGCCTGAACCTTAACACGGCGGCAGTGTTAACCAGGTATTTCACGAGCCTTACTGTAGGCTCTGCAGACGGACATGCGTTGCCGATATATGAATTTCATGAAAGACAGCGTACAAATACTGTTCTACAAACGAGCCGCCGTGCTGCCAGCACTGAAGGCATGTTTATTAACTGAGAGATTTTCACACAGAGTAGGCACGCAAGACCTCCACAGGCGCTCTACAGCCCTCCCGGAAGTCCGAGGTTCAAACATTCTTTAAAGTTTGTTAAAGATTAGCTAGGAGCATTTCCTGAAGTTTTGTATTGCTACTTTAGTGGCGTAACAAAACCATTGTCTGATAATAACAAGCGATCGCCATTGCCAAAGCAGAATGAAAAAAAATAGTGCTTACAGACTAATGAAGGAGACAGGGTAACGCCACAAGTAAAAGATCCAGTCCTGGTGGGCGGTGACAAAAGTAGACCGGGCGGTAACAAGGAGGGGACTAAGAAGCCTCATTATCAATCGGTAGCCAGCGTTTACCATTGACGATGACACCAGCCAATGAAAACGATGGGAGGGGCTTCCACTCCAATTCTAAAACATACCCTCCTACAGCATGCCTCACAGAGCGAGCAGCACATGCGCTGCAATGCTAGGCTCGACCTAAAAAGCACTGCTGGTGTGACGTTGTCGTGAACGCATGGTACACCATCTGGGCACACCTCTGCTTCAGGAGCTAAGCGAGCATTGGTTCCTATCGTTCAAACCAGTCTGGTTTGACAGCATCTTGCCTGTGTTCCGCTGCCTATTCTGCAGATACAAATGCGTGTTGGACATGTGTCTATCCTTCCATAGGTTGCGCCACCGGACATAGACGTACTATTGGACCCCTTTAAAGGCTCACATGTATCAGCGTATTCCTATGTTGATGACAGCATTCTTAGAGCCTCCACAGGATGCTTCAGCTCCTGGTGGAACTGATAACGGCTGTACAACAGACTCGCAGGTATCGAGTGATTCCTCAGCGGCTGCTGTGGGAACTGAAGATCACCTTTGCTCCATTGACCTGATACAAGAGGTGTTACAGGGACCGTCGTCTGCAAATGCGAGCAACAGTGCTGTTGCGTCTCCCACACGGGTCACAAACATTTGGCTCTCTGTGTGATAGGAACATTTCGGCCTTTTTCCAAAACAAAACCAAATTGAAATGAGAAACATTGTTTTTGTTCTATTTTTTATGCTCTCACTGAGCCCCATGGCTTTCGATTTGCTCAGTCAGTCTGATCATATTTTGACTCTTTAGTGGACCTGTAGAGCTTCTGAATTTTCATTCTTTTTACATATAACGTTTTTAGGACATTGGTTTTATGACCAAGTTTTTACACTTTTTAGCAGGCTTATTTTAGCATCAGTTGACCTTGTCGACCTTCAGACGAGGAGTGGGTGGTAGGTTCCCTAACCGAAGCCTAAGTAGCAAAGTGACCTTTTACCTACATTTGTACTACCTTGCTCTGCATAACGGTTCTAGCACTGACCTTTTACCCAGTTATGTGCTGAATAAATGTTGATTGGTTTCTTTGAAACTAGCCTCATTTATAATGTATGAGGATTCTTGGTAAAATCCCCTGCACATGACGTACATAACAGGATTAACATACTCTGTACAAAAGTCATGGCTATCTTCATCCTAGGGCAACAGCGCTACTTTGCATGATTGCAATTATTGATTTAGGCTCATTTACATAATCGTACTCATAACATATTGATTGTGGTAGGAACGCCGGGGGAGATCATTGTGGTACAAAAGAACCGCACTTCACTAGGTAACTAGAGGAGACGCTTCCTCGCTGACACAAGACACTGAGATCCCTGCACGCTGAAGCTTCAACACCCAGCGGTCTGACATCCCTTGCGGGGTGTCCAACTCGTGACGAAGATGGGGTCCTTTATTCTCTCCCATCAGGGAGAGAATGCTAGAGGAATACATTTCATTACTGTCATGTTTATATGTCTGCATATTCACTGTTTTAGCACCATGGTAGAATTCTATCTTCTATTTACTCTATCAATGCTTGTAATCTTTTACATTTGCTTGTGTCTAATTGTCGCAGCAGACGTTTTATACTAGAATGACGCTGGTTAAATAAATCCTTATTGAAAACGTCCCCAACGTTTATTCTGTGTATCTCTCTGAGACTAAGTGAGCGTGAGTGACTGAACGAAAAGTACTGTACTGTTTCTACGATCCCTGAGGGGTCAAGGTCGTCATGTTCGATGGTTGCCAGAAACTATTCTGTGCTTGCTAAGGTTAAGGGGCTTATGGTGGCACTGTAGGCTTGCCGGCCTATAGGCTGACATATCCTGTGGGGGTGTCCGCAATCAGTCTAGACACCAATCCCTTAATTTATGTTGTCCAACAAATGCCCAGGTCCTATGTATTTTTAGGAATTACACAACACCCTGATACCTCTGACAGCCCGTAGCGTTACCCCACTGAGCTTCAAAAAAGTGACTAAGGGCCTGATTTAGATCTTGGCGGACGGGCTACTTTGTCACGACAGTGACAGATATCCCGTCTGCTGAAATATAAATCCTATAGGATCTAATAGGATTTATATTTTATTGGATGGGATATCAGTCACCATTTTGACGAGTAAACCGCCCGCCAGGTAGTTAATCAGGCCCAAAGTCTGGAGTAGAAATCTTGACCGGGCAAAGGCGCCAAAACTATCAGACTGACGAGAGAAGTTCCCTGGGAACTAAATTTACATTTCTCCTGCAGAGCTTCTCCTGCCAAAACCAATGGCTTCACTTCACCTATCCGACCGGATCGAGCCTGTTGCTTTGCTCAACTGAAGGATTGACTTCCAAGAAAAAGACTAAGTCCCCAGATAAAAACCTCTGACTGGGTTGAACCTGATTGGTATATATGACCTATGACCCATCGCAGTTGGCCTGAAATCACACCTAGGTCCCTGTCTACCATGATCATGGACTACCATTGGTGTTTTGTGGCTCTATTTTTACTTAAAAATTAAAAAATTCACATCTCTGGTTCCCATCATTGGATTTTTCTTCATTTCATGACATTTTGCTCATTAGAGCACTGGAATATTGAGAGCTTAATTGTAGTTATTGGAACTGCACAGACCTGTAATCACTGGTAAAGGCCCTCTGCAGTAAAGCTGCTGATGGATTTATATTCATGAAGTGGCTGTTCACACATATTACTTGAGGAACAGGCACGGCGACATAACCACTTGAATGCTGTAATTTTACACAACAGTGTAGAGATAGTGTTCGCTCAAGACTGGTGATTAGTAGTGCCACAACTAGAAAGCCGCAAGTAAATTAGATACTGTTTTAAATCCATCGACTTTAATCGTAAAAAGTCATAGCTAAGAATTTGTTTTATTGTGTATATTTCGATCCAGTTGGATAGTATTTAGAAGGATGAAAGACTGAGCAAGTCTGACAATGCTTACAATTCATACCTGCAAATTCAACAACGATCTAAACAGATTAACGGGCCTTGCCATTTCCTGTTTATGCAGCACATCACTTATGTTGCTTTGAATAAATTGAAAGTGTCAGTTTCAAGCTTTGCTGAACATCGTTCATGACAAGCTTCACTTACCTTGTACGATGTGAAACCAGAGTGTACTGCAATCTGTATGGATGATCAACACAGCAGTGGTCTCTATCCAATGTTATAAAATGCGCACGTCTTTGGTATGCCGCCTATGAGCTTAAAAGCAAACGCGTTTCTTAGGAACCTCACGTCTCTCCTGCCTCTACTGGTCAGATTTTTTTTATAGCCCAAAAAACAGAAATATGTCAGGTGAATATTTGAAATATTTTAATTGAGTCTCATTTACATTCAGTGACCGTGTAGGCGACTAGCAGTGCGCTACAGCCTCATGGCCCGTTGTGGCAGGTTAAATCGGTCATTAAAGACCCACTCCCTTGTGCTCGGGCCTTTCACACTAGAGCGGCTCTTTATTGGTCAGTATAGCCTGCAAAGACAGTCTATTAGTCTATATTAAATCCTTCTCCATTTTTAGGTCTCGCTGAGCCCCAGCGCTTGCGCTGGCTCTAAGAGACATTTTGTATGTGGGCATTTCAAAGTGCTGCTGGCTGGCCTAACGCTTTTGTTCACGCGATCGTGCACGCGTGCAGCCGGCCGCCAGCAGCACTTTGAAAACTCGTGCGTCATCGCGATCACTTTCGCTTTCAGAGCGATCGCGATGATGCACGCGCACACACAACTCCTGCTTCTCCCCCTCCCCCACCACATATTGCGTCTCCAGCCGCTCGCGCGCGGCCAACGCTTGTTTTATTTTTTCCCTCCGCCTGCCTTCTGATCTTCTGAATGCCCATTTTTGTCAGTTTCTCTTTTTTTTTTTTTTTTTTTTCTTTTTTATGTAGCCTCACTGTCTTTGTTTCTATCCGTGTCTCTCTAAAACCTTGCTGTCTCTTTCCATTGCTTCCGGTCCCCTGTGTTCGGTCTCTTTCTGGCTTCCTCCCAGCCGCTCTGCTTTCTTTCGCTCTGCTGCGCCTGCGGCAGTGCTGCTGTCACCTGGCACTGTTGAAAATGGCGAGCACATTATGATTGTTAACGCTGTGTACATTGATTGCTGTAGTGATTTTACGGATAGTTTGCATGTCATGAAGCCCACCGTAGCCTTCCCAGGGCTCCAGCATCCCACAACTCCTGTCAATGCTGCGACTCAGCGCTATTGATGCTGTCAGTATGAGCCACTGAAAATGGCAAACACATTCAGAATATTAGAAGTGCATTAATGCAGAATATAGAGCCCCACTCCTTCACTAATGTCACAAGGGCTACTGCAACAGTTTTTCAAATGCAGCAGAATTGTGATGAGCATACGTCTTTCTTCGTCACCCATTTTCAGGCGCAGGCCGTCTCCACCAGCTATGATTTCACCCATTCCATAGCTCTGCTGATTGTAAGAAAACACATTTTGTTCCTCATAAACTTTGCTGTTAAAGCCAACTACCACATTTTCCATTGAGTTAAAGAAATTCTCTCAGATCACCCCGCAGACATTCTAGTGTTTAAAGAAACCACTTTTTAATACAGATATACAGAGTACGAAGCAGTGTTAATACAAATTCTCATCAGTTCATTAGCATCGTGGCTAATACGCCTTCCAGCATTGAGTTATTTTACCTGCCCATGCTCATTGAGGGTTAAAGCAATCCAGGGGTATTTTCAGTTGGGCTTCATGACCATGACGATTGCAAAGATACCAATCATGTCACATTTTTATGTCCAACGCCCCTTGGAACATTTTGGAAGGTATCTGTGCTCTAAAACAAAATGTCTTCTAGATTTATGAAGGTGGTTCAAATTTGATGGCGGCTGCACCCAATCTGGGATTTATTCTTGTAAGGCCAAGTGTTCCAGATGTTGGGACAGATGTACAGAAATTCAAATCAGCAAAGATCTGCCTTTTTATTTATTGCCTCCCATTGCCTATGATTAGCCATAGGAGTCCCCCCGTTTCACCGTGTAGGACCTGGTTTGCTGGTCCCGAATCCAGTGTGCTTCCCGTAGTCTCTAGCTTCTGGCAGGACTGTAGCTTCACAATTTCACATTTTATGTGATCTTCCACCTTGAAGCATCTTGCCCTTCTAGACTGCCTAGCCCTAGCTTGTCTAGTCAGTTTATCTAGTTTAGTTACCTTCCTCTCTTGTCGCCTTTGGAAAGAATTTCCCTTCTAAAGAAATTGGGAACAAAGATTCCCTCTCAAAAGGAAATGGCATCTTAAAGGCAAAGCCTAGAAACTGATTTTATCTAGAATCTCTTGCATTGATATTTTGATGAAATTTTGGCTGTCGGTTAGGGACGTTTTTTAAATGTTTGTTATCTGGTTACTTTAAAGTAAGACTCCACTAAAGAAGGTGACCTTTTGCAACCGTTCATGCTCAAAGGACTACAAACTTCAGACATCAATATTTTCAAAATTGACAGGGCAACTTGTCATTTGATGGAATTAATGCATTTACCCAAATACGTACAGTATGACACCATCAATATTTAGTGTGCCTGATAGCAGACATTGGCGAGAAGAAGAAATGGATGGACATCCTCTGGGGAAATTCTTATATTTTGCCTCCACACACAAATTGGGGATGATCAGATCCAGAGAGTCACCAGGATATCGAGATACTCTCATAGAATAACAAGCATTTGCAATGCAATAGGTCTCGCATTTACGTGAGTTTGAGCTATTGACATTGCAAATGACAATGCCTTTTATTTTTGTTTCCGTTTAAAAAAAGAAAATAAAAGGCATTGTTATTTACAATGCCAATAACTTAAACTCACGTAAATGCGAGACCTATTGCATTGCAAATGCTTGTTATAAATTGGAGTGGGATTTTTATTGTGTTGTGTTTTTGACTTTTAACTGCTTTGGTACTTTTAAATGGTTTACACGTTTTCTTAAGTTTGTATGCTCTGTGCAATAACTACCAAGACTACAGCTCATATTTATATTAATGAAAACGTTAACTTACCCTATCAAGATAGTAACTCTATTACTTGTGGTAGACTACCCTCCAATCCCAATTAATAATTCACTGTTTTATATAATCTGTGCATACACTGATACCACGAAAATTCCCTTCAGTTGAGCCCTTATCACCACCATGGCACACAAAAACCATTCAGTCCATGTGCCTTCTACTGGGTATCACTGGAGCTATTGGATTAATGTCCTAGAATTTTGTTGGCCATGCCTGACCAAATGGTGACCACCCTTGGCAAGATGATGACCACTGTTGACATACAATCTAGATGAATGAGAATGCACGTTTTATTTTTGCTTGTTTGTAAAACTATTTTTATTTTGAAACCATATGTAACTAAAGACAGTGACAACCATCTCAATCGGCTTAAGCTTACAAAAGACATGTTGTATACATTGCAAGACATTCACTTCTTGACTTGTGTTATACAAACAAATGCAGCTTCTTATTTTAACAACAAACCTCCTCCTCCAATCGCAAGGACTCAACACAGTATTAGTATGTTCTCTCTGCGGTGTCCTCGGGTAGGCAGGAATTTTTAACTGGTGGACAGAGCATCCCTCTACTCTAGTTCCATCTCCCCCAGATCTTTGTCCATGTGTGCGGGCACCCTCTACTCTCGTAGTCCACCCTCTCTGCTTGATTACACCAGTCCATGTCGTTTGCCCATTCGTTAAACACAGGACACGACTCTGCCCCCCATTTGCGCGCCATGTTACGCTTAGCTATCATGAAGCCCAGTGTGGCCAAAGGTTTCTCTCCCATTGTTAGGTCCGTTTACCCCAGATGTTTTATAAGGCACTCTTGGGGTGATATCACCATGTCCTTGCCACATAATTGTTGCATGTGCGTGGCGATTTTGTTCCAGTTTTCTCCCATCTTGGGGCAGTTCCACCATAGATGTAAAAAGGTACCTTCTTGGCCACAATTTTTGGGACAAAGTGCAGAGTCAAGTCTGTTAATTTTAACTAGTGTGGTACATGTATAATATGTCCTATGGAGTAGTTTTAGTTGGATCAGCCTGAATCGAGACTGGATCGCCACCTCGCGGGGCGACGCGAGTGCCTCCAGCCAATTCGCGTCATCCAGCTTCCCCACGTCCTCCTCCCATCTGGATCGCAATTTCTCCAACGTACCCGGGGAATTATTCAAAATCTTCCGATAAGTTAGCACGATTGCCTTCTCACTTAGATAATCATCTAAGAGCCTATCTCCCAAAAGGGAAGAGGCCGGAAGATCTGTATCTCTCGGGATTGCTTGGTGCAACGCATGTCTAACTTGGAGGTGTCGGGAGCCAACTCGTAGTCTTTTTTTAAGGTCCACAAAGGGTTTAACCTCGCCCCCCACCCCCCCCCCCCCCCCCACCCACCCAGAGGTCCCCCACTTTGGAGAGACTAATCAAGTACCATTTATCAAAGCCCGGTTGGTTCGCCAGTAATCCCAGGCCTCTAGTATCTATTGCAGACTGGATGACAGCAAAATGTTTGCAGTTAAATGCTAGTAAATCTGAAATTCTACTGTTAGAGAGAGAGAGCAATCTGTGGTCAGAGCAGTGGTGGCCAGATGCATTGAGGTCAGCACCTCTGCCAAAAGAAGCAGTGAAAAACCTGGGGGTATGGATGGAGAGTTGGGTGTCTTTCGAAGCCCAATCTAAAGCGGTTGAGGGGGTTTGTGTTGGGCTTCTGCGCGGACTCAAGCCTCTTTTAGGTTTTTTGACACACATACCCACCAGACCATTATCCAAGCTACAATTCTGTCAAGATTGGATTATTGTAACTTCCTCTACCTAGGCGCTAATAAATCTGAGATCCAGCGCCTACAAAGGGTACAAAACTCTGTTCGCTCTCCCAAAATGTTGCTCAGTATTGAGCTTCTGCCTAAGCTACACTGGCTGCCAGTGGAAAAAAGAATCCAGTTAAAGACATTGTGCTTCGCTCACAAAATTCTGATCTGCTGGCACCGTATCTACCATGGCGGACATTATGCTCCGCCAACCAGTTTTTATCATGCACCCCCAGAGGGTCGCTCTTTCAAGGCATTGGCATCTGGACTCTGGAATTCTCTTCGGGTGTCTATCAGAGGCATGCAGAACCATTTAGCTTTTAGAAAGGCTATAAAAACCTGGTTATTCCCAATTTCATCGCACTTCCTTGCTGCTCCTCTTCAGTACAATGTGTTACCTGGGTAGTGCTGGGACGCCACATCGCTAGGACAGCCATTGCCTGTACAAATCTTTTAACATAACATCCCACAGTGGCATAGCTAAAGTTATCTTGTATTTCCAACCCAACGCGGTTGACGCTGTGTGCCATATGTTAGTCGTCGTTGATGTTGGGGTGTGGAGTGGTGCTGTTGCTTCCCGCCATAAATGGCTCCGAGGTATCCTCTTGGTCGCTTGTTATGCCTGTCCATATTGTAGGCTGGGTTGTTGTGGGCTACGTGTACCCATCTATTGACTACTACGAGTTGCGTTGCCCAATAGTAAAATTGTAGCCCGATCCCTCCCCCATCGTACCGACTCCTGGTCAGTTTGTTTAGTGCGTTCCGCGGATTACCTCCGTCCCAGTGGAGTGTCCTAAGCTCTGCTTCTACCGCCTTGAAGTATCTCCGGGAGACCAGGTATAGCGTATTTTGCAATACATATATAAAGCGGGGAAGCACCATCATCCTGCTTTGCCCAACAGTGACAAAGGTAATGTCCTCCAATGTCGCACGTCTTCTTGCAGATGGCGTAGCGGGGGGGGTCTAAATTTCGGCTATGGAACACTGTTGAGTCCCTGGCTACATAGATTCCTTAGTACCTAAATCCTTCTGTCACCACCCGGGCTGCACAATTTCTAGGAAGTCTCGGATTCACACCCCACAAAATATATATAAGAGATTTATCCAAATTGATGGTATACGCGAGTGCTTTTGGTATAGGGTGAAAATATGTAGCACTCTGTGTAAGAAGAGTAAGGTTTGGCCAAATAGAGGAGAATATCATCTGCGTGGAGGGAGATTCTACCCTCCCATTCTACCATCCACTTAAGTCCTCTGAAAAGTGGATTGCCCCCTATCCATACAGCTAGGGGCTCCAACACCAGGACAAATATTAGTGGGGACAGGGGGCGGCTCTGCCTAGTAACTCTGTGGAGTCTAAAAAATTGATGACCGTCCCCCGTTCACTGTCACTTGGCCAGGGGCTCAGAGTATAGCCTAACCCATGCCACGAAACCATCCCCAAAGCCCATCCTCTCAAGGACGGCAAATAGGAAGGGCCACTCTATCATTTTGAATGCTTTCCTAGCATCTAATGATATTACGACTGCCTCCTCCCTAATATTTCCGGCCCTTCCTAGCACTCCCTGGAGTCGTCTGAGGTTGAGCACTGTATTTCTATTTGGCATAGATCCTGACTGGTTAGGGTGAACTAATTTATGCATCAACAGGGTCCGGCGAGTCACCAGGATCTTGTCAAAGACCTTCACCTCTACGTTAAGCAGAGAGATCAGCCTGTATGTCGTCTGGAGGCTTGCCATCTTTATGAATCATGACAATCTTGGCGAGTCTTTGGTTCTCAGGTAGTTTCCCCACTTTGATACTTTCCTGAAATATTTTCAATAAATATGGTACCATTGTGGAGGCAGTCACCTTGTATAGTTCAATCGGCAGGCCATTGGGGCCCATTGCTTTCCCAGTTTTCAATGTCTTTGACACTTCGCTTTTTGTAAGCTCCAGCTTTAGACTGTCTCTATCCGACTTATCGAGGGAGGGTACATTGAGAGTGGACAGGAGTTCCCGCGCCTCAACCTGGGTAATTTGAGTTGATGACGTATACAGTTGTCAGCAGTAGGCTGCAAAGGTATCTGCAATTCCCTGCCTATCTCTGATCCGCTCCCCCACTTCTGAAGTGACTTTGAATACCCACCTTGAGGCCTGCTCCTGTCTGTCTAGCCATGCCAGTAATTTACTCGCTCCATCACCCACTTCGTAGTGTCAGTGAAAGGTCACCCGATAATGCGCTCTGGCTTGCTCCTCGGCTATCTCTCTATATTCCTTCTGCTAAATCTGTAGTCTATGTTGCCTGTCTGGGGTATTCGATCGCAGCAGTTCTGATTCCAGCTGCCTAATCTCTTCTTCTATTACTGTGAGCTGCCTTATCTTTTCCTTCTTGTGAGCGGAAATCAAGGAGACTCCCTGACCTCTGATTTACAGCCCTATAGGTCTCCCACAGGATTTGGTGTGAATCTACTGACCCCTTATTGTCTTCAAAATAATTAAGTGATGTTTTCAATAAGTCTTCTCTAATAGATGGAATTCTGAGATACCATGGATTAAGTGATATGTGAGTTCCCCAAAATGGGGGCGTGTCTCCATAGGTCACACTGATTGGAGAGTGATCAGAAATACCCCTTGGGAGGAGGGTTGTCTCCCAAAATTGAGACAGCTGATCTACCAACCCGAAAACATAGTCTATTCGAGACAGACTTCCATGCACACCTGAGTGGAAGGTGCATGGTCGGGTAGAGGGATTGCGTAAACGCCACACATCTACAATGCCAATTGCTGACAGGAACTCCGCCAGTGCTTTTTCTGAACTGTCTTTTTGCCTGATTGGCCAACGATCTACTTAGGGCTGCATTGCAATCCCCCAAATCAATAATTCACCATGTGGTTGTTTCACTAGATGAACACCCAACTCAGCCAGCGTGGTGGAAGGGAGCCATGGGGGATATATAGCGACACAATATGTAATGGCCTACCGCCCCAGTTCCCCGATAGCATCACAAAATGCCCGAATGGATCATGCGTCACAGCCAGAACCATAAACCGAAGGGACTTGGTTAATAACATACCCACCCCTCTTGAATGTCTGGTGTACCCCGCGTGTGCAGCTAGCTAATAGCCCCATCGGTTGAGTGCACAATAGGACATACCCTGTATATGAGATTCTTGCAGCAGGACAATTTCAGGTTCTCATCTCTTAATATATTGCAATACTACTCCCCTTTTAATTTTGTCCCCTAATCCATTTACATTCCTTGCAAGGATCATAAGCTGACTGGGGGCTATTCCTCTACTTATGGTATCTTGCATCTGGACTGTGTGGAGATATGATCAAGGGCATGACCGCCTCGTGGGGTTAAACAATATCCCCTGCACTGACTTGAGGGGATCGGTCAGTGGAGAACCCACTACACATTCCCGAGATAGTCAGGGTAGTGTCCTGTATTGTGTCTCTTGAGTGGTTGTGGTGTGTGGCCTGTGTATTGTCTTAGCTATCTGTGAAGCGTATCTACTGAACTGGAATTCACCAAGAACAAAACTATCCTACATCCCCCCCCTCCCTGCAATGTAGACGCAAAACTGCTCACCCCCCCAACTTTGCAGAGTGCCTGTAGTCCCTGTACCCCATTTCTCAGTAATGGGGAGTGTGACCAACCAACCTCCCATTCGCTAGAGCCCCCCCCCCCAAACATATAGTGAGTGTTACCTCAGCACATTGGTATAGTTACGATTAATTTGATCTCAAATCGACTCCATTGCAGTTCTCTGATCATTTCCGGGATCTTGTGTCACTTCAATCCGGAGTGTCCTTTCTCGTCAATAGGGTCACAGACAGTGTTGGGTGCCATTTTACTCTACTACTGGTCCTTGATTGATGGTGGCGTATGCATGTATCTCAGTCTCGGTTTGTATTGTTGCCAACCTGAGAGATCTGAACATTGAGCAGGTGCTGGCCCTCGGTAGATCGTCCATCAGCTATCTGTCTCTCCATTTCGTTTCCGTAACGGTTGGCGCCATTCCTTCTTACCCCTTCGTCGGCGGGAGTGGTTTCTGTTATCTACCGGCTTTCTCCAGCCGTCCAGGCAGTCCCACATCTCCTCGGGAAAGTCAAAGACCAAGTTTTCCCCTTTGCTACCACTCGGAGCTTGGCAGGAAAGAGCATCGTGTATTTCAGTTCTGTCTCACGCAGCTGTTTTTTAACTTCTAGACATTAACGCCTTAGATTCTGGACCTTGACCGTAAAATCCACAAAGAAGGTTATCGTGATGTGTTCATTGCGCAATGGAGGTGTGGAGCAGGCAGCTTGCAATATGGTATCTCGATATCTAAAATTAAAAATCCTCGCCAGTATGGGACGCAGTGGTGCACCCGGCTGCGGGGGACCCATGGTACTCGATGGGCACGCTCCACAGAAAAATAGTTAGAGAGGTGCCGGGGCTGCAAATGTTTTATCAGTTCCTCCACAAACAAATCAGTTAATGAGCCCTCTGCTTTCTCTGGTACTCCCAATATCTGAACATTGCTTCTACATGCGCACCCCTCATAGTCCGCTAGTTGCGCTTCAAGGGCAGTCGCTGTGGCCTGGAGCAGTTCCACATGTGTCTCAAGCTCTTTAGTAGTAGTATGGAGCGTGGTTATAGAGTCCTCAGTGGCTTTTACTCGGGATCCCAGATTTCAAAGGTCAGCGTGCATCAGCGATACCTCCAAGGCCACTGTGTTGATCTTGGTTTCAAGTGTTGAGCGAACTCCCTGAATGGCAACCATTAAGTCCCGTAATGTGGGACCGCCTTCTCCCGCTCCTGACTTCTGATGTGGTTCCTCTCCTTCTTCCACCAGGGTGTCCGTTTTGGGGTGGGTAGATTTATCCAATTTTATTTGGTACAATACCTTTGCACCTTTGTGGGTTGCCATTTTCTCCCTTCCTTTCGGTGGATAGGGGCCGTCTCCCTCGTCTCCCCTTGGTCACTTGCCTTGCTTTCGTCGTGCAACTGTTTTAGTGCAATGGCCAACCACCTTGGAGGTCTTACTTCCACTGTGCCTCCGTCACAGGGGTCAGTCTCTTGTGCCTCTGGCTCCCAACCGACCGGTCACACTTCTCTTGAGCGGCTGAAGGAACGCTGGTCTCAATACCAGACCAGCTAAAGCCTCTTTTGACTTGGGCCAGCATAGAGACTGTGTCTTTTATCCTCCATCTCCAACCTTAACATCAGCCCTGCTCATTTATTATTGGGGAAAGGAGTTTGCTTAACGGCTAGGGCGGTCGATCTTGAATCTGGTGAATTGGGTTTGAGTCTCGGCAATGACGCTGAACATCCTGTGATTCTAGGCAAATCACTTAATCTCCCCATGCCTAACAAAAATGAATGTGTCCTCATGTAACGCAACTGGTGCTATGTAAAGCGCTCTGATACCTGATTCAGGTCAAGTTCGCGCTATATAAAACTCTTTAAAATAAATTAAAATAAAATATTATCGACCTGGGTGGTTCAATACTGCCTGTGTACGAGCCCGTCTTGCAGGTCAGCTTCTAGGCTTGAGATCTCTGCTGTCGGTATTCAGGCCTATCATGAGCACACATCCAGTTCGTGCCTTACGCGCTGCTTCAGTAACTGCTTGTGATGTTGGGCCCTAGGCCCTCATGCTTGGGAAATGACTGACTCTGCACACATAGTTGGGGTAGTGGGTAATGGCCACGAGCATGTGCGCTCGGCCTTTTTATTGACCTCGTCACCTGACCCAGTGACGTAGGTGGTGGGTGGGTGTACAGTGTAATACATACAGTTGGAACACTAGAACGTGTCCATGCTCGGACACTACATTCCTCCCAATCTTTAATGACAAAACCCAAAGTCAAAATTCAACCTGTGGGAGAAAAAAAAAGATATACACATATACAATACAGTGACTAAACTTCTGCAGTCTCTTACGCCTCAGCTGCTTGGAGTCACAGATGACGTTCTTTCTGCCGTGGAGACAAACAGTTCGCTGTGGCACCAGCCATGGGTGCTCGATGGATCCAGTCTGTTGACGGCTCTGCCTTGAAGTTGTCCTCAGTCTTTTCTTCAACTTACTTCCGTGGCGACAAACGCAGTCGGAATTCTTGTGGTTCACCGCTAGATGTTGCCGTTCGTCTTTCAGTCCTGTCCTTTTCTTCGTCGGTGGCGTGTGTTCTGTTTTGGCAAAAGACGGATTGGTTGCAAGACACCCCTCTCACCATGATGCCCCTCTCGCAGGTGTTCCCCTGCCACGGGATATCCCCGAGGCCCTCTCTCTCGGACTTGTCCTGGGCTGGTTGTACTGTATAGTGTTACTCGCTCGCCGATCAGTGTGGGTGCAGAGGAGACAAGTCACACCTCCGATTCCACAGTCAGACCTGGAGGGTAGCTATTGGCTCCTGTCTTCGCACGCAATGTCTTCATCCTCCTGGGACCTTTGCTGGAGGGCGGCTGATGACCATCTCTCGTTGGGGGATGCTCTCTCACTGACATCCGTGAGGCCTTTGCCCCTGAGTCACCACGGCTGGCGTCGTCCAGTGACCGTGTGACCCCAAAGGTGGATGTTCCGAACGGTCCGGCCGGCTCACCTCTTCAGATCCCAGGTGTGCTGAAAGCACCGCCAAGCAGATGGTCTTCTCTCCGTGCCACGGATGTTCTCAGGACTTGCTCTCCATGCTCTGGCACTTGTCGCCTTCCTTATCTTCGAGGAGTGAGTAGTCTTGCCACACTCCTCTCTCTTTCCTCGGTTCTAATCTCCGTGAGGGTGTCGAGTCACTCTGACTTCTCTTCCCACTCTTAACAGTGGCCAACGTGCCACGGATCTATTTCCTTCTTCTCCTCTTGCAGTGGCAAACGTGCCACTCCGATCTCTTCTTTCTCCTTTGCTTGTGGTGGCAAACGTGCCACTCTGCTCTCTTCATCCCTTCGCTTCACGACCTACTCTGGACCGTTTCTGTTCTCCTTTTGGTCTGGCCAGGCTTCTCCATGCAGCGCGCGCACTCTGCACGTGTTCCCCCTGGTCTTGTCCTCATCCGAGGACACTCTCTCCATCTTCCTCAGCATTCCGAGTTAGGGTCGTGACCTTCTCTTCGTCTTCTCCTATTCACCAGCTACTTTGGTTGTTGAAGTTCGTGGGGGCCATGCTCTTGGTCCTCTTCGTTCTTGAAGTTCTTGGACCACTTGACGGTCCATTCTGCCGATCTCTGGCAGGATACCTTCGGTCTTTCCTCAGACCTCTTGTTCCGTGGTTTCACTGACCCATGCGTCGGTCACCTCCTTTTGCCCCCTGGCGGGTTGGCTTCTGTGGTGCGACCATTTGGCTGGTCAGCTTTACGAGGTGTGTCACATCATGTGACTACGTGTGTTTGCTGCCTTGTCAGGCGCTGGTGAGTGCTTCTCTTCGTACCGTCGCGGTACATCTTTAATGTAGCTTTGCTCCTCGCGCCGTGATCTCTTGATGTGGTGGCTTCTTGGCGCCACTGGGTGTGCCTCTGCATCCTTGCCCTTCAGTGTCGTTGGATACTTGCTGCGCGCATCTTCTTCCGTGTGGTTCCTCTCTTGTAGGCGCTGCTGTGTACCTTCCGCGTCCGGGGTACATCTGCGCTGAGTCCTTTGGCTCTCTCGAGGGGTCACTCCACTTGATGCGGCGACAGCGCGATCCTCGCTGGGATGGATGTGGCTTGACCCTTTTCCTTCTTCCTTGTCCTGCGGGTTCCCGTCGCTGTATCCCGTTACCTGCGGGTTACTTGCTTCCTGCACTTCTGTTGCATTCCTGCGCTTCTGGCACGTTCCTGCACCGTACCTCTTCAGTGATGTATCGCCACCGTCGCCTGGCCGCGTTCCAGTGCGCTCACCATCGCGCATTAGTCTGATCTTGCGGTACATGCCTTGCTGCCTCTTCTCCAGCCTTTCTATTCTTTTTTCCTGAAGCTGGTGCAATACTGCTCTCCTGCCACTAGATGGCAGTGCAGGGTATGCTTTTCCCTTCTCTCAGCAGCAGCCTTCTTTGCTGCCAGGACTTTCTGCCGTGTTGTCTTCTCTCTTTCCAGGCTTCACTCGGGCCGTGGAGGGGAGCTGGAGCTGGAGCCACAGCAGAGCATTTGGAAGTAGGACACGGGGCCAGACAGCAGGTGAGTCTCTTTTGCTTTTATTTATTTGAAGGCAGGGGGGGCACAGGCATTGTCAGTTAGCTGCAGAGTTCCAGGCATTACTTTGTGTGTGCACAAGTTGGGGGACACTGCTTCAGGGTCACGCTGGGTTTCCCAGCACATTTGGGACTTCTGGGGGCATGGTGGCAGTCAGTCAGTGCCGTCGCGCACTCAGTTTAAGTTTCTCTCGGCGGCGCTGGCCGCTTCCCTGCATTTTCATCCCGGTCGAGTCTTCCCGCCTCGGGGCACCTCGCGCTTCACCGCGCTCATTTTAAAATCACGCTTCGATGTGCCGCCGGTCACCCGCTGCCTTGCCCTTACCCTTCAGTTGTGTTCACTTATTGGCAGCGCTGGCCGCCTGCGGTCGTGTACCGCTGCCGCTGCGGGTGGGCTCCACTTTCACTTGGATTCCTCATGCCCTGCGGGCTGTCCCCTCAATCACACGCGGGGTGGGCTCCCGCTCGACACTTCCCTTTGTTTTTCTCACCCCGCCGCAGCAGCCTCGCCTTCCATACGCTGCGCGGCGGGATGGGTGCTAGCGTCGACGCTTTACTGCGGGTGGGCTCCGCTCTTACTTTCTGCTTCTTCCTCCCCCGCGGCAGGTCTCCTAGCTTCGCGGACCGCGCGGGGGGTTTTGCCGGTGCCGCTCCACCGCCGCCTCATGCGGTGACAGACCTCTTCTCCAGGCAGGCCACGCTTGGTTCTCTTTCCTCAGATGCGGGGTGAGCTCCCGCTCGGCTGCTTGAACCTCCTGGGGCCCTTCTCCCGCCCCGTGGGATATCGCGCGCAACAGGCACTCTGTGGCGGCCGATGCGGGTGGGCACCGATCGGTCCGCTCCTCTCCTCCTTCACCGGGCACGTGGTGGCCGATGCGGGTGGGCTCCGATCGGTCCGCTTTCCGGGCACTTCCCCTCACCGGGACTCACAGTGGCAGGTGCCTGAGGTGCGGGGTGTGCTCCCGGTCGCCACAGGACATGCTGCGGGCTCCGCTTCGCCCTGCAGGCTGCTCGGCGCGTCGCGCCTTCATGCAGAGTGGGGTGTCCTCACTGGGGCCCGTCCTCTCTCCCACTTGGTTTTCGTTGCGCAGATCGGGGCTGCACATGCGGGTTTAAGTACCCGCCTCGTCGCCAGTGTGATGTTGGGCCCTAGGCCCTCATGCTCGGGAAATGACTGACTCTGCACACATAGTTGGGGTAGTGGGTAATGGCCACGAGCACGTGCGCTCGGCCTTTTTATTGACCTCGTCACCTGACCCAGTGACGTAGGTGGTGGGTGGGTGTACAGTGTAATACATACAGTTGGAACACTAGAACCTGTCCATGCTCGGACACTACACTGCCCTCGTGCCAGTTCCATATTGTAATTTTCTCCGCGATTGCGGCTGCAGCGGATCGCGCCTGGCACCTCCTGCCGACACCTCCCCAATACCGAGGCGGCTCAAATCACTCTGCTTGGCACTCACCGGAGGGACTCCGCTTCCTGTTTACCTTCTACTCGGGACCGGTCGGTAAGTGTGGTGATCACCAGCTGCCCTCAATTGTCCGCACAGCCCGATAGTGCTCCCGGCGCACACCGCCTACTGGCCTCCTCGCTCAGAGCGGCTGCGTCTCCGTATGTGCGTCTCTTTGCTTGCTGGTGCTTAAGCCTACGGGACGCCGCTTTCACTTCTCCCCGATGCAGTGGGGGACTGGAGAATGCCGCTTTCTGTGTGCTCGCCTATCCCGCAGTCACTGCGGCCCACTTCGGCTTCAGGCCGCACTCGCGGACTGCGAGCTCCTGCACCGAATCTGTGCCCTCAAACTTTGTCAGAATTTCCTACGTGGAGCCAAGAACCTCCAGTTAGTGTAATGTGCAGTTACGGATATTTTAACGGATAATGTTGGGGGTATTAGCGGGTGCTCGTCGGAGCTTTCTCAAGGTGCGGCCATCTTGGTTGGCTGCTGGCCATGCCCCCCCAGGACAATGCAAGGTGTAACCCAATAAGACACTATAACAGGCAATGTGTGCCTATATCTCACCATGGACTAAGTAAATGCTTACATTTTCATGCTGTCAACCCGATACTTAGTACACAGTGTTTGCCTAAATCCTCATATTGAGCAAGATGTGCAATTATTCTGAGGAAAATAAAAATCTATGAGGCCTATGTGTCCCCATGTGCCCCCCCCAAACGCTTATATGCACATACATGTAACCTATGTATTTCCCCTCCATGGCCTTTCTATCATGATGCTTATGCTATAACGTGGCCTGCCATCATCCAGTCTCCCATGAGAGAAACGACAAATCTGTATTGAGGCCTACACGTTTTTCATCATGTTTTCCTGCATTTTCATGAAGCCCATGTTTATGGCTCAGCCAGAGCCGAAAAGAGGTTTCATGCCTCAGAACGCTCTGAAAGCTGCAGCTACGTCTCCTTGGCCTTGCACACTTGGGCCTCAGCCAAAGGGGCCCCGACCGAGGTACCGAGACAGTATTGAGCACGGTTATCTGCTTACTCTTACTGAAACCACATTCTTGCCTGGTGAAGGAGGAATGAACGCGACCCATCTGCAAGGAGGGAGCCCAGCCCTACTGTCTCTCTTTGTGAGATTGCAAAGCTCACGTCAGTAAAAAGCCCATAGCCCCCATGTAAGGCCTCTGCAGTAAATGAAGTAAATGAAGAAATAGATGCCACATCGGCTCTTGGTGATGAGCAACCTATGTCACAAATCAGTCCCTGCTCCAGACATCGGATATCAGATAATACAAGATGTGCTGGTCGTCCTGACACTGAAGGCCTCACTCACTGAAGGCCTCACTTCCAGACTTGTCCGGTTGCATAGCAACCCTCCCCACGTCAGTTACACGTCCTGCTCGAGTTGAGCACAAGTAAGGCAAAGTTCCAGTACAATTCCAGCAGATCACGCAACCCCCTCCAGGTATCCACCCACACATGACAAATTACCCATTATCATCAAGTGGACGCCCACATGGACGCCCACCTTCACGCCTACTTACACGCCCACATGCTCTTATCTCATTCTCTCTTGCTCTTTTGCTTACGTACAATTGAGAAATGTATATATACTGTACTCTGTGAATAATGTTTTGAGAATATTGAGAATACTTTTGAGTCCCTTTCCAGATCCTTTTTGGTGATGGTAATATTCTCCCTTTGACTCGAGTTATTGGAATAAAGCCCTTTATGAACCTGATACCACAGACTCAGCCTCTTGCTTTATGCATGATCTTATTTATATTTTAAAATTCTGAGAGCGTAATATTTTATTTACCACATAATGGCGCCCGAACAGTTACATCTCTTTCCCCACACGCCGGAGATGAAGGTCCAGTTTTGCCCCCTTCCATAGACGTGACGGACTTCAAGCGCGCACGTCGCGGGTCTTCCCGCCAACTCCCTCAGGCCAACGAAGGGGACAGACTGCGACCAGGCATCCATACGAGGCGGTGAGGAACGCAGATTGTCCTACCCAGAGCCCACCTGCGAGAGAGCTGTGTCCGAGGTATACAGAGGCCCACCAGAGTCCGAAGTTCCGAAGTATCCAAGTCACGAGTCGAGTCCAGTCCAGTCCAGTTTGGTCTAGTCCAGTTCAGTTCCGAGGCCTTCCGTTCCGTGCTACCCGGTGAGTACCGTTGCTGGGGAGGCAGTTAGACGTGCACATTAGGTTGTGCCGGTCAAGACGGGTTTGGGTACACAAATCCGGTCTGCACTGTTTCAGCAGTGTATCTGTACTGTTTAGCAGTATATCTAGTATGTCTTGCATATAATTCAGTATTCTCTAGTGTTAGTATTGTGTCAGTAACTAGTTTCCTATTAGTTATCATCGTTCGTTAAATGTTAAATGTTAAATGTTTTAATATGTTTTAAAAATTGTGGTATGAATGAGTGTTCATTATTGTGTTTATTGTAATTTATTGTGTTCAAAATCAAGTAGCAAAGTTTAAAGATGCCGTTCTTTTCAAAATTAAGACGGATCAAAACTAGAAAAGGGGTACTCGAGGAAGCTGTTCCCATTCCACCTAGGGACACTCCAGGGTACTTTATGTATCATAAGCATGGCTTAGATGCCGTATTATTTCTTGATTTATGGGTGGACTACACCAAGGATTTACCAGAAAGTCAGAGGTGGCCCGCAGCTGGGACCTGGGATGCAGATTGCATCATGAGAGTAGAAGAAGAATTATGGAAAAAGAAAGCCAGACAGTCACAGAAAGATGCCATTGATTTATGGCGTAAAGAATGGCATAGACGCACAGAGAAAGCGCTCAGAAAAGAAGAGAAAAGTAGGGAGGATTCAGACAAAGCCCGAGAAAACGTATTAGTTGAGGAAGGTATCCGAGTAAAAGCAGAACAAGTAGACAGACAACGAAACACTCTTATGAAAGAGAAAATGTAGACCAGCTCGGAAGGATGCCATTGAGTTTTGGCGCAAGGAGTCACATAGGAGGACAGAGTAAGTGTTTCACGAAGCAGAGAGAAGTAGACTGGAGTCTGGAAAAGCCAAGGAAAAGATGTTACAGGAGGAAGTGGAGCAGGTAAAATGAGCGCAGGCTGACAGAGAAAGAAATACTGACGTTGCTGGTATTTATCCCGTCCTTTCAGAGGACCTAGCAAGAGTGGCCCCAGTAGAAGGTCCAGTTAGGGTGCCACCGCAAGTACCACGATACATATAATAATGATATAGTAGCCCAAAGGTTCTTGAGCCTCCCACCAAACGAACAGCGCATAGCTGGTGTTTTCATGGTCCAACATTTGATTACGTTGTTAAAAGGGACTTGAGAGGGGTGTAGCTAGGGTAATAGCAACACCTGTGATTTGATGACACCCCTAATGTACAAAGTGTTAACGAAAAAATTATTAGTGAAAAGTTTAGCTTGAAAAAAAGAATTGTGGGTATTTCGAATTTGCAAATTGTTCAAGAATACAGGTTTGTGTTCTTGGTGGTCCAGTGAGCCAATGTGCTGGGTCAAGACGGTAAGATTATGACCCCCTGAGAGCAAATTGTATATAAAAATAATTTTTCAATTGGGCGAATTATTGCAGTTTTTATGGAATTGAGTAGTCTTTTTGTCTTTGACAGCTTCAGAGTGAGGAGAAGGTGGGGGCTGTGTAGAGCAGAATGTGATACAGAAATCGGAGACAGATTCTGACCTTGTAGCCAGTGTAGGTGGGGGCCGGTGAGAGGAGCAGAACAGAGGCACTGCTTAGAAAGCTTCTCTGACATCGCATCTGTGTAATGCCTGCAGCCGGAGAGCCTTGGGGGCCAGGAGTAGGAAAAACAAAAAAGTTGGCTGGCAGCCCAGGCTCAGGCCGCGCTGAGGGGCTATTTTTAGCTTCTCTGATAAGACAGGGCAGCTGAGAAATGTAAGTCGAGAAAGATTCCCTTGGTCTATTCTGTGCTAAACCAGTGCCCCGAGGAAATGTCTATGGAGAAGATTTGTTTTATTTTTTAGCAATTGTTATATTGCTTCTGGCCAGAAAGTAAAATGTTGCTCTTGCTTGGAATTTTAAGGGCTATATGCCTATATAAAAACGATTTTCAAATTCAGACATTTTTTAATTGTGGCCACAAGCTGCCACCAGTTGCATTGGATAAATGATCCAGTGGTTAAAAGTCTGTGAGGAGAGATGAGAGATGCGTCTTCGTCTGGGACATTAGGGTACATTGTGTTGACGAAGATGCATAGCTCATTTTTATAAAAGAAAACAAACAGGTTCGTGTGTTCTTCGTTTTTGATTATTATTGCTGATTCTGTGTGTCAGACTTGACACGGTGATTTCAGATGGGGGTGTATAGGGCAGGTAAATCAGTTATTGATTATAAGCCTGACAAATTAAGCAGGCCAGAATGTTCGCCTCTGAGCTGTAGGTACTGTAATTGCGCATCACTGCTCATTTATATATGTTAGTGTAATTGTCTATGCTTTCTGTGCTTGGTATACTGATGGCTTGGCATATGTATTTTATATATGTTTTGTTTTTGTGTTGTATTGACCAGTATGTTTGGCATTGATACAAGTTCTCCTGGGCGTCAAAGAGATGGACGTGACGACGTAAATCTTTGCGCAGCGCTTGGCTGGAACTTGTTCACAATTACTAAATTTCACAGACATGATATTTCCTTTATCATGCTGTCAAAATAGCAGACAACACGTTATCAGTGTATGTCTAATTGGTATTGGTGATGAATAAAAGAAGAAAATAGTTATGCAAGACTTAAATATCTATCACATGACTGCCTTTCTCTTATAGACAGGCAGCCTCGGTCATATGTTTCCAGATTGGACATTAAGGAACCATTATGATCTGTGCACTCGCATCTTACCTCTTGAAAGGCCTGTTTTAAATAAGGACTGCCACCCCAGAGTGACAAATGAGGCTCGGTATTTAGGGTAATGAGAAAATATCTGACAGGATTTCCTTTTTAAAGTTTGCTTTAGTAAGCTCATTCTTGTAAGTGGTGGCCCCAAAAGTTGACTTGTTTTTAAATTAGGCTGTTTTTTGTATAGGTGGAAATTATTGCAAAATGACTGATTTTTTTTAGCAGATGAATTATTAATTATCAACATTAACAACTGTTCTTAAACTTGGTTTTCCGAATATTTAGGTAATTTAGCATTCCTATTAGGGCCTCCTAGCATTAATATTGACTTCAGGTTGGTGTAGGTTCATGTAATAGGGACATTTGCATATGAGATGTCATTTGGCCAGCTTATGAGCTAACACAATGAGGTTTGTACATTAATTTGAAGGATTTCTCGCCGTTTCAAATACGCTGTGTATCTCCTATAATTTTGCTTACGCCCAGTAGCTACACACAGGGATTAATAGTGTTGACAAGACACAGGGTTTGATAGTGTTTGACAGCAGTGAAATCTGTTTCAGATTTCCTCCTGTCAAAAAGGGGGGGGAAGGAGGAGAATATTGGTTTTCTGCTGGCCCCTGAGGAGGTTCGCTTCCCGCTAGCCCCTTAAGAAATTAAGCCCCTTAGAAATTAGCCCCCTTAGAAATTAAGCCGAGGAAATAGGTATGGTGCTTTCCCCTTTTTCTCATGTTTTATTGTGATCTTTCAGGGGAATTAGTCCAAGCCCCTAATACAGCTTCTACTAAAGTCCTCCCTTGGACACAAGAACACACTGTGGCATTTGAAGAATTAAAGAGAGCTTTATGTCAAGCACCAGTTTTAGCAAACCCTGATTACAACAAATCGTTTATGCTTTTTGTGACAGAGCGGGATGGAACAGCACTATCTGTCCTAACACAAGATCATGCAGGAAAACACGAGCCCTGTGCTTATTTTTCTAGTACATTAGACCCAGTAGCACAGGCTTTGCCTGCGTGCCTAAAATCAGTTGCAGCAACGGCCTTAGCCATAAGACAAAGTGACTCGATAGTGCTGGGCCACCCTCTGACAGTACAAGTACCACACGCAGTAGAGGTTCTCTTGAACCGGACACAAACACAACACCTGACTGTAGCTAGACTGACAGGCTATGAGCCAACGTTATTTCAACCACACATAGAGATCAGACGATGCAACATACTGAATCCTGCTACCCTTTTGCCCTCCAGTACAGAAAGCGTTTCACCACACGACTGTGTTGAAGTAATACATACCGTGACTAAACCAAGACAAGACTTGACAGACGTTGCACTCCCAGACCCCGACCTAACACTATAAGTTGACGGCTCATGCATGAGGACAGGGGTGGGAGAATTAGTGGCAGCATATGCAGTGACTACTGATACTGTAATAATAGAGACTAAAAGAATAGACATATTGTCAGCACAAGCAGCTGAGCTCATCGCCCTGACACAAGCGTGCATAAGAGCTAAGCACCTGAGAGTAAACATTTACACCGATTCTGTGGCGAGAAAGAGGTTTCTTGACCTCTCATGGGGCCAAGATACAGCATGGCCCCCTTATTCAAGCCCTACTGGAAGCAATACATTTACCAACAGCCATAGCTATCCTAAAATGTAAAGCACATACTAGAGCCACAGATACCATTTCCCAAGGCAATGATCTGGCAGACCGAACAGCTAAACAGACAGCTCAGACCCCACTAGACATGACAAAATCACAGATACTATCACTGTCCAAAGCCATGACAGTTAGGGATCCTTCCAGGGATGTACAAGACATTCAGACACATGCTACTATGGACGAATTAAAGAAATGGTCGGAACAAGGAGGGGTACTGACTGTTCAGGGTTGGATGAATAAGGGCAAATACACATGGTTTCTTCCTGATTCGATGGTACAAGTGATTATAAATACCGCACATAGTCCTGCACACTTAGGAGAGAAAGCAATGATAGATAGCTTACAGAATATATGGTTCAACAAGCACCTGCGTGCAGCAGCGAAACAAAAGGTCAGAACATGTATGATCTGTTGCCAATTCAATACAGGTAAAGGCATTCCGATGGAACAAGGTGGATTCCATCCACCTGACCACCCTTTTGAAGTGCTCCAAATGGATTATATCCAAATAAACAGATGTAGAGGTTACAAATATGTCCTGGTACTAATGAAGCAGGTGTCCCTTCTGTTAGGGTATACCTGGAAATTCCATTGTGTGCGACATCCTGAAGCAGCAGGCCTTGTAGAAAGACATAATCAGACATTCAAAATTTGCGCAGACAAAGGTGTAGATTGGATGGTAGCCCTGCCGGTTGCCCTCTTTTACATGCGAATGGTGGCCCATTCTAGAACAAGCTTATCTCCCTATGAAGTGGTCTTTGGTAGACTACCAAATATGTGGGGCACTCCAATGCCTAAAAGATTACTGATGTTGATAGTAACATGCTGACAGATTACCTGGCTTCCTTGATGTCTGCACTACTCTCTTGTTGTTCGCAGGTTGCTGCCGCCTTCCCTGACAACACCCAGGTCAAAGAATACTCCATCGCTCCTGGATGGAAGGCGCCAAAGTCAGTGCTCTGGACCACGGGGACGGCCGTTAAAGTCAAAGGGCGGAAAGGATGGTTGCACCTTCACCACTCTTTTACAAAGGAAAGACTTTGAACACCATTTTCTAAGAGGAGACTCCCCAGCAGTTTCCACAAAGCTAAACTTAGATCTAAAAAGTCAGAACCCGTTTGATCAATTAAGTCCACTAGGTGGTGAAGCGGTTGAACATGTATTCTGGCTTGCATAAGATCTTGGACAATAACATTGATAAAAAAAGCAAGATAAAAAGCAAATACTGTAAAATATTACGTGGTAGATGTATAGTGACTGTAATTTTTCTATCTCTTCTGTGCATCACGATAATATGTATCAGCTTAATACTACATGCTATTTTTCCTCCTATTGCCTCACTCTTATACTCCTCCACTAATGATACCATCAAGCACACATTTAGTGATCTGCCATCCTATGAGTTATCATATCGACTTGCCTTACGCAACAATACCTTTATTCAGATACTGCACCATTCACATCAGACTAGCAATGCTACAGACTGCTGGGTCTGTGGCCGATTTCCCCCGTATCAGAAGGTAAAGGGAGTGTTGCCTCTTTTTCCTTTTCCGTTCTCCCATGATGGTTCTTACGGAGCATGGTTTGCCTTCATTACATCCATCAACGGTGATGCCAAAGAATACAAAGCAATAACAAGGCTCCACAAGATTGCCCAAAACATACATCAAGACCCAGGCACGTGGACATGGTCCGGTTGGCTCTGGGGATTAATATCGGCTTGGGGATGGAAAGTGTTGACCGTCTGTGGGTTGATACTATTAATGATATTCAGTTGTTGCCTATGTCTGCAGTGTGGCCTGGCCATTTGTGGCCTGTGTGCTACTGCATGTGTTCCACATCCCTATTTACAAAGCATTGAAAATGGAAAAATAATGCTGCAAGAACAGATCGACTGTCTCATGAAAATAGACGTTACATAGGGGGTTCACTAGGGTACAAGGAGGGAATGAGGAAAATAAAAATCTATGAGGCCTATGTGTCCCCATGTGCCCCCCCCAAACGCTTATATGCACATACATGTAACCTATGTATTTCCCCTCCATGGCCTTTCTATCATGATGCTTATGCTATAACGTGGCCTGCCATCATCCAGTCTCCCATGAGAGAAACGACAAATCTGTATTGAGGCCTACACGTTTTTCATCATGTTTTCCTGCATTTTCATGAAGCCCATGTTTATGGCTCAGCCAGAGCCGAAAAGAGGTTTCATGCCTCAGAACGCTCTGAAAGCTGCAGCTACGTCTCCTTGGCCTTGCACACTTGGGCCTCAGCCAAAGGGGCCCCGACCGAGGTACCGAGACAGTATTGAGCACGGTTATCTGCTTACTCTTACTGAAACCACATTCTTGCCTGGTGAAGGAGGAATGAACGCGACCCATCTGCAAGGAGGGAGCCCAGCCCTACTGTCTCTCTTTGTGAGATTGCAAAGCTCACGTCAGTAAAAAGCCCATAGCCCCCATGTAAGGCCTCTGCAGTAAATGAAGTAAATGAAGAAATAGATGCCACATCGGCTCTTGGTGATGAGCAACCTATGTCACAAATCAGTCCCTGCTCCAGACATCGGATATCAGATAATACAAGATGTGCTGGTCGTCCTGACACTGAAGGCCTCACTCACTGAAGGCCTCACTTCCAGACTTGTCCGGTTGCATAGCAACCCTCCCCACGTCAGTTACACGTCCTGCTCGAGTTGAGCACAAGTAAGGCAAAGTTCCAGTACAATTCCAGCAGATCACGCAACCCCCTCCAGGTATCCACCCACACATGACAAATTACCCATTATCATCAAGTGGACGCCCACATGGACGCCCACCTTCACGCCTACTTACACGCCCACATGCTCTTATCTCATTCTCTCTTGCTCTTTTGCTTACGTACAATTGAGAAATGTATATATACTGTACTCTGTGAATAATGTTTTGAGAATATTGAGAATACTTTTGAGTCCCTTTCCAGATCCTTTTTGGTGATGGTAATATTCTCCCTTTGACTCGAGTTATTGGAATAAAGCCCTTTATGAACCTGATACCACAGACTCAGCCTCTTGCTTTATGCATGATCTTATTTATATTTTAAAATTCTGAGAGCGTAATATTTTATTTACCACAATTCAACCTGAACCTTTCATGAGCATTATCAGTCCTCGTATATAAATGATTCGACTTTGAATGTGAAATAGCAAATTATAGGGAAATGAAATATAGAGGTGAAAGAAGATACTTTGCACATTTTGAAAAAGTATATAATGCCATATTGCATTTACGACAGATTGTTTTAAATGTCTGTAAATCCTATGGCTTCTTAATTTATTGGAGAAACTGTGATGCATACAACAGCGTGATTGCATTTTATTTTTCAAAATATCCTTGTTAGATGTCGCGTCAAAAATCCCGGGGAATATTTTATTAACGCCAATTTAGTACTTACTTTGTAAAAATAAAGAATGCCTGTGCCCAAAGCTCTGCTCCGGCGGTGTTATTAAAAATCGGTGCACAGAATACCAAAGCTGCATGGGGGTGAACTCACATGAGGCCTCTTTAACACTACTAGGTACTGCTGCCTCTTTAGCTCACTCTTGCTGGTCACTGCTTTCCTGCTTTGCACCCCTTTTTCTGTCTTCCTCTTTGCCTCCTTTTCCGTTATTTGTTTTCCCTATTGCTCATGATCAATATCTGATGAGGCAAACTAAGTGCGAGTCGCCAAAAATGAGTGCCGGTGGGCACCGCCTGCAAATACTGGTTCAAATTAAGCACTGGAGTAATGATAGAGATAGCTTGCGTTTTCCTCCCTCAACCCTTTGAGATGAGGCCTGATATTGGTGCGCTTGGGTACCTGAGAAGGACTGTTTCGATGCCCTGAAAGAACACCCTTATTGTGGGACATGCCCCCGCGGAGGTCTCTGTTTTCAACTTCAGGCATTGGGGAGTAAAGCTTACGGTTAGTCAGCGCGACTAACTTGAATTTAGTTTTGTCACATAGAACTTGAAATTGAAAAAAATCAGCGGCCAGCCGATATCCAATGCCTAATTTTGCCCAGGGTGGAAGGAAACTGACTCACCGGAGTAAACTGTTTTTCATTGTAAAGGGGGCTGGGGATCGATCTGTTAATTTGCTGTTGGCAAAATGCATTTAGGGGAGATTGAGAGCCACAGTTTATTGTAGCTGTAATAAAATTAGAGCTGCTTATTCAGGGTGGTTGAGCTTTTCTCTAACCAGGGAGAGCATTTCCTCTGCGTGCTTTTTAAAAGTCTCCAGAGTTATTAAGTACTGTTTCAAATAGACCCAATTTCCTGCTTATAAAAAAAATTAATAAAGAAAATATTGTTGTCAGAAAATGATTTAGCAAAAGTTTCACAATAACCTAACTGGTGGATTACACCCTTACTCGAGGTTAAAAATACCTCAGCTCTAAAGACCGCGCAGAGATATGGTCTCACACTTTAACACCCAACTAATTTTTCTCTCAAGGAGAGAAAAAAAATACAAACATTTGGGCCTATCAAATAACATTAGGGGGTCCAGGAATCGTTATTAATGGCATGTAAGGCCTACAATTGGTCACGCTAATATCCCTTCCAAGAGTTCGTAGCCAACAGGCCAGCAATCGTAGAAAATACCAAGAAACAAATTCATAGCCTGGAGAGATCATTTTCCATGTTTCTCCTCTGCTCAGTAATAGATTTCAGCTCCGACATGAGGGGCCGCGTACCTATGAATATCCATTCCCTTTTTAGGCCTCGCCTGAGACAGCGCTTTAGCGCTGCTCTCGCGAGAGCTTTTGTAAAAGGGGGATCTGGAAGTGCAAACGAGTGCTTTTCAGGCCTCCAAATACAGTGCATGTGCGCCGGGCGCGCGCACTATTTGGCAGCCTGAAAAGCACTGCCTGATCACGTTCGCGGCCGCTTTGATGTCCTCAGTGAGCCGCGCGTCCACTGAGGACATCAAAGCGGCCGCGCACACCATTTGCCACCCCCTTCCTGTTATTTCTAATAAGCTTTCCGGCGTGCGCGCTTGTATGTTTTTCAAACTTTGAGCGCGAGGCGCGCGTGCTTCTTCCTCTAGTTTTCCCCTTGTTATCACAGGCCTCTGTTATAGCCTATCACTTGTACATGTTGCTCTTTCTCATATCCCACCTTTAATTTGTGCTGCATCCTCTCGGACGCAGGCGTTCATTATCCCTCTCCTAGGTGAAACTATATTTAGCTGTAGTTGCCTCCTACAGTTTAAATGCCTGATTGATGTCCCTTTCTCAGCCCTTGCAGTTCTAGCTGTACCTCTCAGTTCCGTGTTAGATACCAATTGCTTCATTTCAGTTCCTCTGTTCAGTTGTTGCCTCTTCTCAGATCAATAGAACAATCATGTTTTACAAAAAGACCTCAAAACATGCAGTCACAAAGCTGAAATTTTGGCAGGCTAATACCAGAACTATTGGCTTTGCCAGTGCTTATGGGATATTGGTAAGTAACTTGCTTTAATACATGTATCCTTTTAGAGTGGAGTCTGAATGGACCTTCAGCTGGGCTGAGTGCAGTTTGCAGTTTATTGTCTACTGTCAGAGGTCAGGCTCATCATGTGGTACCCCGGGACTTTTTTGGCACGTCTGAACCCTTTCAGACCTCGTTTCACGGCCCTGGCAATGCATTTCCTGCAAACAATTGTATCTTCCCTGGCATGACCGCGCCTTATTTATAAATGTGACTGGCATTAGTATGAAACAGGCCATGACTTAGTCGACGTCATGAACAGGTTGAAAGAGATGCACATTAATAACTTGTTTTTATAGTGGCAATGCTGCGCTTTTAAATGCTACAAATAAGCGTTTTGATTGTATAAATTAATCAGTTTCCAGACCTCGGACGGATGGAAGGTTAACCTAGCTTTGCCAGCGTTCGAACTCTGACGTCCCTATACTCACTAAGTCAGTGACAGCTCTGGGGCTGAGTTTCTTTTAAACCGTGTAGGGGTTTGCTAAGTGACTGATTCACACGCAATGTAATATGAAATTTTTCCATCAGTGTCAATTGCCATTGTTCTTTTTTCTCGAACTTGAGAGCGTGTTAGGTGGTGGTTTGTGCTCCCGGCTTCAGGGCAGGCGGACAACAACTGGAAGCATAGTTTTTATGCGTATTAAAATAGAGGCATTGTTAAACGTATCCTCATTGAAATCAGACAGCAGATAAAATAATATCAGTATTTGGATGTTGGGTGTATCTAAGATTTATTGCTATATTTAGTTTTGATTGAAGTTAACAACGAGGTATCTTTTTCCAGCGCCATTTTAGCTCGCATATTGTTTGTCTCTGCGTAAAAAAGCCTGCTAGATCTGGGAACGATTCAACAAAAGCCAGGCTCTTTGTTATCTCAGAAGTGTGATAATTACTCCGTTAATTAGGAGAGAGGAAAGACCTCTTTGTGTCCCGAGGCAAATGGCTGCGCCAGAAGCCTACGCCACGGGAGGGACTCCGGCATTCCAACGGCAGGCTGCTTTGATCTGACTGACAGGAAGTGAGATGAAGGGGAGACTTTCCCCTTGAAAAACCTCTCCGTAGCCACATTGCTTGTAGGGGAAACACGACACAAGGCTTCAGAATACAGCAAGAAATTCTAGGAATTCCAGGATGTCATCATGGATGGTGAAAAGGGCAAAGGAGAGTCATATCTGATTAGTTGGGAAACTTGGAACATACAGCATATATGGGCCGACTTCCGCTATTTAATACAAATGTGCCACACGTCTTTTCTAGTAACTCATTTCATCTAACCTGAAGACGACGTAATACTTGCGTAAGTCCAGGCCGAACTGAAGATGTTTGCTAGAACTGGGAAAGGCTGTTTTGTGATTATGTTCCTCAGACAATTATCACTTTCTACTTTGGTTTATAAGTAAGAATAGCAACAACATCAACATTGGCCTAGCCAATAGGTCTCGCATTTGGGACTTTTGGCTTTGCCAATGCTTTATGACTGTGCTACATATCATTGGTCAAAATCATTTTTGCAGATGCTGTGCAACATGGCCAAAAAGAAACAAGCATTTGCAATGCAATAGGTCTTGCATTTACGCGAGTTTGAGGTATTGGCATTGTAAATGACAATGCCTTTTATTTATATTTTGGTTTTTAAAACATGAATAAAAGGCATTGTCATTTACATTGCCAATAACTTAAACTCGTGTAAATGCGAGACCTATTGCATTGCAAATGCTTGTTTTAGAAGGAATGGAACACTGCCAGCAAATTCTTCCTCCGAGGAATTCCACTCGGGGAGCTTGGTCAGTTCACCGTTCTGTTACTTTGACTAATCTGTGCAATCTTCGAATATGAAATACATGCCATGCAACGATGGTGCATGGCAGAGTTTGAGGTACATGACGAACACTGCCATCGACGATTAACTGAAGGGAAGTCAGGCGCCCCGGAGGGTGGGTCGGGAGGAGATCAACTTGCAAGTGGAAGGATGTTGATGACTCGTAGAATAAGACGGTGGACTCCTGCCTTTGTCTGGACTGTTCATTGGGTTTCAACACTTTTCCAATGCAACTGAGCAGCAACCAGTAAGAACGTCTGCAGAGCCTGAGAAACGTAGAGCAATGTGTTACCTAGGTAGAATGTAAACCAGAGTACAGACAGGCCCAGGAGTATACCATGTTATAATATTTCATCCCAGCGGCGGACCCGATGCCTCAACGCGAGTCTTGGTTTTCAAAACATACTTATGTGACTGAAAATGCACATTCAGAAAAAATTTGGAGTATGCTTCCCTGTTAGTGCGCCGACACGCCGGTTAGTGAGCAGGAAGAAATGTAGGACCACGCGGTTCCAGTAAGTTCAGAACATGACCCCAGGGCCTTGCCACTGGGAGTTCTGGGCTTGACAACAGAACATGCAAATATGTGCATTATTTTCTCCTATAAATTGTACAATCGCACAAAACATTAAAACTGTGGATTTCCAGGAGACAGCAAAGGGTCTTGTCGTGCTTTAGGATGGAGTAGTGTTCAGACTTTTTTAAATAGACTTGGTGATTTCGTGAGTTGTATCTCAAATACGAGTTACTATTTTTTTTAAGCAAAAATCCCAACTCTGTTTAAAAGAAGTAGACCATTATTAAAGAACAAGTTACTTGCCTTCAAGAACGCCTTATCTGGTATACTATCCAGCCACATATTCCTTACCTTAGAACAGTGATGAAAACAAGTTGCTTACGTTCAGTAACGCCTTCTCTGGTATAGACCATTCAGCTGCAGACTCCTTACCTTAGAATTATCCCCAGGCATTTGACTGGTTCCAGAAATTTATTTCGTGAGTAGTACCCCTGTGCGCCCCAGTAGGTGGCGTCGTTCAGATCCACGTGGCATAGTTGGTCTCATCTGCACCGAAGTGACGCTTGCTGTGCCTATATAGATGCCACCCAGGCACACTGTCATCAGTTACTTTTTGTGACTTTCCATGCCAGACACGTAGAGCCACAAAGTACACTGACCACCTGTGTAGAAAACTAAAGCCCTGAAAGGGGAAAGTCCTGTCCCTAGAAAACCTACCGCAGGGAGGGTGGGTGGGTCAATAAGGAATATGCAGCTCAACAGAGTCACTACCACATAAGGCGTTACCGAAGGTAAGTAACTTCTTCATCTGATTGAGACTTCTAGCTGCAGATTTCTTACCTTAGAATAGATACCGAAGCAATACCTCCCAGAGGTGGGTCTCCAGACCAATTTCACACAAGGAAATCCTGCAGGATCGAACGGGTAAAATGCCTATCTCTATGGACCTAACTGTCCAGGCAATAGTGTTTGGTAAACGCGTGCAAGAAGCCCACATCGCTGCCTGGCATATATCCAGGACCCGAACTACACGTGCTAACGCAGTGGTTGCAGCTTTAGTACTAGTGGAATGAGCACGTGACACCCCCCCCCCCCCCCTCCCCCCCCAAGAGGTTGCTTTTTAGCCGATGTGTAGCATATTTGGCTACAGAGCATGATCAATCGTGACAATGTCCTCTTTCGTACAGCCCATCCTTTCTTCGCCTGACATACCGCACAACATCGCTGTTTTTGGGTCCAGACGGTGCAGTTACTCCTTTTCTTTGGGGTAATGAGGCGGAGAGTACAAAGTAGGCAGAGTGATGGATTGGCCTTCGTGAAATGGAGTGACCACTTTTGGAAGAAAGGAAGCTCTTGTACGAAGCACCAGTTAGTCTGGGTAGATGTTAAGATAAGGAGGCTTAGATGACAAGGCCTGAAGCTCACTGACCCTCCAGACAGACGTTATGGTCATTAGAAAGGCCATCTTGATGGTAAAGAGCCTGAGTGAACAACTGTGCAGAGTCTCAAAGTGTGCACACATAAGGAAAGTGAGAACAAGATTGAGGACCCACTGGGGCATAATATCAGGGGGAAGGTGGAAACAAATATAGTAAACCTTACAGAAACCTACTTACAATAGGGGGTTTGAAGAGGGATGGCTGATCGGTCAACTGCAGAAAAGGTGAAATGGCAGAGAGATAGCTTTTATAGTGCCTAGAGCACAGCCCTTCTGGTCAAGGGAAAGGTTGAAAAGGAGAACCTGAGAAAGGGGGGCAAAAAGGGGATCAATTTGTCTTTTCTGTAAAACATGCCTCAAATTTTCCCCAACAGCAGGCATAAACTGTCTTGATGGAGGGATGCCTGGCTGCCAAGATAACATAACAGATTTCCTTCAGGAAGGTCGAAAACCATCAACTGTCACAGCTCAATGTCAATGCAAGAAGGGGGTGCGTTGACAGGTTAGGGTGGAGAACACAACTCTGCTGCTGCGACAGAAGATCTTCCAGAAAGAGCAGCCTGATCGGGGGACTGATGGCCATGCTTAAGCTCAGGATACTAGACTGTGCCCAATCTGGAGCCACAAGGATGACTTCGGACAGGTCATTCCTGATCTTCTTGAGAACTGTGGGCAGGAGCGGTATGGGTTGAAAGGCATACAGGAGGCCTAAGCTCCAATCGAGATGGAAAGTGTCTCGGAGCAAGAGCCGCTTTAGAAATTCCATGAAGTAGAACTGCTAAAATTGTGCATTCTCACTGGTGACAAACAGATCTAACCCAGCCTCTCACCACTCTTGAACGAGACCTTGCACCACCTCCGGATGGAGACCCTAATCATGATCATGGATGCATCTCTGGCTGAGTTTCTCCGCTCTAACATTCAGAGAACCTGCCAGATGTTGAAACACCAGGGATATGTCCTGCTGTTCCAAACATGTCCAGAGATGCAGATCCTCTTGACAAAGGGTCCACAACTCCACACCGCCCTGTTTATTGCAGAAACACATGGCGGCAGTGTTGTCCATGAACACTTGCACCAGCCTTCCCTGGATGGAGGGTAGAAAGACTTTCAATGCCAATTGGATTGCTCAAAACTCCAACAGGTTGATGTGGAGCCCAGATTCTGCCTGAGACAAGAGCCCTCTAATCTCCACCTCTCCCAGATGACAGCCCCAATCCAAGAGTGACACATTTGTCACTACTGTGAGATCTGGTTGGGGAAAGGAGAGAGGTCTGCCGCTGACCCAATTGCGATTTGTTAGCCACCACTGCAGATCTTTCGCAGTTCCAGCCAAGATCTGGAGCGTGTCTGAAAGATTCCTCTGATGCTGCGCCCGCTAGAACTTCAAGTGCCACTGCAGAGCCCACATATGCCAACGGGCATGTTTTACCAACAGGATGCAGGAGGCCATGAGGCCCAGCAGCCTCAGAGTCTGTCTCGCCGAAATCCAGGATAGAGGCTGAAACATTGGTATCACAGCCTGAATATCCTGGACTCGCTGTTCGGGAGGATAGGCCCAAAACTGCCGTGTCCAGAACAGCTTTGATGAAAGGGAGTATCTGAGGGAGAGTCAGGTGTAACTTTGGCTCATTAGCAGTGAACCCCAGCAAATGCAGGAGGTCTGCCATAGTCTGGAGGTGGGAGGTGACGGCCTGGGGCACACCCATCTTCAACGATCAGTTGTCACGCTAGAGAAAGATTGGCACCCCTGATCTCTGCAGATGAGCTGCAAACACTGCTATTACCTTGGGAAACACCCGAGGGGCGCTGGTGAGGCCAAAGGGTAGCAGAACAAACTGAAAATGATCATGGCCCACCTTGAACCGCAGGTAACACCTGTGGGCCGGCAGGACGGGAATATGGAAATATGCACCCTGCAAGTCCAATGCTACCATCCAGTCTCCTGGGTCCAGGGCAGATAAGACTTGAGCAAGAGTGAGCATTTTAAACTACTCTTGAGGAATAAGTTGAGAGAGCACAGGTCAAGGATATGATGAAGGCCCCCGTCCTTCTTGACCACAAGAAAGTAGCAGGAATAACAACCACAACACACTTCTGGCGTCAGGACTTTCTCTATGGCTCCTTTGGCCAAAATAGCCGTCACTTCCTGTAGAAGAGACAGGTGGTCCTCCATCAGCCTGTCGTACCTAGGTGGCATGGAGAGAGGGGTTGTTTAGAAGAGGAGGCAGTAGCCCCTTCAAACAATCTCCAAAACCCACCTGTCTGATGTTATGGACTGCCAGTGGGACAGGTGGGACAGGTGATGGCAAATCCAGCCACCCACTACGTGCCCATGATGGTAAAGTGGCATACAAGGAGGGTTTGGAGACTGCAGCTGCTGGGGAGGGGAGAAGGCTGGGGGGTGGGAGGGATTGACTGACTCGACCGCTGGCCACCCGACTCACGGGGCCCGTAGGTGCAGTGTACATGTCCACGCAGAGGCTGGAAGGTTTACGCGCCGCAGTAGCTGGTACAGTCTTTAAAGCACTCCAGTGCCGAATGCGCCTCGTCTCCATAGAGAAGGGAGCCATCAAAGGCCATGTCCAGAAGTGAATTATGAACATCCCCAGAAAAGCCAGAAGTTTTCAACTTGGGTTCTACGGCCACTGTCAATAAAACCGCTCTGCCTAGTGAATCAGTGGTGTTTAGTCCACATCTAATGGTGAACTTAGCGGCATCCCTCCCGTCTGCAGTCTCCGGGACCATTGGCAGCACCTGCACAACCGTATCCCACAGGGCGTGAGAATAGCTTCTCGCAAGTAATGCAGTGTTCACCAACCGCAATGCTAGACTGCTGAAGAAAACATTTTCTTACCTAAATTGTCCTGGGATTCCCAATCCAGCAGAGTGGTTCTGATTGTGCCAGGCTTTACATGTGAAGTGGAGGCTTAGACCACCATGCTCTCCAGGGTGGGGTATTCTGTGTGGAATTTGGGGTCCCCTGGAGTGGGGTGGTAGGCAATTGTCCTGTTCACAGGAGCCCCTGTGTTGGCCTTGGACCAGGTCCCAAGCAGGACATCAGTTAGTGCTTAATTGAATAGGAGAAACGGTTTGGTAGAGGACACTCCTGGTTGAAGGACTTCCATCAAGACCTTAATCTTGACTGCCACAGAGGGCAAACTAAGGTCTCGGACCTAAGCTGCTTTCCACACCACCAAAGTAAATGAAGCGCTCTCCTCCGTAGCATGTCAGTATCTGGTGAAGTGTCCAGTCCACTGGTTTCACCCAGATCCTCACACCAGTCCAAGGATTCATAAGGCTGGTATTCTTCAGGGTTCCGTAACCTGTCCCATTCTTTCCCAAGTAATAGCCCATTGGAATAGGGCTCAAGCCTAGGCCTGGAAGGCATGGCTCCAGTAGGCATCGAGCAATGACCCCCCGTCTACATTTCAGAATCTGGAATGTAAAGCATCGGCCTCAGGACCGGCGCCGGGGAAGGTTGACATGGCACAACCAGTGCTGATCCAGATCCATCAGTGGTTCCCTGGGGCTCGACTGGTGCCAGGGTGGATCCAGTATGGGCCTCTTCCACTCCGTAGGGTCCAAAGGCATGCTAGAGGAAACAGGCCTCACAAATAGAAGGCGCATGGCTTTATAAAACTCTTTAAGCTGAGTGGGGGATTGCTCTGGGTCCTGGAAACATGGGGAGGTGAGGAACAGTCTCAGGCGCTGACTCAACTGCAGAGCCATATTAATAATAATGGGGCGACCCGGTGTCCCTCAGAACCTGGGTATTAATGTTAGACAAAAGACAAATGGTTCTGTCGGGATGTATGCAATTGCTTAGAACATTGTTTGTAAACTCAAAGGTAAATTACTTTATTAGAAGAGCATAGGACAATGGGTCCCACAAGAAATTACTTCACACACAGAGAAACACACACACAATAGAATATGATAATCAATAGTATATTCTGAATAAGTATTAAATACTCAAGGCTGTCACAGTTGCACATTCAATTGTGTCAGAAAAACATTGAGTGACTATGGTGAACAAAGTGACATGTAGTGAATAAGTGATATAAACAGTACACTATATACAAAACAAATACATGTGAAATAGATGAGGGGGAGGAATTTTAGGCGAAGGTTTCGTCCTATCTCTTTTTGCACATGAACTACAAGATCCAAAGATAAATTAAATCGTGATCATGAGGGCTGTGTGGACATATATGGCATGTCGACGTTTCGACCACGAAAGTTGCGCAATAATTGGAGTGCGTCAGGGCAGGTCTTCTTCAGGACAATGGGAGGATGGGTGGACAGCCAAGAAAGCAGATGTCTCCAGAACTGATCGGAACTGCTGCCGTATGGACGGGATTTATTTTCGCTAAGCAAGCCTGAATCGTTCGGCTACCTCTTGAGACCCCAACCGGCTGGTGGAAGTCCATCGAAATTTTAAATAAGGCTCCAACCGACTGGTGGAGGACCTCCTTGTCCAAAACGTGACACATTACCCAAAACGAATTTCTGATTCCATTTTTGGAGACGTCTGCTTTCTTGTCCACCCATCCTCCCATTGTCCTGAAGGAGACCCGCCCTGACGCACTCTAATTATTGCGCAACTTTCGTGGTCGAAACGTCGACATGCCATATATGTCCACACAGCCCTCATGATCACGATTTAATTTATCTTTGTATCTTGTAGTTCATGTGCAAAAAGAGAGAGGACGAAACCTTCGCCTAAAATTCCCCTTCCCCTCATCTATTTCACATGTATTTGTTTTGTATTGTGAGAGGGCCCCGTACCTGCCCCTGCCCACATCATCCCAACAAACCAGGGAACAGACCTTACCTGGGGAAAACAGCCTCATGGACTCCCGCAGCATGGCTGCAACATTCCGAACACTGGCCCTGCCCCCTGACGCTCGGACCAGGCCGGGCCGTGACGCATCCATGACGAACGCGGAAGTGGGAAGGACTAAACCCGGATGTACTTCTCCGTCACAGGTGAAAAGGGGCACCAAAACTGAAAATGGGCGCACATGTGCCGGAGTGGAGGAAGAAAGGAGCGGAGCGGCGTGGAGAGGAGAAGGGGTGGAGCAGAGCGGAGAAGGAGAGGCGCGGAGAGAGCGAGGAGAGGCGGAGTAGCGAAGAAGAAGAAGCCCAGGACGAGACCTGGTGCAAGGACTGGTGGACCCCACAGGAGGAGTCTGGAGAGCGGCCGCAACTCGGGAGAGTTGCGGCGGGGCCGGTGAGTGGCTGAGATACGGGGAAAACAGGACAGGGCAGCGGGTGGTTTAGAGAGGGGTAACGGGGGTGGAGGGTGGTTAAAGGAATAATATTTTGTTTCTCTATCTCTCGTGTTTCGGTCTTCTTCCTTTGGGTTTTTTTCCCCTTCCTCAAGTTACCACCCTCCTAAGAGAGCACACCCATATAGCAAAGGAAGGTTCTGGTGGTCGGGTCTGATCTCCTTCTAACTGCTGCCAGGCACAGTAACGTCTAGGCAATCCTTCTATACAACCCCCTCCCCTTTTTCTCACAAACCCCTGCACTAGCCAGTAAGATATACGCCCTGCACATTCCCTAAGCGCCAACCGGGTGTTGTGATGGACCTTTGGTCGCCTATGGGCGAGACAAGTCAGAGTCCCTGACGGCTTCTTGGTTTTTTTGTGTCTCACATGAGCCTCCCTGGGAGAACCACACCGCCCATCCCAGAAACGCCATTCACCGAAGAGGACAGTCCAGACACAGCGGAACAAGAAAAGACCCGAAGACTTCACCAAGACTCCCTGAGACCCGCACCGGCAGGCCCTCTTCCTACCTTGTTAATAAAAAGACACCAACTGGCTCATTATATACAGCCTCCGCGTCTGTTTGTTCGGTCTGCCGTCCCACATGAATATAGTGTACTGTTTATATCACTTATTCACTACATGTCACTTTGTTCACCATAGTCACTCAATGTTTTTCTGACACAATTGAATGTGCAACTGTGACAGGCTTAAGTATTTAATACTTATTCAGAATATACTATTGATTATCATATTCTATTGTGTGTGTTTTTCTCTGTGTGTGAAGTAATTTCTTGTGGGACCCATTGTCCTATGCTCTTCTAAAAAAGTAATTTACCTTTGAATTTACAAACAATGTTCTAAGCATTTGCATACATCCCGACAGAACCATTTGTCTTTTGTCAACTGCAGAGCTAGGCTTAGAGTGACGCTTCCTTGTCTCATCGGCCGACGGACAAGGTGAAGTTACAGCACGCTTCAACAACTTCTTTTCGTGGGACTGAGACTTAGCCGAATGGCTCGACTACTTGGAATGCCATGACGACGATCTCGGACTCTGCGGGACCTTCCTCTCGACCAGGACCCCGATCATCGTGGCATTACTTCCAGGAGGTAAGGGATCGCTCCCTCAAGGCCTTCGAAAGTATGGCGTGGCAGTCGGGACAGGCCTTTGGATCAGGGTCTCATTCGAGGCGTCAGAGGCAAGCATGGTGCGGGTTTGTCACCAACATCTGTGACGGGCACCGCAGGGCTTGAAACTGGCCTTCTTAGATGACATTTCTGCCATACCAGAAGATAAGACCTCAAAAAAAGACTTCAACAAAAAGTCAAAAAGGTGTTAGTCAAAAAGGGACTAAGGGGTAGCTCTTCTCAGATCTATGCTGACTGGCGCGAAAAAAACGGACATCAGCACGTCTGGGTGGCACTTATATAGACACAGCAAACATAACTTCTGGTGAGGATGACGCCACCCAGAGCTGAGCGACAAAACCTATTGGCGCAGGGGTACTGCTCATGAAAAAAATGTCCGGATCCAGTCGGACATCTGGGAATGATTTTAAGGTAAAGAATCTGTAGCTAGAAGTCCCTATCAGATACTTAAAGGGTGCTCAGGGGGTGCTTGCGGCCCTCCTGACCTTCACATGCGGTCCCCTTCAAACAGCATAACTGGGCTGCTGTTTACTTAAGAGAACACTAACATTCAGATGTGAAACAAATGGCAAGCATGTATGCATGTGCTACCTGAAGTAAAAGAAAGCAAAGAAGGTGTCCCACACTCCTTCACTTTTAAAGACCTACAACAAACGTGAAAAATATGAATAAAGTCTCTTCAAAATTCAACAAGTGCATTTAATTAGGATGCAGAAGCGTTTTACCTAAGTAAATCAGATTATATCAGTGCAATGGGTAGTATTTTTTTGAAAGTGGTAATTTAAAAAAATCAACTAGAACTATTCATCCTTTCCCACACCTAGACAACAAGGCCAATAGTGAAAAAAGAGGCTAGTCAGTTGCCAGATGAACCCCTCTGGGTCACCTGGGTTATTATAAATGGACAACATTATAGTTCAGTAAACCAAACACAAGAGAAGGCTTTGCACAGCGCACATCCAGAACTCATGTATTTCAAAGTAGTATTGTATGTGATAACGAAGAAAAAGGAGACAAAGCAAAATAAAACAATTGCCTAGGATCACACAATTTGACCAAGTGAGGAAGCCGGGATTGTTCCCAGGATTTCTGGTTTCAGATTGTGCACGTCTATTGCATTCCACTTTAATAATCAAGTAACTTCTTTTTTACTCTTCTCTCTCCTATTGTAACAATTGCAAGCAGAGAAGACTCACCTTGACGTGTTGTAGACCCACTGGGGCATAATAAACGGAGTAGGGGGAAACAAATGGCGAAGGCGCTTGAGGAACCGTGTCACAACAGTTGACTTGAAATGGAAGGGTTCATCCGGCCACCGCACAAATGCCTATATGGTAGAAAGGTACCCTATAACTGAGCCCAAAGCAAGGCCTTGTGAGCGAGGGACAATGCAAACAAAAGGGCTACGGACATAGGTGCAGACAGAGGAGTAATCAGTTTTACAGTACACCAAGCAACAAATCTGTCCCATCAGAATGCATATACAGTCTTTGTTGAGGGACGCCTGGTTGGCAAGATGACATCACATGCTTCAGGAGGCAGATCGAATACACTCAGCTGTCGCCACTCAATCTCCATGCAAGCAGGTGGGGAGTGCATAGGTTGAGGTGGAGAACCCTACACTGCAAAAGGAGATTCTCCTGAAAAGACAGTCTGAAAGGAGAACTGAGAATCATGCTCAGGAGTTCAGGATACCATACTCTCTGTGTCTAATCCAGAACCACTAAGATGACCTGGGCCTGTTTGGTCCTGATCTTCTTCAGACCTTGGCTCATGGTGGTTTCAGTGGAGAAGCATACAGGAGTCCTGAGCTCCACAAGAGATTAAATGGGTCCCGAGCATGAGCCACTTTGTAAATCTCAATGAGCAGAAGTGCTGTCAATACGCATTCTCAGCGGTGGCGAAGAGATCTAACCAATGCTCCCCCCAATTGTAAAAGAGGCCTCCAGGGGAAAACGCCATTTATGATCTGTGAGGCATCGGGGGCTGAGTTCGCCCACCCTGGCGTTTAGGGATCCCACATGGTGCTGTACGACCATGAAATTGTCCTGACGTTTCCACCATGTACAGAGGTGTAGAGCCTCCTAGCACAGGGTCCAGGACCCCACTCCACCTTGTATCTTGATGGTGATGTTGTCCATGAACCCCTGAACCAGCTGCCCCTTGATGGATGGGAGGAAGGCTTTCAATGCCAAGCGTATCGCTCTCAACTCGAACACGTTGATGTGGAGCTGAGACTTCACTGGCAACCAGAGTCCTCTGATCTCCACCTCTCCCAGATGGTCGCCCCAAACCAGAAGTAACGTATCTGGGACCACAGTGAGCTCCGGGTGGGGAAGGGAAAGGGGTAAAGGTCTGTTGCTGACTTAATCTTGTTTCATCAGCCACCATTGCAGGTCTTTTGCAGTTCCCTCCAATATCTGAAGCAGATCGGAGAGAGTCCTCTGCTGCTGAGTCAGCTAGAACTTCAGGTCCCACTGCAGAGCCATGAATATGTCAACAGCCATGCTTTACCAGCAGAATGCAGGAGGCAATGAGACCCTGTAGTCTCAAGTCAGTGCACGGGGCCTGTAATGCTTCAGTGGCAAAAGTATTGTGCTACTTAAAAGGTTCCTCAGCAGCCGTGATACATTCGACTTTCAGATTGATCTCTAACTGGAGTTACCTCATGCTGAACAGTCAAGTTTGTTGTGGAATGAAACCGAGGGTAGCCTACCTGGTGAAGGTTTCTTCTATTTTTGTACTGTTAGGGAGAATACACTTTGGTCTTTGATTAATCTTACCAATGTGCGTTTTGATGCCCTGAGCAAACTGGAAGCCTTACTGGTTCAAGAAGAAGTGGTCTTAACTTCTGCTAAGGAGACATTTGCTCTTCAGGTTGCAAGGTCCTCTTCAGAGATACAGGCACTACTCCGCAATAACTTCCTAAGACTTTTTGGAGAGCTGGTGCATCGTCTTTTAACATGTCTAGTACAAAGGGAATAGCGCATTTTTTCAAAAAATATAGGCTCTGGGTATTTTACACCAGCTCGGATCACCTGGTGAAATGCGACTTTTAAACACTCCGTGCTAGGAAGTACCTTTAGAGGTCGTCTGCTGGTCCTGTTCCCGATTGTCGGAACTGTGATTAAAATTTTTCTGCTCCACAATGGATGTTCCATTTTGAGAGCAAATGGAGCTAGCACTACCACTTTGGCCAAAGTGGCTTCACTGCGTACAGCTCATGTTTGGTTGTCTGTTGTGCACTTTCGAGTGTGCCTTGGATTTATGCCTGGGATCACAACTGGTTGAGTCTTCGGACATAAATGTACTGATGGACCCCTTAAAGGCCCATTTGTATAGCTGTCCACTGCCTATTCAGTTGCTCCAAGCAGCATTCTATGACCCTTCCTGGGATGCCTCGGCTTCTGGTGAATTGGATCTTGGCTCAGGTTTGGCGGGACTACTGAGAGCTGTAGTCACTCCCTCGGCGGCTGCTGTGGGGGTTAGATGGGAACACATTTGCTCTATAAACCCGTACGAGGTGTGCCTCTGGTATCGTTGTCTTCAAATGCTGGGAACAGAAATCTTTCATCCAACATTCGGCTATTCCGTTTGTTAAGAACGTTTGATTCGGCCTGTTTTTTACATCCTTGTTTTTAAATTGGTTTTTGCTTTTTCCTTTTCTTTCAGATGGCTTTCGTTGTGCTTTTGGCTTCTAAATCGCACGATTGCCTTTTGAATAGTTTTTTGCTTGATTTTAGGGCTGCATTCTATATTTGCATATGCTAATGCACTTTTTAGCCATATCTTTCTAATTTATTTTAGATAGCTTTTTAGTCGATTTATGTTCGTGGATTGGTTGTCCTGTGTCCCAGTAAGGCCTAGAAAGAAACATTGGCATTTTTCATTCACACTGGTGTTTTTCCGAAATTTGCTTTTAGTTTCACACAATGCCTTTTGACAAACCTTTGAGTCCATTAAAGAGCGGATTAGTTTCCATGAAACTATACTTACTTACAAAATCAGCTTTGTAAGAACACTATCATGATACCTCGACATCACGTACAAGGTCTATACACACATTGTGCAAATGTGATTGTTTTTCATCCATCCAGCGACGCAGATATCCATAGTACATCAACAATGGCAGGCTGACTAGAATCTGGGCCCAAGCCAAGGATGCTTTCTGTTATAAATAAACCAGTATTTCTGGGTATAAGCAGAGGAGTACTTGCTGTAATTTTGAAAGGTCACTACATCCTGAAACCTCAGCCAAGCAGTTAGCAGATCCCTCAATGAGGGATTTCCAACTCATGACCACGACGGGGACCTACATTCGTTCCCTTCAGGTAATGGGTTGGATCATCTGATGGTGGATTTATGGGAGAACACATACATACAACCTAGACATTTAGGTAAGGGGATTTACAGTAGGTGTGTGTGTATGTATGTATATATATATATATATATATATATATATATATATTAATTACCTACTGGCGGTCGCCAGTAGGTAGTTATAGTTAGGACCCTGTTTCCATAGGAAATCCGCAACATTCTATTTTGAATAACTTTGGCGCCGGTCGACGAATCCTCGCGGGGGGTCCCAAAACGCGTTTTTCCCATGCATTTTTCCATAGGACCTTTAGACAGGGCTACAGCCCGAACGGCTGAACAGAATTACTAGAAATTTGGCAGAGAGGTAGTCCTCAGGTCAAGGAAGTGCCTTTTGTAGGTTTGGTGTAAATCTGTTCAGTAGATTCTGAGAAAATAGCCTTTAAATCAATATATATATCTGAGCCAGCTTACGGTACGCTTACCGTAAGCTTACCGTACGCGTACGGTGGCGTGCGCGAGCGCGATTCTGATTGGCTGTTACATCTAAGTAAACATTCGAATCGGTCGAAACCAGGAAGCGGCGGCCGCCATTTTCTCTCTCGCACTCTGAGGGGGGGGCTGTAAACAAAGGCAAAAAACATATAAAGGGGCTGTTTAGACAGCGCCCATGCACATAGCCATGTTAGTTGAGTCCTCAAAGATCCCCCAAGGCCAAAAACGGTAAATTTTTATTGTTTGAAAATTTCGCCGATTACGCTTACCGTACGCGTACGGTGCGCTTACGCTAAAAATTTTAATTAAAAAAAAAAAAACACTCTCTGTGCATGGCATATTATTGTCATCACTTACAAATTAAATTTAATAGATTACCTATCACAAGGAAGCGCATAATATGTCCTCCATGTGCGCACGGTGCGTAACGTGGGCACGCGGTGCGCGTAGCGCACTGCGTGCCCACCTTGCGTGTACGGCACTAACTGCGTAAAGCGTCATCAGCAGTGCATTGCGGGGGCACGAGTTATAGTTAGCTGAACTAACTATAACTGGGGAATTTCTAGGGTTTTGTACGAGGGAAATGTCCAGCTAACTATAACACCCCTGAAACCTATGGTTTTTTCAGTGAATTTCAAAGGTTTTTTAAATGCTAATTCCTATCTATAACTTATCTCTGAAGATATCATGTTTAATGATTTTGATTGGATTTGTATATTTTTCAAATTCAGTGTGTCAATTTCATTAATTACATTTTTTTTTAAATACTTTTTTATCACCATTTTTTAAACTTATTTTTTCAATTAATTCTTTTAAAAATTAAAAAATATAATTTGAACTTAATGGGTTTTTCAAACATATATTTTTTCAATATTTTTCAAAATATTTTTTTAACTATATGTTAACTTTATTTTATATATTTTTTTCAATGTTTTTGGATCCGCGCACCCTATGCGCACCGTTCTCGATCCCTACGTGATAGCATCCGCGCATCGTATGCATCGGGTACGTGGTTAGTGCGCGATTCCAATGCGACCGGTACACGACTCCCAGCCTATACGCGACACGTTCGATGTACGTAACGCGACGTTTACGCGCTTCCGCGATGCGTCATCTGCGTCTATGACGCGATAGGTGCGCGGATCCAGCGAAGTAGTTAACATTTAAAAAAACATATTTATGTATTTCATGTGAATATTAATTGAAGACAAACTCTTAACTAGTCTTAAAAGTAATATATTTTTACATCTAATCCTATAATTTTTTTTTAATTAAATTTCGCGGATGCGTGCTGGGTGCGTGCTACGTAAGCGCAGGGTGCACGGATCCCATGTGACCTGCAAAAAGAGATTTGATTGGTTCATTACACTTCCTCTTCTAACTATTGAAAGACCCCACCCATTTCAATCATTCTTCTTTGACCTTCTTTAGAGGACCATCTCTTTGGAGAGAAGAAGATTTTTTAGACTAAGTTTACACTTAGCTCTAACTTTTTTCAACCAAAAATGGCTTCAGGGCAGCAGGCATCACCTGCATCTCCTCATATTTCTGGGGCTGAATTTTTGGAGGAGGCACCACCCAAAGAACGTTTTTCTTCAGTGGTGTGGAAATTTTTTACTTTTCCCGAGGGGCAGAATAAGACCAATGCCACCTTGGTCATGTGCAAGATTTGCAAAAGAGTCCTGTCGCGAGGGGATCCTAACAAGAAAAACTTGTGCGGCACGGCAAGTATGATGAAGCACATGAGGACCCTTCATCCAAACAATCTTGCGCGAGAAGAGTGCCGACTGATGAGAAACACTCCTGCTCCTGCGCCTTCCACCTCATCGCAGCCGAGCACATCAAGAGTGCATCCATCAGCCCAAACCTTGGACATCCGTCCTCAATTTCAATTTTTAAAAGTGCTCTGCACTAAGTGCAATGCGACTTTGTGATATGGGGAGCAGTCGATCGATCTGATCTGCCGCCGGCAAGAAAGTCACATTTGCTAGTTTATTTTTATTGATCCCTGAAGTTCATGGCTTGGTTTCTCCTGTTTTTTTTCTGAAAAACCAAAAAAATCACAAAATTGTTAGAAAAACCAAAAAAAAAAATATAAAAGAAAAAAAAAGTTCTTGTAAGAACTACCTTTCCTGGTTTCAAAAAAGAGCTAAATTTCTTTGTTAGTGTGTGAAAGTTTAGATGAATGTATGTGTAGTACGTAATTGACTGAATGAATGCATTAGTAGCGTATGGTGAATGTATAAATGCAGAACTATGAGGAAGTGCTGCAGCATCACACAGTAACCTCTTTAACTACAGTGTGCTGTAGTACTTCCGAAGCACAGGGATGCAACATATGTACATAAATATGTTGCAAATCTATGCTTCTCTCTGCAACGCTGCTTAAACTGCAGCCATGTGGTGACACAGAAACCCTTGCACCATAGTGCAAAGATATCTGTGTCATGTGCTGTTTGTTTTTCAGCAGGAAGACACACCTTCCTGCACAAAAACAATGAGAAAATGCATTTTCTACTTCAATGTATGCTGAACATTTCAGCATGCATTGAAGATATAAAAATGTGGAGAAATGAAAACAATTCTCCTTGTTGTGCTTTCCTACACCAATTTTAGAATGGTGCAGCATTCACACACATCGAGATTCATGATTTCTGATAAATCTAGACATGTGTCTTGTTCTATGAGTATTCAGTGCAATCATGCACAACAACACTTGTAGAACACCCTTTCAACGCAAAGTGGTGTGCATAATGAGGTTGTATTTACATGGAGTATAAAAAGTGCACAGAGTGCCTTTTCCTCTCTTTGTAAATATGAAAGAGTGTCTTGCGCAATAACTATGTTACAAAAAGTGACATATTTCCGTTTTTTAAAATTCCTTGCGAATGATAGAAGGTAAGCACAGAGTTTTGTCTGCAAAGATGTTCAAAGAAGAATGATTGAAATAATTGCGGTCCTTCAATAGCTAAAATAGGAAATATTATGAACCCCTCAAATCTCTTTTTTTGCAGGTCACATGATATCTGATTATGGTCAGATTTCAAAATTACATAGGTATAAACAGAGTGTTTTTAGAAACATGTTTCAACTTTGTAGCTTCTTGCATACCTCCTCATTCTGCATATTGAGAATTAGTTAAACTTACCTTCACAGTAATGGGAATAAAAAATGGTACACATTTTTTCACATTTTCATTCCAATCTAAATTCATAAAAATTACTTATTTTAAAATTTGAATCTGTGAAAGAAAAGAAAAAAAAAATTATAACATGTAATAGCATAATTTCCACAAAGTAATTTTTTTGCTGTTCTCAGAATATATAAAATTTTACTAAAAATAGTGTTTTCAATCATGCTCATCACTTAACAGCGGGCAAAACAAAGATTGTTAAAAAAAACCCAACATGCTATTCTCAAAAAAAAAACAAGATACAAATCAAAGATATATAAAATGCGTACAGCTAACAAAATTTTATAAGTTTAACTTACAAAAACTGTAAATGTTGTCGCTTTAAAATATTCACCGAATCTAAGGATGAATTTTTGGAGGATGCACCACGCCCACAACGTTTTCCTTCAGTGGTGTGGAAATTTTCTACTTTTCTCGAGGGGCAAACAAAGACCAATGCCACCTTCGTCACGCGCAAGATTTGCAAAAGAGTTCTGTTACGAGGGGATCCTAACAAAAAATACTCTTGCGGCACGGCAAGTATGATGAAACACCTAAGCACCCTTCATCCAAACAATCTTGCACAAGAAGAGTGCAAACAGATGAGAAACACTCCTGTTCTGTATCTTTAAAAAAGAATCACAAATAAATGTATATTAATAACTTTCAAATTTATACTATTCCATTACTGTACAAACACATTTTATATAAAAACTGACTAAGAAACTATAGCCCTGAACCACAAGTGTGACAATGGTTAAAACACTACATGCATAGTGCATACTACTTTGAAGCAGTTCATGCCCTAAGGCCTACCTCACTAAAAGACTACATGCTTACTGACTGAATGATTACAGTACTATAAGGAGACACACTGGATGAGTGACAGGGTGTTTGCTAGAAGTGTATGAATACTAACTAGGGAATTGAAGGTGTGAAAGACAACTGTGTAGGTGATTAGAGGACTGCATCCATACTGCATAGGCATTTAAAGCAGTCCATGTGCTAAGGCCTTGCTCACTCCATGACTACTTGGGTACTGACTGAATGATTAGAGTACAGCAAGGAGAGTGCCTAGGTGAATTTATAAGTGGTAGGCTTTTCGCACAGGGAATGGACTAGTACTTGGTACTGAATGGGTCACTAGAGGAGTGCAAAGGGAGTGACAGGATGTTTGCTGGACTGTATGGATACTGACTAGGGAATTGAAAGTGTGAAAGACAAGTGTCTAGGTGGTTAGAAGACTGCCTACATAGTGGATAGGGGTTAGAAGCAGTCCATGTGCTATGGCCTGGCTCAGTGCATGAATACTTAGGCACTGACTAAATGATTAGAGTACTGCAAAGATAGTATCTTGGTGAATTTATAAGTGTTTGGGTTTTGGCACAGTGAATGGATTAGTACATGATGCTGAATGGGTCACTAGAGGACTGCAAAGGGAGTTACAGGGTGTTTCCTGGAAGTGTATGGATACTGACTAGCGAATTGAAAATGTGAAAGACAAGTGTATAGTATGTTAGACTGCATGCATACTGCATAGACATTTGAAACAATCTATGTGGTAATGTATGGTTCACAACATGAGTACTTGGAAACTGACTAAATCATCAGACTACTGCTAGGTTAGTGCCTGGGTAAAACTTTTAAATTTTCAGTTCTGGCACAGTGAAGAGAATAGTACATGGTACTGCACTTTAGTGTCAAACCCTGACTCATTTTATCAATGCATACGCAAAGAATAGCTTCTAATGCTACTAAAACTTGACAACATGACAGGTTTTAAAAGAGTTATCTGTCAGCAAATACATGATGTTACCAAATGCTTCTCTCACAGTGGTTCCCAAATGCACACAGACTCCGTGTGATTCTAGACAACAACCACTATACCTAGGAGTTTACCAAAACCTTCACTACTGTGGAAGTGGTAAGGGAACTGCACACAATCTACATATTTCAGGACTGCACTTTTGTGTCAAAGCCTGACTCATTTAATCAAAGCATAAGCAAAAACTGCCGTCTAATGCTACTAAAACTTGACAACAAGACAGGTTTTAAAACAGTTATCTGTCAGCAAATACACAATATTACCACATACTTCTCTCATAGTGGTTCCCAAATGCACATAGACTCACAGTGTGATTCTAGACAAACGACACTATCCATTGCACTATACCAAAACACATTTCTTCATCTAGAAGAAGTACTACATTTTAGTATAGAAACATAACATAACTCATTTCACAAATTCATAAACAATGACTGGTTTCTAATTCTACCAAATTATAAAAACAGCACAGTTATCTGTCTGCAAACACATGAAAAACACAAATGCTTATCACAGAATGATTTCTACATGCACACACACTGTCAATAAGATTGTAGAGAAAAAAAGTACTCCCTACACTTTAGCAGGAGAAATACATTAGTCTGTTTAAAATCAAAATACTCTACATACATCCTCTCACAATTAAATAACTCGCCTTTCAAGTTGTTTTGTAGATTTAAAAGTATATCAGTCACACACCAGACTTTCTTTTACAGAATCTCTGCACTGTGCATCTCTCAGCAAAAACAAAAAATGGAAAAGTTTCCCTTTCATTTTCCACACATATACATGTAAACATCAAATCACAATCCTTCACACATACACTCAAAAGCAAACACACATTTCTATTGGTTAAACATTTCAACCCTTTCCACCTGAAATACATTTCAACCCTTCCCCCAATCTGCCTTCTGCCTCTTACCATAGAAACAGGTCATGAAACACTGCACTGAGCACACAGGTCACAAGTTCAGCACACCATGTTGCTAAACAAGACAGGAAGTGTGCTGGACTTTTCAACATATCAGCTTATCATATATAATGTTCCTTACAATCTGTTTTTGTTAACCAATAAGAATCATACCTTTAACAAACAGAAATATACACCCTACCTTTCAGTGTAGAAAGTAGTCATACAACCAATGATTTCTTGTCTTTTTTTTAAAATAAAATATCGTGGATCCGCGCACCCAACGCAAGAGAATCCGTGCACCCAACGCGATAGGATGCGCGCACCGTGCGTGCATTTCGCTGTTTTTTTATTAAAAAAAGGGGGGCCCCAGGGGGTCCTTCTGGGCCCCCCTAAGCATCTCTAGAGGGTCAGAGTATTTCCATTCTGCCCCCTTTATATGTTTTACACACTTATTCCCTTGCTTCTTCAGCCTCGCTTCTACCGAGGCAGAAAATGGCCACCAACAGTTCCTGGTTTCGAATGTAGACAGACACTCGACAGCCAATTAGCATTCAGCGCGCGATCGGGAGGGTGCGCGCTTGGTTCGGGGAGGGTGCGCTTACGGTGCGGGTAGGGTCCGCGGATCCTCCCCGGCCATAGATATTTATGTACTTTTAACTCTAAGTTTCTCAGGAACTACTGAACGGATTCACACCATTTATGCAAAAGGCACGAGTCTGAACTAAGGACTATCTCTTTGCCAAATTTGGTGTCATTCCGTTCAGCGGTTCGGGCTGTAGCTGCGTCAACAGATCCTATGGTAAATTGAATGGGGAAAACGCGTTTTGGGACCCCCTTTTTTTTTTCTCAGCCCCCGTTTTCCCCATGCATTTTCCCATAGGACCTTTAGTCGAAGGTACAGCCCGAACGGCTGAACAGAATTACTTGAAATTTGGCAAAGAGGTAGTCCTCAGGTCAGGCATGTGCCTTTTGCATATATGGTGTAAATTCGTTCAGTAGTTCCTGAGAAAATCAAGAGTAAAATCATATATATATCTGGGCGGAGCCTAACCACACATCTCATTGTGAGATCTGATTGGCTGTCAGCACTTCATCCAAGAAGTGTTGGCAGCCATCTTGGGACCAATATACATGATAACACCTCATTAAAAAGCATTGCAGTTAATAGAAGGTTTTAAGACTTTAGTTACATTATAAATCATTTGTTGATGGTACCATACTCATTTTAGGAATTGTGGTATGTTCTAAGGTGATTTTACCATGTGAAAAAGCCTTCTGCTGGGATATCATGAATCATGTTTGAGAGAACTATTTTCACATGCTTTTCCCACAGAGGTTTGGAAGGTGATCTATAAGCTAAACTGAGAGCATATTTTCTGTAAATTCACATTATCTTTCTCAGTCATGTGAGAATGAAGTCTGACATTCTCAGTAAAACATGTACATCCAACAAGGGCAGAGACTGTCAGTTGATTCCTTTGTGTTCTACTGCAGCTTCCCAGAGTGTTCCAAAGAACAGCTAGAGCGCTAACAGTCTTACTTATGACAAAAGTATGGCACACCTGAAGCCATCTTGATTGGAATAAAGTGGTAACATTTAAAACATTTAATTTAAAAATGAACAAAATGTGAGGGTTCATTTTGCCATAGAATGTATGATTAGTGCTGCAGAAAGAAAAATTAGGGCACATTTTGAGTGACTTCTCAAATCCTCTTTTATTTCATAAAAGAATTCTGACATGCAGACTGAAACATGCACTTTCAATACCAGCAGCAGACTTCCCTGGTGTGCAGTAGCTTTACTACAGTGATCTAATAAGCAACTAGAGTGCTAACATTCTGAATTTATGGCAAATGTGTGACACATCTGAATGCCTTCTTGATGGAATCAAAGTAATCTCCCAAAATGGCCACCAGAGACAAAAGAGCCCCAATGTAGCCCAAATATCACCCAGAATGTCCCAGAGTGTTCTAACTAACAACTAGAGCGCTAACAGTCTTACTTATGACAAAAGTATGGCACACCTGAAGCCATCTTGATTGGAATAAAGTGGTAACACTTAAAACATTTAATTTACAAAGGAACAAAATGAGGGGGTTCATTTTGCCATAGAAATTATGATTAGTTCTGCAGAAAGGAAAATTAGGGCACATTTTGACTTCTCAAATCCTCTTCTATTTCATGACATGCAGGCTGAAACATGCACTTTGAATACCAACAGCAGGCTTCCCTGGTGAGCAGTAGTTTTACTACAGTGATCTAATGAGCAACTAGAGTGCTAACATTCAGAATTTATGCCAAATGTGTGACTCCTCTGAATGCCTTCTTGATGGATCCAAAATAAAAAACTGAAAGTATTCCCACTGAGGAGACTGCAGTAAATAAGGAAATTAGCCCAATGACAGAATGTCCCAGAGTGTTCTTAAGAACAACTAGAGCGCTTACTGTCTTACTTATGACAAAAGTATGGAACACCTGAAGCCATCTTGATTGGAATTAACTGGTAACACTTAAAACATTTAATTTAAAAAGAAACACAATGAGGGGGTTTATTTTGCCATAGAAATTATGATTAGTGCTGAAGAAAGAAAAATTAGGGCACATTTTGAGTGACTTCTCAAATCCTCTTCTATTTCATTAAAACAATTCTGATATGCAGACTGAAACATGCACTTTTAATACCAGCAGCAGACTTCCGTGGTGAGCAGTAGCTTTACTACAGTGATCTAATGAGCAACTAGAGTGCTAACATTCAGAATTTATGGCAAATGTGTGACATATCTGAATACCTTCTTGATGGAATCAAAGTAAAAAACTGAAAGCATTTCCTACTGAAGAGACTGCAGTAAATGAGGAAATTAGGAAACTTCATAAAAAATAAATCTCCCAAGATGGCCACCAGAGACAAAAGAGCCCAAATGCAGCACAAAGATCACCCAGATGTAGCCCACATGTAGCCCAATGACAGAAGTGTGCAAAACACTTATTTTTTGTGTATTTGCAGTTTTATATAGTGCAGACTTGTCAGGTATTGGAGTGCTTTACACACGAGCATTGGTTACATCACACAAGATCAAATTCATTTTGGTTGTAGACATGGGGAGATTAAATGATTTGACCAGAATCACAGAATGTTGAGCTGAAGCAGATACTCCAATCTGGTTCCCCAGTGGCAAAGTCTGCAGCTCTGGAAGTAACACCACATCCTCTCCCCTAGGTGCAACATTTAATCAAGTGGTCAACTGGATAAAAAAACAAAGATTACAAATAATTTAAAAGTTCTTTGTCGCTATTTGAAAACTCAGAACGTATGTCCTCATTTTAGTTTTTTAGAGCACTAACCATAATTTTGATGCAAATAAGACCCTCTCATATATGTAATTTCTAAAGGAAATGCTCTAGGCATTACAGTTTTGATTACATCAAGATGACGTCAGGCGTTCCACACTTTTGTAATAAATTTAGAATGTTAGCAATCTAGTTGTTCATTGAGATACTATTGAGAGGCAGAGACCAGTGGCTCGGACTCTGAAAATTGAAGGCAGGTAGGAGAGTGCAGATGCAACAATTTGACCACGCTGGGCAGGCAGGAAGGGCAGTGGCAGCACAACAGACTATGGAGGGCAGTGGAAAGGGGGGCAGGGGCAACAAACCAACAATGGAGGACTGGCAAGAGAGGCTGTGGCAATATAATAGACCATTGTGGGCAGAAGGAAGAGGCAGTGGTAGTACAACCATACATGCCAACAGACCCGTTTCAGCCAGGAAACGTCCAATGTTTTTGATCTGTCTCCTGTCTACAATCTCCTCTTTTTCAATGTAACTTAAAGGGGAAAATCAATACCCCAGTTTTTTTTCAAAATCTCCCTCTTACCAAGTTCAAAATGTTCGCAAGTATGGTACATTGGATCATGGTAGGCAGGAGGAATTGGGATAGGGACAAGGACTCGAATAACAGAGGACAGGAGGGACATGGAGAGGTGCACCAAACTGACCCTACAGGGCAGGCATCAGGGTTTGCAGCAGCGCAATACACCACACAGCGCATGCGGGACGGGAGTGCAGCACAACAATTCATAGAAAGCAATAGGGAGGAGACAGGACCATGCACATGGACAACAAAGAACAGAGGGGAAAGAGGCAATGGTAGCTAGCTGACCATAATGGACAGACAGGAGAGAAAGCTGCAGCATAACAGACCATAAAGGGTAGGAGGGACGGATCAGGGGTTATTACAATGGAACCGACAAGCCAAGAGGGAGGGAATAGGGGTCTGCACATGGAAACAGTGGGCTGGGGGCAAGGGGGCAGGGCAGGAGCAGCAAGATGACCATTGAGGTCAGGCAGGTTGGGCACTAGAAACAAGACACACCATGGAGAGCAACAATGAGACTAAGATGGCATACACACAGACCATGGAGGGAAGGTGGAAGGGGGTCAGGGGCAGCTAGCTGACCACACAGGGAAGGTGGGAGGGGCCATGGAAGCACAGAAGACCATGCATGGCAAGCGGGAGGGTTAGTGGCAGCACAATGGCTATGATGGGCAAGAAGGAGGGTGCAGGGGCATGCATAAAGGACCATGGAGGATAGAAAGGAGGGTCAGGACCTGGGCACAGACAAGAGAGTTCAGGGGAAGGGGCCTCACAACAGACTGTGCGGGGCAGGCAGGAGGAGCAGTTGCAGCACAACAGAGCAGGGAGGGCAGAAGGGTGTGGCAGTAAAATGAACCATGGAGGACAGGAGGAAGGGGATAGGGGCATGGCATGTGGACAGGCAGGGTGGAGGTGGCAGGGACAGGTTACAGTCATCTGACAATGCTAGGCAGGTGGGAGGGGAGTGCAGCTCAACAGAACACTCAGAGTAGATAGGAGTGCCAGGTCCATGGAACATGGTGGGCAAAAAGGATGGAGCAGGGGCATGCACAAAGAGGGCAGGGGGAAGGAGAATAGGGGCAGCAAGCTAAGCACAGAGGCTAAGCAGGAGGTCAATGATGGGCCATAGAATTGGGCAATGGAGGGCAGGAGGAGTGGACTGGTACATCATGCTAAATGGAGGGGAGTGGCAGCACATCAGACCATGCATGGCAGGAGGGAGGAGGCTAGTCCGTGGATTCAGACAACAGAGGATAGGGAGGAGGTGGATGGGACAACAAGCTAACTGTTCAGAGAAGGTGGGTATTAGGAACTTTATTGTTTTTAAAATGTGTGTCTGTGCGAACTACTTAAAATACGAACAAGTATGCAGCATAATCTCACTTTTATTCAGGAAGAAGAGGACGTTTGTGACTGTGACTCCGGGCTCACTTGGCAGAAACACCCCCTGAACCTCCACCCCCATCGCAAAATGTAATGCCCGTGAAAAGGGTAGGTGGACGCAGTGTTATATAGAACATAGTCCTGGGAGCACGATTGAAAATTAAAACTAGATATAGTATATGGTATAAACTATGCCCCAAAAAGTGTGATACAAGATGAACCGGGGCGTGAAATATAATATGCAATACATTGTGCGCAATGACAGATTCATTGGAGAGCGCGAGATAGCACAGGCACTAGCGTGTGCTATGCGATATGCGCCTTGGAGTGTAATATGCACAGGGCAGTGTTGTGTAACCTAACTAGTCTCTAAAGTTGTAATATAAAATATGTGCTGGGGAGTGTAACGTTGCATATGCACTGTGACAAAGATATGAATCCCAGATTGTAATATGTATGGCATAGCGCTGTGCGTTATAACATAGGCATCGAGGAAGGCACGGCGGGCACTGGTGGGTGTAACACAGCATTGGGCTCAGCCAGGAGCACGCTGTGACTCTCAAGTGAGGTTTGTCTCCTTTCCAGAGAGTAAAATAAAAAGTATTACACATCCGGAGGTGGATATGTGTTTTATTAACCGTGAGGGGGGTTTCTTGCATAGTTTGGTCGAATTTTTGTCGAATCCCCTTTGAATGGCTTGGTGTGCGTGTATATTAAATGTGCCCGTCAATAGCTACCTATGTTTGTATAAATAAACGCCAAGGGTGTCTACTTGGAGAGTACCCACCGACGGGGGCACCGAGATTAGGCACGGTAGGGTGTCAGACACGTCAGAGCTTTACTCGCGGCGTAAATACATTCCACGTGGATTCATTCTATCATCTGTCTTTTAATGAATATCACGCAAATCGTCATGGTGATAGGTACATACGGTTTGTCCAGCATGTCCTAGGTGTCTCTATAAATATCTATTTTTTTTAAATAATAAAAAAGGCCATGACCCGGGGGTTGGGGTCCCCGGGGCCGATTAAGGTCTTGGGAGGGCCAAGTTTATGTTTTTTTCAACAAAAAAAGTTAGGGTGCAAGCCCTGGGGGATGGGGTCTCCAGGGCCAGTAAATTAGAAAAAGAAGGGGGGCCACACAGCCCTCCTTCTTAAAAAAATAAATAAGACTGGCATCGCGCCGGAGGCCACGCCCCCTCCTTGCAGCACTCTGAATACGCGCCCCCTGGCCAGTTGTAAGTTGGGGAATTAATTCCCCTTCAATACTGAGGGTCCCTGAGGGCCAACTAGCCCAACAGGTATCTCCAGTATGCGCCAGGGAGCTGCGTTGCAGACAGGTGTTCTGAGGCCATGCCCCTTTTTTCACCTCTATGCAACGTAGCTCTGTGGCGCTTACTGGAGGTACCTAGTGGGCTAGTTTGACCCTAGGGGCCCTTAGGATTCAAGGGGACTTAATCTTTCAACTTAGAACGGCCACAGGGCGCGTTTACACAGTGGTGAAGGGAGGGGACGGGGCCTGAGATGACGTGTGCAAACACGCCCTGTGGTGCATTTTAAGTTGGGGAAATAATTCCCCTTCAATCCTGAGTGACCTTGGGGGCCAACTAGCCCACCAGGTGCTTCCAGTAAGCGCCACTGCGCTGCGTTGCAGAGAGGTGGTCTAGGCCGTGCCCCTTATTACATCTTTCTGCAACGCAGCTCTGTGACTTAATCTCCCAACTTAAAACGGCCACAGGGCATGTTTACACAGTGGGGAAGTGAGGGGATGGGGCCTGAGGTGACGTGTGCAAACACGCCCTGTGGAGCGGTTTAAGAGGTAGTTTAATCCCCTGCCCTATTATATACTAGGGGCTTACAGAGGAGGTCATGCTGATCACAGGGGGACCCCAACGCATAGTGTTCCCTAGTGTATGTAGGTGTTTTCACTGTATTCTGAGTGTCTTTTAACATAGCACTGGCTCTAGGACTGGTTAGTCAGACTCAGTTACCACCAGTATACGTCTGAAAAAGTTGAGGGTACAGGATGACTTTGCAACAAGGCTTCTTTCTGCTCTTCTGTTTGTTCTTTCTGCACATTATCCTTCTTCCTGCACTTTTCTTCGTCTTGGAGGACTTCTGTTGCTTCTTTCTGCATTTCATTTTTTTCTTTCTGTGCGTTTTGTCTTCTTTCTTCACATGTCCTATCTCTGTAGGCATAGTTAGAAATTAGCATTTAAAAAACCTTTGAAATTCACTGAAAAAACCATAGGTTTCAGGCACGTTATAGTTAGGAATTAGCATTTAAAAAAACCTTAGAAATTCACAGAAAAAACCATAGGTTTCAGGCACGTTATCGTTAGGAATTAGCATTTAAAAAACCTTAGAAATTCACTGAAAAAACCATAGGTTTCAGGGGCGTTATAGTTAGCTGGACTTTTCACTCGTACAAAACCATTGAAATTCCCCCGTTATAGTTTGTTCAGCTAACTATAACTTGCGCATCCGCAATGCACTGCTGATGACGTCACATATTACATCACTCATGACATGGTCAGTGACATCACTCATGACATCTAAAATGACATCACTGATGACCTCATCCTTGTGATAGAGTGGCAGACCTCCTCTTCCCCTAATATAACCTTTGATACACACATTCAAAAATAGAAACTACAATGTTCAAAACAATGGACATACCAATACCAGTTACAACAACCTATTCAGTAATTCTAAGATCCACATACACATCCACTCATTCACCAACAGTCCTATACAGTCACTCATACATGTACTCACTCATCATATGTACTCACACACCTATACATCCTGTTACACAACGCCACTCATCCATAGTTACTCACACACATAGTCACTCATGCTAATAAAGAATCAAACATCCATTTACTTGCATATACAGTTATACACACACCACCACACTTGCTTCTACAGAAACTTACACATACCTAGGGCCTTATGTAGGTGGGCTGGCATTTACCACTTCATAAATACCGAATCGTACCGATTCGGTATTTATGAAGTGGTAAATGCAATGTAGGTAATGAGTCGGTAAATATTACCGATTCGGAAAAATTCGGTAATTACTCAATCGGTATTTACCGATTAGGTAATGAGGCATACCTTCCCATTGATGGGAAGGTATGCCTCATTACCGAATCGGTAAATACCGATTCGGTAATGGGGGAGCCCATGCAAGGGTGGCAGGGTGTCACATTGACACCCTGTTGCACCCCTGATTCGGCCATGTGTGCACATGTGGCGCACATACATGCCCTAAGGGCATGTATGTCTGCCACATTGCACACTTAAACGTGCACAAAAATGCTTTTTTTTCACCTATTCGTCATTTACCACCAACCTTTAGTTGGTGGTAAATAACGAATCCCCACACCCACCACACACTCCCCCCTACATCTCATTTCATGATTCGGTATTTACCGAATCGGTAAATTTACCGAATCAGTAATATTACCGATTCGGTAAATACCGAATCATGAAATTCTCCCCCTACTTCTCAAAAGCCAAAATACCGGTCGGTAACGGTATAATTACCGAAAATCGGCCGTTACCGACCGGTATTTGGCTTCCTACATGAGGCCCTTAGTCTTTTAAACAATCACTTATAGAAACACATACTTATTCATACAGGAACTCTTTCAATCTCTCACTCTCACATATACTCACTTATATACACCAATAGTCACATATACTAGTTTAAAACCTATGTAGTTACTCATAAAGACACTATTGAGACAATCTATCACTCACCAACACACCCATGCACACACTCATCCACCCATACAGTCCTGCACACATGCTGTCTTCAACACATACAGTGAGTCATTCATTCATGCACCTATGCACTACGTAATACCCCCCACTGAACCATACAGACACTCAGACACTCATACTGATACTCAAAAAAACAACTAATAACCTATATAGACACCCATGTAGCTACTCACCAACCCATGCAGCCACTTATACACAAAGTGAAAGACTGATACAGATATTTACACATTTAAACATTACTCACTAAGCCATGTATTCACTAAGATACACTTAATCAGTCAGTTATACAATCAATTTTTCAAAAACAAATCATCCATTTAGTCACTTATATACCCATTTATTCTTCCATCGACCTTGAGATATACATATATAAAACATCCAAACTCCTCGTTCCACTGCTTTCTCCCAGAAAATAGACGAGTGTGGACCCAAATCTGTGCTTCTATTTTAGTTTATTTGTTATACACCACCAGTTAGTCCGCCATGACGCGTTTTGGCCGTCCCTCGGCCTTGATCACATGACACGCTCTGGACTGTGAAAGCCATTTTTAAAGTGCTAGTGCTTCATTAGTAAACAATAGACATGAACAAAATACTATCAGATTAAATTCTGTTTTCCACGTATAAATACATATATTGTGGTTAGTACTTTAGCATATTGTTCTTAGTACTTAGAACATCCATGATTGTAGTAAACAAACAAGGTAGTGCGTATTTCTAAAATTATAAAATCTGCACCCTCTGTATTTGAGTTTATCACTCAATAAATGCTTCAATGCGAACTCAGCTGTCATAAATGATACATTCCATTGTTCTCTATATCTAAAATTTACATGTGCAAAAATGGCTAATGTGATTACATGAATAATTCAAAAAAGAAAAGAAATAGTACATAGTAAAGAAAAAAGTGTGCAAAATTGTGCAGAATTTCTAATTACTAGAAATTCATTAAAGTGCTGTGCGTGGCCAAGATAATATATGTTGGTTGAAATATTATATACAACCAAATATATATAAATGGAAAAATATGGCATTATCAATTGAAACAATACCATTTTTAAATATATACCAAAATCTAATGTCAAAATATCATCTTGGCTGTGTAAATAATAATTATAATATAATTGTGGCAGCTATAGTGTAAAATTAAGGATAAAACCACATGAATAGTTTAAGAGGGTTTGGAAGGTTTAAAAGGGCAAATGTCCAGGATATGGTTTGAGAATTTATCTACATATAGTGTGTTGAAATCCATGTCCTGACAGATTATATGAGTGTGATATAATAACTTAATAATACAAATAAATATGACGCACATTATTGAACATTTTGTTAAAATATTCGATATACGATTATAAATATATAGAAAAATATATAAATATTGTAAAATCCAATTTTATAATCACAACTCTGAATAGCCATTCCATTCCACTCCTAAAAAATCCTATCATCCCGACATTTCCATATTCCAAATAAGCACAGATCAAGCAATCTAGTATATCCCTTTCTGAATAATGTTTTGCAGTGCAACCTATATCTTAGTAGTTAGGAATATAAAATAAAATAATACCCTACTCTTTTCTAAGAAGGTTAGGAGTAACATTTATATGTACGTGTGCAAGTCTTCTGTTGTGTTAAGGCCTCTAGGATGCTTTGAATCAAATTCTAGGATGTATCTAGTTTCCAGTCGTCGTAATTTGCCCTCACGATCACCGCCTCTTTTATGTGGCGGTACTGAATCTAAGGCAAAATATCTGAGGTCTTTAAGATTATTGTCATGAAACTCTTTAAAATGTCTCGCAACTGGGTATGTAACATCATTATTGGTAATGGCCCTCATGTGTTGTAGGATTCTTTTGTGCACTGCCAATTTGGTGCTCCCTATATATTTGAGGTTGCAACTGCATTCCAACACATAAACTGTAAACTCAGTTTTGCAAGTTAGATGTTGTCCAATTAAATGTTTTTTGTCATCAAATGCAGTGCAATAGGAGCTGGTGTTTACACCCTGCTGGCAAGCTTTACAGGTGGTGCATTTAAAGAATCCTTTCCTAGCAGATAACCATGTTGTTTTACTCAGATCCTCAGGGCTACTTTTTATTAACGCATTGCCCATGCTAGTGGTCTTTCTAAATGTTATAGAGGGATTTTTCGTTATAAGCTTCCCTATAATAGGATCATCTTTTATTAATGGCCAATTACGTCTAATGATGGTGCGAAGTTGTTTTTCTTGCTTAGAGAAACCTAAAATAAGTCTGATAGGATCCGATACTTTGTTTTTATCTTCAGACTTATTCCTATATTGTAGTAGGTCTATTCTAGCTTTCTGTTTAGATTTAAGAATGGCTGCTTCAATGACATTACTCTTATATCCTCGTGCTAGGAAACGATTGCGGCATTCTATCTGCATTTTATCTACTTCTTCCTCTTCGCTGCATATACGGCGTATACGTAGCATTTCCCCATAAGGGATGCTGTTGATGAGGTGAGTTGGGTGTGCACTGGTTGCATGAAGTAGTGTGTTGCCTGCAGTTGGTTTCCTAAACAGAGTAGTAGTTAATTTGTTGTTTACTATTTTGATTTGCACATTTAAAAATGTAACTTGTACACTGCTTATATCATGAGTAAATCTTAAATTAACATTATTTTCATTAAGATGTTCTATGAATTCTAATGCATTTTGTTCACTTCCTTCCCATATAATGAATAAGTCGTCTATGAATCGAAGCCAACTCACAATATGTGTCTTAAATGTGTGTTCATGTTGCCTCATGAGGACCAGCTCCTCCCACCAGCCCATGAATAAACAGGCATAGCTGGGGGAAAAGGTGGCCCCCATCGCAACTCCCTGAATTTGGTGGTACATTTGATTGTTGAAGGTAAACAGATTATTGTTTAGGCAGAATGACAGCATGTTGTAGAGCATTTTGTTATGTTGCTCAAAATGTATGGCTCTACTTGACAAATATTCAACTGCATTTCTGATACAGGTATATAGGGACGATACATCCAGTGCAATAAGTAAGTAATTTTCATCCCATGTTGTATCTCTAACCTTTCTCAAAAAATCACTTGTGTCTTGCACATACGATTTTAATCCTTTCACATGATCTTGTAAAACATAATCTATATACCTGGACACATTTTCTAAGGGTCCATTGCAAGCAGCAATGATGGGTCTACCAGGTGGTCCAGTGATGTTTTTATGTATCTTAGGTACAAAGTACATAACAGCTAACTATAACGCCCCTGAAACCTATGGTTTCTTCAGTGAATATATATATATATATATATATATAAATATATGAATTAGCAAAGTGTCCTTGCGGAGGGAGCGCTTCAAGCTGGTGCCGGCCGTGAGGTAGGACGACCTCACAAGTATTTTCAAAAGCAAAAGAAGAAAACCGCACTCTTTCTGGATCTTGGTTTAGTAAGTTTTAATGACCATCTCTGTTACCAACGCGTTTCGAACTCCACTGGTTCCTGATCACGGTATTAACAAGAGTCCATCATTTATTTTTACATTTATACCCACTGATCCGTCCTGCTCGCAATGAAGCATTCTGGGAGTTGTGGTTTCAAAGCACAACTAAACATATATTTCATGCTTGTTTCCCAAAAACATACTTATATATTTACATTGTATTGTGAATTAAGCACGGAAAGTCCGTATTCCATGACTGACAGTTTCAGTTATTAGTCCATGCAACCAATTACGCATGTGAGCGGCAAAGTGCCGAGGATGGTAATTAAAGTCAAACAGCTATTCGTCAACCAGTTTGTCTTGAGGAGATCATGCGACTTAGTGCCATTTGTGTGACAGGTTGATCTGTGTATTAATGCGGGCTGAGTGCCCCTGTTATTCTGCTTTACCATACCTCTAGAAAGTAAGAAAAGTGGGAACAGCTATGAAAAAAAGAAAAAAGAGGAATTTTTTCATTAGTACATTGTAAATTGTCTGCTGGTAGCTCTATCTGCATACTGGATTTTTTCAAAACAAGTAATGCGATTTCTAAGATCCAATGTTGAAGATGGATTTAAGTCTCTCAGTAATGTTCATAAGTGTACATAAAGTTCCTCATCCCCATTGAGCCCATGAGGGATTCGAGTTTTGAAGCAGATTATTAGTTTAGACTCCAGACGTCTCAGTCTTTCAGTTCTGTTACCTCCTCTCTCATGGTCAGAGATCACGGCGATGCCTGTGTAACTGATATTTCTCCATGTTAAGCCGACATGATTCTGCAGGTGTTTCGTCAGAGCATAGGACATGTCTTTGTTTTGGATCGCGCGTATATGCTCCAGAATACGCTTCTTAAGTGGACAGATGGTTGAGCCTATATATCGCTTCCCACACGAACATTCAATCAGGTATACCACAAATTGTGATTCGCACGTTATTGAGTTTTCAATCCTGAAGGTCCGATCTTTGGGATCCTTTAGTGTTTTTAGGTTTCTGCCTATCTTGCATGCTTTGCAGGAGGTGCATTTTGTAAATCCAATTTGTCTTTTTTCCAGCCAAGATTGGGTCTTGATATTTTGAAAATGGCTGTTTACCAAGGTGTCACATAGCGATGGAGCTTTTCTATAGGTTATCATTGGAAAGTTTCCCATTGTTGGGCCAATATCAGAGTCTTTTTTCAATACATTCCAATATTTCATTAAGATTTTCCGAATTTGGAAGCTTTCTTTTGAGTACGTTAATATTAGGCGGGGTGCCTCTTCTTTTGTTGACTCTTCCATACTCATCTGATTTTTCAATGTGTTTTTGGCCGTTAGTGTTTCAGCTCTGGTCTTGAGTCGAGCTTTTGTTTCTCCACGTAAGATGTCTCCATGTTTATAACCACGTGCTGCAAAGCGCTGTTTGACGTCCAGAAATTTTTGTTCCATTTCCTGAGGTTCGGAACAGTTTCTCTTCATCCGTATGAATTCGCCATACGGAATGCTTTTTTTTAGAGAAAGTGGATGAAAGCTCGATCCATGAAGGATACTGTTTGTTGCTGTCTTTTTACGAAAAACCGTGGTGTGTATTTCATTTGACTTGATGTATACTTTTGTGTCAAGAAAGTCAATTTCTTCTGATTGTATGTTGTAGGTGAATTGCAGACCTACATCATTTGTATTGAGGATTTTCATGTAGTCCGATAATTTTTCTTTAGATCCCTTCCAAAGCAGGAAAAGATCGTCGATAAATCGGAGCCAGAGTACCACATCTGTAGTGTATGGATCATTTTCTTCTCTCCAAGCTATGTGTCTCTCCCACCAACCCATGGTGAGATTCGCATAGCTTGGAGAGAAGGAAACTCCCATAGCAGTACCGCGTTTTTGGGAGTAAAGCTGTTTATTAAATAGGAAGACATTGTTGGTGAGACATAGCTCGATCATTTCCATGAGCATGTTCGTATGTCTTAGTTCTCCGATTGGTCTTTGTTTGAGAAAATACTCCACAGCTTTTAATCCAATGTTGTGGTCAATGGATGTATACAACGAGACTACATCGATCGTGGCTAGAAGATAGTCTTGTTGCCATTGAGTCTCCATCAAGATTCTTAAAAAGTCACCTGTGTCTTTGATGAATGAATTTAACGTTGGAACAATGGGAGATAAAAAGTAATCCACATAGTTAGCTAGATTTTCATAGAGGGACCCACAGCTTGAAATTATGGGTCGCCCTGGTGGTTTGTGCAGGGTTTTGTGGACTTTCGGCAGAAAATAGATTGTCGGTGTTACCGGATTTGTCGTTGTCAAAAAAAATTTTTCATCTTGGCTGAGCATTCCTTGCTCGAACCATTTCTGTAGTCGACGGTGAAGGTCGCTGATCATGTCTGGAATAGGGTTAGATTTTAGTTGAGTGTAATTGGTTGCGTCATTTAGCTGGCGTAGTGCTTCATCAATATACGCTTGTTTATCTAAAATGACAATATTCCCCCCCTTGTCAGCAGGTTTTATTTCGATTTTGTTGTTGTTTTTCAATGCTTGTAAGGCTTGACGCTCTTGTCTAGAAAGATTTTCTTTCTTTTTGGATTTGGTGTTTTCCATTGTTTCTAACTCAGCCACCACTAAGTCATGAAACATATCTATCCGATTACCCGGATGTAATGCTGGACAAAATTTAGATTTATTTTTAAAATTGGTGCGGGGGTGAATATTCGTTGTTACATCCATCTCCTGTAGTATTTGTGTGTCTGATAACTCTGTCTCCTCTATCTCATTTGCTAGTTCATATGCAGTTCTGAGTGATTTGGTTTCTGCTATGGTAAGTCCTTCAGATCTTGATAACATATCACATACTCCAGATGGAGGGTTTTGCGTTGCAGTTTTTTGCGGTAGTTTTGCAAAAAATTTCTTTAACTTCAGTTTGCGGACATATTTGTACATGTCAATTCTGGTTTCCACAGAATCTGAATATGTTTTTCTGGGCAAAAGGTAAGTCCTTTATTCAGTAAGGTACGTTCGGCCTCTGATAAGTTATAGTGAGATAGGTTGATTATGAGATCCGGTTCTGTTTGCATGTTATATTTGTAGTTTATTTTTTTGTTACTGTTCTGTTGCGTAGGAAATATTTTTGTTTTTCGGCCTGGTCTTGTTTTTCTCCGCGGCCCCTGTTTTCAGAGAAACCCCTCCCGCGAGCTCTTGTTCGACCACTGCCTCGTCCTCTTCCTCGTGGCTTTGGATTTTGTTGGTCCTGGTAAAGCATTCTCATTTCTTCTAAAAAAGAAAGCTTTTTGATAGGTATTCCCACAGATGAGTTTTCTCCATCACTTTGTTCCCCCTCTGATTCACTGGGTGTTGTATATGGGGATTCTCGTGTGATTGGTTCATTTTTGTCCCAATTTTGTTTCATGAGATCAAACCTTTTCGCAAATGTAAATATTGTCCCATTTGCATAATCTGACTCATCTCTTCTAAACTTGCGTTGCTTTCTCTCTTGGACTTCACTTTCATGTTTGTCTAAGTTTTTCTCCATCATGGAACGTAGTTTGTTGATATTTTCTTCCTCTTTGTCATGTGATTTGATAGACTGTTCTATTTCATCTATTTTTTCATGTAATTCTTCTACGTTTTTTTTGGCGTACTTGATGATTATCAACATCATTCTGCGCGAGCAATCCATATTGTTTTTTCCCCATTCATCCAACATTTCAGGGCTGGTGTCGGGGTGGTTGGGTAGAGTGAATATACGTAGTCCTCGCGGTACAAGATAAAGTTCTACATATTTTTCCATGGTTATTTCCCAACTGCGTGAGATTTCTTTCCGGAGTAGTTTCTCCAATTGGTTGAATAATTGTTTTATTGTGGATGCTTCTTTTGGTAAGGTAGGATTATTTGAGGACGTTGATGTACTTGGAGATGACTTGACAAACATGCTCTCTGCTTTTTCCAGTCTTTTTGCTGCTCTTTGTTCCATGGTCACTCAGTTGATTCACAAATGACAGTAATGTAAATGAGCCCCTTGCAGACAATTACTTCGGTATTGAGCAGTTCAGCTTTCAGTTGGTAATAATTAGTTTGAAGATGGCTGCAACAAGTGCTATATTCATAAATTGTCACGTTACTATATCCAGAAAAATGTATAATTCAACGCTTCCGGGGTGTTTGTACTCCGAAGAAGCTTATGTACATTCGCTCAGCGCTTTGACATTGGTTAAATACAACCACGGCGCGATTGCTCGCTTACCTGGGAGACTCCCGGACGTAGTGGTGTCCTCCGACGCCGCTCGCCGGCGCTCTACCAGTCGTTTGCTGTTGCTTCTCACCGTTGTCGATTGCTTCAGATCGTCCACGATTAAGGCGTTAGATTCCGGCTGAACATGTAGAAAAAGACCGACGTTTGTTATTTCCTATGAGAGGCGATAGGAGCATTTCATCCGTCTTTCCAATAACTTGTTCTGCCTGGACGCTGCTGTTCAAGGTTTCCGATCACTTCGCGCTGGGCTCTCCTCCGAGTTTCAAAATGAATTAGCAAAGTGTCCCTGCGGAGGGAGCGCTTCAAGCTGGTGCCGGCCGTGAGGTAGGACGACCTCACAAGTATTTTCAAAAGCAAAAGAAGAAAACCGCACTCTTTCTGGATCTTGGTTTAGTAAGTTTTAATGACCATCTCTGTTAGAAGCGTATTCTGGAGCATATACGCGCGATCCAAAACAAAGACATGTCCTATGCTCTGACGAAACACCTGCAGAATCATGTCGGCTTAACATGGAGAAATATCAGTTACACAGGCATCGCCGTGATCTCTGACCATGAGAGAGGAGGTAACAGAACTGAAAGACTGAGACGTCTGGAGTCTAAACTAATAATCCGCTTCAAAACTCGAATCCCTCATGGGCTCAATGGGGATGAGGAACTTTATGTACACTTATGAACATTACTGAGAGACTTAAATCCATCTTCAACATTGGATCTTAGAAATCGCATTACTTGTTTTGAAAAAATCCAGTATGCAGATAGAGCTACCAGCAGACAATTTACAATGTACTAATGAAAAAACTCCTCTTTTTTTCATAGCTGTTCCCACTTTTCTTACTTTCTAGAGGTATGGTAAAGCAGAATAACAGGGGCACTCAGCCCGCATTAATACACAGATCAACCTGTCACACAAATGGCACTAAGCCGCATGAGCTCCTCAAGACAAACTGGTTGACGAATAGCTGTTTGACTTTAATTACCATCCTCGGCACTTTGCCGCTCACATGCGTAATTGGTTGCATGGACTAATAACTGAAACTGTCAGTCATGGAATACGGACTTTCCGTGCTTAATTCACAATACAATGTAAATATATAAGTATGTTTTTGGGAAACAAGCATGAAATATATGTTTAGTTGTGCTTTGAAACCACAACTCCCAGAATGCTTCATTGCGAGCAGGACGGATCAGTGGGTATAAATGTAAAAATAAATGATGGACTCTTGTTAATACCGTGATCAGGAACCAGTGGAGTTCGAAACGCGTTGGTAACAGAGATGGTCATTAAAACTTACTAAACCAAGATCCAGAAAGAGTGCGGTTTTCTTCTTTTGCTTTTGAAAATACTTGTGAGGTCGTCCTACCTCACGGCCGGCACCAGCTTGAAGCGCTCCCTCCGCAAGGACACTTTGCTAATTCATATATTTATATATATATATATATATATTCACTGAAGAAACCATAGGTTTCAGGGGCGTTATAGTTAGCTGTTATGTACTTTGTACCTAAGATACATAAAAACATCACTGGACCACCTGGTAGACCCATCATTGCTGCTTGCAATGGACCCTTAGAAAATGTGTCCAGGTATATAGATTATGTTTTACAAGATCATGTGAAAGGATTAAAATCGTATGTGCAAGACACAAGTGATTTTTTGAGAAAGGTTAGAGATACAACATGGGCGTTTAATGTCCTTACGAATGCTGCTTTTGAATTAAATTGGATAGTTCCAGACACTTGAGTGCTGGGCCACTCTTAATGTGAGAAGTGGGAGTTTTCGATTATTAGAGGAGTAATGTGGCATCACCTCAAACCAGCACCACTGGCGATTAGGAAGCACTCCGGAATCCACAAAACCCAGGTTGCATATATATATATATATATATATTCACTGAAAAAACCATAGGTTTCACACACGTTATAGTTACGAATTAGCATTTAAAAAACCTTGCAAATTCACTTAAAAAACCATAGGTTTCACACATGTTATAGTTAGCTGGACATTTCGCTCGTAAAAAACCAATGAAATTCCCCCGTTATAGTTAGTGCAGGCAACTATAACTCACGCGACCTTGGGGGTCCTTCTGTGACCCCCTGACCAAGGCTAGGGGGTCAGGAACTGTCCAGTCTGCCCCTTTTCACGTTCTCCACCTTTTTTTTTCACCCCCTCAGACTGCGAGAGACAAAATGGCGGCCGACACTTCCTGGTTTCGACCGATTAGAATGTTTACCGACATCTAACAACCAATCAGAATTGCGCTCGGCAGGGTGCGCGCACAGTGCGCGCACGGTGCGCGCGTATAGATATTGATATGCTTTTAAATGCTATTTTCTCAGGAAATACTGAACAGATTTACACCAGACCAGCAAAAGGCACTCCCTTGACCTTATGGCTACCTCTCTGCCAAATTTCACGTAATTCTGTTCAGCCGTTCGGGCCGTAGCTGCGACTAAAGGTCCTATGGAAAAATGCATGGGGAAAACGCGTTTTGGGAACCCCCCTTTTTCTCGGCCCCCGCTTGACGAATCACCCCGAGACTTTCAGTGTAGGAGTTGATCGGAGCGCCCCATTAGTTTTGAAAATTTCGCGAGGATTCGTCAACCGGCGCCAAAGTTATTCAAAATAGAATTTTGAGATTTCCTATGGAAACTAGGTTGTAACTATAACTATCTTCTGGCGACCGCCACTAGATAAGATATATATATATATATATATATATATATATCCAAACAGAACAATTGGTGGATAGAATGCAGAACAATGTCATACATTCACCCCAGTACAGAGATCTGGGCCTAAATCTATTGTTGTTTTGCTCACCATGCCATTCCAGTTTGGACCCACCCATATGCAAACCAGTCTTGACCCTGCGCCCAATGGGAACAGTCCAGCCCGATGTGGGTCCCTTGCTCACTTTGCCACTGGATTCAAGCTAGCCTGGCTGATAAAGGGTGTTACCCAGAAACCGGTCCCAGGATGCTTGTTTCCGATTCCGAACCCATATAGATGGGTCTGAACTGAGGTAGCAAAGTGAGCTAAAGAATGATGATGGATTCAACCCAGATCTGTGACTGGGAGTGTGTGTCTGAAAAGTTTCTGCACTCCGTCCGTCTCCTTATGTTTGAGAGAGATATATTATCTACTGGCGGTCGCCAGTAGATAGTTATAGTTAGGACCGTGTTTCCATAGGAAATCTCAAAATTCTATTTTGAATAACTTTGGCGCCGGTTGACGAATCTTTGCGAAATTTTCAAAACTAATGGGGCGCTCCACTCAGCTCCTACCCTGAAAGTCTCGGGGGGGGATTCGTCAAGCGGGGACCGAGAAAAAAGGGGGGTCCCAAAACGCGTTTTCCCCATGCATTTTCCCATAGCACCTTTAGTCGAAGGTACAGCCCGAACGGCTGAACAGAATTACTTGAAATTTGGCAGAGAGGTAGTCCTCAGGTCAGGGATGTGCCTTTTGCATATATGGACTCAATCTGTTCAGTAGTTCCTGATAAAATTGCAGTTAAAAGCACATACATATCTATAGCCGCGCACCGTGCGCACACCCTTACGTGCGCGAGCGTAATTCTGATTGGTTGTTACATGTCAGTCAACGTTCGAATCGGTCGCAATCAGGAAGTGTCGGCCGCCATTTTGTTTGTTTTCAGTGCGAGAGTGGAAAAGGAAGGTGGCGAACATGAAAAGGGGGCAGGGTAGAGAGTTCCTGACCCCCTAGCCTTTGTCAGGGGGTCCCTGAAGGATCCCGAAGGCAGAAAAAAACATTTACATTTTTTTTTTTTAAATCGCAGGGGTGCGCGCACCGTGCGCGCACGGTGAAAAACCATAAAAAATAATACAAAAAAAATGTAATACGTAGTTTATTGTAAAATAAATATATATAAAAAAAAAATAATACAAACATAACTTAGAATTTAAAAAACCGTACAAATTCACTGAAAAAACCATAGGTTTCACACACGTTATAGTTGGGAATTAGCATTTAAAAAAACCTTGCAAATTCACTTAAAAAACCATAGGTTTCACACATGTTATAGTTAGGTGGATAAACCAATGAAATTCCCCCATTATAGTTAGTTCAGATAACTATAACTCGCGCGACCACCACTCTGTCACAAGGATGATGTCATCAGTGATGTCAAGAGTGATGCCACTGACCATGTCATGAGTGATGTAATATGTGACGTCCTGAGCAGAGGATTGCGGGCGCGCGAGTTATAGTTATCTGAACTAACTATAACGGGGGAATTTAATTGTTTATTTACGAGTGAACTATCCACCTAACTATAACATGTGTGAAACCTATGGTTTTTTAAGTGAATATATATATATATATATATATATATATATATATATATATATATATACTGTATATCGTCTCACAAGCAATCATTTCAGAAACAGACGATGCAAACCCGGGATTTGGTGCAATATCTTTTATTTAGTGCCCTGCACCTCTGCCATAACACGCTTCTGCCCTCGTTGGGCCTTGATCACATGACACGATGGAGGAGTGACTTCAACCTTTTAAAGTGACAGTGCTCATTGACGTGACCGATAATGTTAATAGACATGGAAAAGTTAATATGATTTCCAATGCTCATAATATTGTATCGACATTTAAGGAACAAAACCTGGAGACTTGGTAAAGTGCATTTGAAACAGTGCTTGATATAACTATCAATAAATATGTAGTTAAATAAATATTTAAATAAATACATACAACACATGTTAAAAATTTGCCAGAATGGATTGAAAGAATGTTAAAACCCATTGTCTTAGATAAAATGCATGTTAAAAAGTAAAACAAATGTAATCTTTTCATGTATACCACAGCACAGTCCAATCATAAATAGGCTTTGTTAGACAATTCTCATTACCAATAATGTCTCATAAAGGAACGTATAGTGATTGAGCCCAAGTGGGCTTAAACTGATACTCCATGTCTAATATATTAAAGTGCCAGTGCAAACTAAAGTGTCACCTAAAGAACCGGAAAAGGGTTCTAATGTGCAAAATGATGCATAGAATTTAAGTTTAAAATCAATGCTGAGGCAGAGGCAAGTTTGAACAATGTCAGAAGTACTAAAAACCAGAATGTTAAAGACACGTGTAAAAGTCCTCACTAGAATTGAGAACCTGAGGTGTTTTGCAATCCATCTCTAATATGTAATTGGTCTCAAGTCTCCTTAGAAGAGCTTCACGGTCACCTCCTCTTCTCAGAGCGGGGACCAAAACCACGATAAAGTACATTGTAGTGGGTTCGGGGTGACAGAGACGCTGCACAAGGTGCGTATGTAGTTTAGGAGTATGTTTATTGTCAGGTGTTTCACAGTCTTTGTCTTATAGGGAACAGGAGGAGGTTTGACGTGGTCAGGAGAGGTAGTCGCGCTGCAGGGTTCCCCTTCGTAACTGGCTCCCGACTCGTCGTTCCGGTCTGGTCTCTCTGCTCCAGCCACGCTCCTCCCCTGGGAACGTGGCAGGGCGCCTCGCAGGATCGTTGGCCTCCTGGCTTGTCGGTTTCAGCTCCCGTGGTCTCGTCGGTGCCTGCTCTCGTCTCCTCCGTCCGCTCCTCTCGCCACTCCTTCCGCAGCCACTCCAGTACGTTCTCCTCCGCTCTCCCGCAATCCGCTTCTTTCTCCGCCGCTCTTCTCCGCCACTCCAACTCGTCCTCCAACTCCGGGGAAACGCCGTCCGCCAACTTCCTGATCTTGCTTCCCTTTGAAGTCCCGCTACAGGAAACGTCATCCAGGGGAGGAGTCTCGTACCAAGGGATTCCCGTCTTAAAGGCACCCCGTACCTTTTCAGGCAGCCAGTCTTGTGGAGGGTAGGAAGTCCATTCCTTCGGTCGGTCTGGTTCCTCGTCAGCCTGTGTGACAACACAAAGGGGTATAGAGGGGTCTTGTGACCAATAGGGCCAAACAGGTAGGTCCATCTGTCATGTCCCCTACCCCGTCACATGCCTCCCCCCCTTGCGTCTCCCGTTCGGGGAGAGGGAAGACCCTAGATAAAAAAATCTGCATTACCATTGTCTCGTCCCTTCCTATGCTTCACCGTGAATGAATAAGGCTGCAGTGACAGGAACCAGCGCAATATTCGGGGATTGAGGCTCCTGTTCTGATACATCCAACGCAACGGGGCATGGTCTGTATATAACACGAAGGGTTTACCTTCCAGGTAGTACAGTCATTTATCGACAGCCTATTTTATGGCCAGACACTCTCGTTCTACCGTGGGGTATTTCATTTCCCGAGAAAAGTGCTTTCTACTGACGAAAAGCACAGGATGTTCCAGCCCGTCCAACCCCTCCTGCGATAAAACAGCCCCTATCCCCACGTCTGATGCGTCCGTGGCAAGAATGAAGGGTTTGGTAAAATCGGGGGAGGCTAACACCAGCCGGGAGGTTATGGTATTTTTCAGGTCAGAAAAGGCCCTTTCGGCTTCGGGGGAGGGGTGTAGGAGGTCTCTGGTTTTGGCTGTTTTCTTTAGCAGGTTGGTCAGGGGGGCGGCTAATTCAGAAAAGCCTGGGATAAATCGTCTGTAGTAACCGATAAGTCCCAGGAATGCTCGTAGGTCTCTTCTGGAGCGTGGAAAGGGGGCACCCTTGATGGCTCTGATTTTCTCCGTTTGGGGTGTTATGGTTCCCTCACCCAATACAAAACCCAGGTAGTTTACCCGATGGAATGCAGCTCGAGACTTCTTCGCATTTACGTGCAGCCCGGCTTTCTTGAGCGCAGCCAGGATTGTCTGGACATGTTGTAAGTGCCCCTCCCAGTGTGTACTGTAAATGACGATGTCGTCAAGATAGGCGGAACAGAAGGCCTTATATGGCTGTAGTATGGTGTTCATCAGACGCTGAAATGTGGCAGGCGCCCCATGAAGCCCAAACGGAAGAACGGTGAATTCGAACAGTCCCTCATCCGTGATAAACGCAGTTTTCTTCCTGTCCTCCTCTCTAAGGGGCACCTGCCAGTACCCCTTCGTTAGGTCAAGCGTGGTGATGTATACAGCTTCTCCTAGTTTCTCAATGAGCTCGTCTACTCGCGGGATCGGATATGCGTCAAATGTGGAGATAGCGTTTAAGGTGCGGAAATCCATGCAAAAATGCCGGGACCCGTCCGGTTTTGGGACCATTACGATAGGCGAGGCCCAATCGCTCCTTGAAGGCTGGATGACCCCTAATTTCAGCATGTCGTGTACTTCGTTACGTATGGCCTCCCGTCGGGCCGCAGGGATCCTGTAGGGTCGTTGTTTTATTTTTTTTCCGGGATGGGTCTCAATGTTATGTTCCACCAGAGTGGTTCTACCGGGGAGATCCGAAAAAATGTCTCTGTATGGTAGTAGCGCGTCCCTGAGCTCCCTATTCTGTTGCGGTGTGAGACCCTCGTTTACGACGAGCTCTTCCATCTTGGAAGTCGGGCTGTGACTCGTGGGTATAAGAAGCTGTGCAGTTTTCGGAGGCGGACCAATCCACTTCTTCAGCAAGTTTACATGATATGTTTGGGTTTTGGTAGGGGACATCCGTAACCTATAGGTCGTGTCTCCGATTGTTTCCAGGACCTCATATGGACCCGCCCACTCGTTTCTTTTCTTGTTGGCTATTCCGGATAGGAGTAGTAGTGCCCAGTCACCTTTCTGTAGCTTACGCAGCTTGGTTCCCCGATCGTAATACTTTTTTTGTCGGGACTGCTGTTGTTCCAGATTGGAACAGGCGAGGGCCCTTAACTTCCCTAACTTGGACCTGAGTTGGTGGGTGTAGTCTAGGAGGGACCTCTGTTCCGCTTCTCCTTCTGATTCCCATACGTCTTTTGTGATCTCTAATAGTGATCTGGGTTGTCTTCCGTATTAGAGCTCAAAGGCCGAGAAGCCCAAACTACTCTGCTTTTGTGCTCTCAAGACGTATAACGCGAGTGGTAACAGCCGGTCCAATTCACGACCCTCCGCTGTGAGCATCTTTTTAAGGGTGTTCTTTAGGCTCTGATTATACCTCTCCACGAGTCCGTCGGTTTGTGGGTGATACACCGAGGTTCTTAACTGGTGTATGTCCAGGGTTTTGCACACCTCCTTCATGAGTTTGGAGGTGAACGGGGTGCCTTGGTCTGTGAGGATCTCTTTAGGGAACCCAACCCTGGAGAACAACTCCACGAACCTCTCTGCTATGTGTACGGTTGTCGGGGTTCGTAGGGGAAAGGCTTCTACGAATCGAGTAGCATAGTCCACTACTACCAGCGCGTACACATGCCCCTTCGACGTTTTCGGTAAGGGCCCGATCAGATCCATCCCGACCCTTTCAAAAGGTGTTCCAATGGAAGGTAGCGGATGTAGTGGGGCTGCAGGAGGACGATGTATATCATGCCACTGGAATCAAGCTATCCTGGCTGACGAGGGCTGAAAGCCCGAATCCGGTCCTAGGATGCTTGTTTCCAGTCCAGGGAGGACCTGGCTTGGCAGTTCGGGCTGGACTGTTCCCATGGGGCACAGGGTCAAGACTGATTTGCATATGGCTGGGTTCAAACTGGAATGGCATGGTGAGCAAAGAAACGATGGATTTAGGCCCAGATCTCTGTACTGGGTTGAATGTATGACATTGTTCTGCATTCTGTCCATCAATTGTTGTTTTTGCATTTGTCACCCCAAGTGGGAAGGGTATGCTCAGACGTGAGTCCCTTGCTCTCCATGCCACTGGAATCAAGCTATCCTGGCTGACGAGGGCTGAAAGCCCGAAACCGGTCCTAGGATGCTTGTTTCCAGTCCAGGGAGGACCTGGCTTGGCAGTTCGGGCTGGACTGTTCCCATGGGGCACAGGGTCAAGACTGATTTGCATATGGCTGGGTTCAAACTGGAATGGCATGGTGAGCAAAGAAACGATGGATTTAGGCCCAGATCTCTGTACTGGGTTGAATGTATGACATTGTTCTGCATTCTGTCCATCAATTGTTGTTTTTGCATTTGTCACCCCCGAGTGGGAAGGGTATGCTCAGACGTGAGTCCCTTGCTCTCCATGCCACTGGAATCAAGCTATCATGGCTGACGAGGGCTGAAAGCCCGAAACCGGTCCTAGGATGCTTGTTTCCAGTCCAGGGAGGACCTGGCTTGGCAGTTCGGGCTGGACTGTTCCCATGGGGCACATGGTCAAGACTGATTTGCATATGGCTGGGTTCAAACTGGAATGGCATGGTGAGCAAAGAAACGATGGATTTAGGCCCAGATCTCTGTACTGGGTTGAATGTATGACATTGTTCTGCATTCTGTCCATCAATTGTTGTTTTTGTATATTTTTCCTCTGGCACGTCTCGTATTGCATGCAATAATTGTATACATCCTTGTATTCGCCCGGTCAGTAGAAGAAATGCGTTATGTTGTCCGTGGTCTTTTCTTTCCCGCTATGTCCGGCGGTAAGGTGCGCATGAGCAAAGAAGAGGACCTGCTCCCGAAAGGACAGCGGAACCAGCAACTGGGGAGTTGCTCCTTCTGCTCCCTCCCTGTATAAGAGCCCGTTTTTTATGATAAATCGGGGGTACTGGTTAGTCCCCTGGGAGTCGGACATATGGGCGCTTTCCCATGCATTGAAAAGTGTGGTGTCGTTGGCCTGTGCAAACCGAAAGCTACGGTCCAGGACCCAGGGTTCGGGAGACATGAGGGCCGCCCTGATTTCCCCCGTTCTCAAAGGTGACTCGAAACTAGACCCCGTGAACAAGGGTAGGAACTCTGGATTATCCACCCCTAGTAACATTTCTTCGGGCAAGGACTCCACCACCCCTACTTTCACGGTACAGGGCTTTGCATCCCTGGGATGGAGAGTAACCTGGGCGAGAGGGTAAGGTCACACATCACCATGTACACATCGGATGTGTACGACGGCCCCTGGTATATACTGATTTGGTAGGACCAAATGTTTTTGTACCACCGACTGTCGACAGCCAGAATCAAGCAATGCTCTAACAGCCCTACCGTTCAATCTTAAACTCACATAAAAGGAGCTCCCCATCTCCGCTGAATATAGTGGGCAAATATCTGACCTCCATCGGCTTATCAGCTGTACGCTTCCTTGGACAGAGTCTAGCAATGTGACCCCATTCCCCACATTCAAAGCACTGGGGTCCTCTGACCGGGGGTCCCTCCACCCGTATCGGTCTGGGTCTAGGGTGCTCGGGCATACCCTTCGGTTTCTTGTCCCCTTTCCCAAGGTTCCCCCCCTTTGTGTCCCTTCTCGCCTTCCCATCCGGCTATTTTTGGTTGGGCTCTCGAATAGTTGGTGGCCATGTCTGGCTTGTTCAGGCGTCAGTCCGGAGTGTTGTCTCAGCCACCTCTGAGTGGCATATGGCAACGCTTCCATGAATTGTTCGAGGTATATATTTGTCATCACCTCCTCTTTTGTGCTAGTCAAGGGCTTCAGCCACATATCAGCTGCCATCTTGAGCCGAAAAAACAATGTCTTGGTATTCTCCCCGGGCAACCCATGTTCCTTCCTGAAGCGTACTCTTATAGGCTTCTCCATCAAGCCCCAGGTGGTCAAGGATAATTTCTTTTATCGTGTATGGTACAGTTCCTGTGGGGTTAGCCACCTGGTATGCGAACTGGGCGTCGCCTGTTAGTAGGGGAGCCAAAAAGAAAGGCCACTTGTCTTCTGGCCACCCCAGGGCTCTGGCGGCTCTTTCAAAGTTCATCAAATACACGTCAGGGTCATCCCCAGGAAGGTATTTCTGCAGGGCTATCCCTGACGGACTTGGGACGGAATGAGGGCGGTGTTCTAGGGGCACCGCGAGGGGAGGGATCGTGCCGGCTTTCTGTAGGTGCTCTAACTGCGCATTTATCGTGGTCTGAAACACCTCCCCTGTCCGCCTGGGCTGATGTCATCTGTCTTTGAATAGCCCACTCCAATTTCTCCTGCCCCTGGACGAGGTGTTGGATGAGGGCGTCCATCTTTTCCATACAGACGGTTAAATCCCACTTCTGACACCAGTGTAGTGGGTTCGGGGTGACAGAGACGCTGCACAAGGTGCGTATGTAGTTTAGGAGTATGTTTATTGTCAGGTGTTTCACAGTCTTTGTCTTATAGGGAACAGGAGGAGGTTTGACGTGGTCAGGACAGGTAGTCGCGCTGCAGGGTTCCCCTTCGTAACTGGCTCCCGACTCGTCGTTCCGGTTTGGTCTCTCTGCTCCAGCCACGCTCCTCCCCTGGGAACGTGGCAGGGCGCCTCGCAGGATCGTTGGCCTCCTGGCTTGTCGGTTTCAGCTCCCGTGGTCTCGTCGGTGCCTGCTCTCGTCTCCTCCGTCCGCTCCTCTCGCCACTCCTTCCGCCCTCACTCCAGTACGTTCTCCTCCGCTCTCCCGCAATCCGCTTCTTTCTCCGCCGCTCTTCTCCGCCACTCCAACTCGTCCTCCAACTCCGGGGAAACGCCGTCCGCCAACTTCCTGATCTTGCTTCCCTTTGAAGTCCCGCTACAGGAAACGTCATCCAGGGGAGGAGTCTCGTACCAAGGGATTCCCGTCTTAAAGGCACCCCGTACCTTTTCAGGCAGCCAGTCTTGTGGAGGGTAGGAAGTCCATTCCTTCGGTCGGTCTGGTTCCTCGTCAGCCTGTGTGACAACACAAAGGGGTATAGAGGGGTCTTGTGACCAATAGGGCCAAACAGGGGAGTCCATCTCTGTCATGTCCCCTACCCCGTCACATATATATATATATATATATATATATATATATATATATATATATATATATATATATATATATATATATATCCAAATGCACCTTGACGAAGCAGGCACCCTTCCAAGCGGGTCAGGGCTTCTTGGCGTCGTCACCGCCTCAATATTCCATACGCAAACCATACCGCAGTTGCAGCAAGTAGAAGCCCACCATTCGGAGAATTAAGTCAAATGTAGCTTTAATTTTCAAGGACAGCAGTCACAGAATGCAGCATTACGCGTTTCGAGCGTACAACGCTCTTAATCATATGCAGTCCAGAGGCTCAGCTGTTCCCACCTTAAGTATGCTGTGGTAGTGAACAGCGAGGGGGGACCACACACACCTTCGGTTTTAAAGTAACCTTCATCAATGTTAATGTTTTGTTTGAATACACGCACTTTGGCAATCAGAGTACATATAGTAGCTGAACTCCCATATTTATTGCATCGTGCAATTATTTCAACACAGAGTTCAAACTTTGCATCTCCATTGTCAGTGCTATCCGTAATCGGACTCCATTACCCATAATGCTTCATCTTGGTGTTCAAGTCACGGTGTGGCCTTCCCCTTAATTGCGACATTTAAGATGTTAAAGTCTTGGATAACTGAGGAAAAGTTGTTAATCTATTTGAAAGGAAAAAGTTTCCATATCCTTCTTACTTGTAGGGAATAGTTCCCTTGATGATAACAATCCTTCCTCCGTTCATTCCACGAGCGTTCAGCCTCATAGCAGGAACCATTCAGTCAGTATCTTGCTTCGCTGGTGTCCTTTCTTTTTGCCTTTTGTTTCTCCTAAGTGCGGAGGTCACCCTCCACAAACCCTGGCTGCAACCCAAAATGTTCCACGGTTTCAGGACCAGCGGTCCTTCCCTCGATTCAGTGGCGGAGCCTCCCATTTCGGTGGTAGCACCGCAAGAACCATCAATCCTGGGCCATAGTAGATGCAGCCGGCGGGTGCCTTTTACTGATAAATCCAAATGCACCTTGACGAAGCAGGCACCCTTCCAAGCGGGTCGGGGCTTCTTGCCGTCGTCACCGCCTCAATATTCCATACGCAAACCATACCGCAGTTGCAGCAAGTAGAAGCCCACCATTCGGAGAATTAAGTCAAATGTAGCTTTAATTTTCAAGGACAGCAGTCACAGAATGCAGCATTACGCGTTTCGAGCGTACAACGCTCTTAATCATATGCAGTCCAGAGGCTCAACATTGATGAAGGTTACTTTAAAACCGAAGGTGTGTGTGGTCCCCCCTCGCTGTTCACTACCACAGCATACTTAAGGTGGGAACAGCTGAGCCTCTGGACTGCATATGATTAAGAGCGTTGTACGCTCGAAACGCGTAATGCTGCATTCTGTGACTGCTGTCCTTGAAAATTAAAGCTACATTTGACTTAATTCTCCGAATGGTGGGCTTCTACTTGCTGCAACTGCGGTATGGTTTGCGTATGGAATATATATATATATATATATATATATATTCACTGAAAAAACCAAAGGTTTCAGGGGCGTTATAGTTAGGAATTGGCATTTAAAAAATCTTCGAAATTCACAAAAAAAAACATAGGTTTCAGGGGCGTTATAGTTAGCTGGACATTTCCCTCGTACAGAACCCTAGAAATTCCCCCGTTATAGTTAGTTCAGCTAACTATAACTCGTGCCCCCGCAATGCACTGCTGATGACATCACATATTACATCACTCATGACATGGTCAGTGACATCACTGATGACATCACTGATGATGTCATCCATGTGATATATTAGTGCATCTTCTCACACCCTAATATAACCTTTGATACACCGACTCAAAATTTCGGCTATTTTTTTATATTTTTCAAACTATATGTTCAAAACTGTATTTTATATATTTTTTTCAATGTTTTTGGATCCACGCACCCTATGCGCACCGTTCTCGATCCCTACGTGATAGCATCCGTGCATGGTATGAGTTGGGACGTGTTTAGTGCGTGATCGCAATGTGACAGGTACGCGACTCCCAGCCTATACGCGACACGTTCGATGTACGTAACGCGACGTTTACGCGCTTCCGTGATGCGTCATCTGCGTCTATGACGCGGTGGGTGCGCGGATCCCGCGAAATATGTAACATTTAAAAAAACATATATATATATGTATTTCATGTGAATATTAAATGAAGACAAACTCTAAACTAGTCTTAAAAGTAATATATTTTTACATCTAATCCTATATTTCTTTGTAATTCAATTTCGCGGATGCGCGCTGGGTGCGTGCTGCGTACGTGCAGGGTGCGCGGATCCCATGTGACCTGCAAAAAAAGAGATTTGATTGGTTCATTACACTTCCTCTTCTAACTATTGAAAGACCCCACCCATTTCAATCATTCTTCTTTGACCTTCTTTAGAGCACCATCTCTTTGGAGAGAAGAAGATTTTTTTTAGACTAAGTTTACACTTAGCTCTAACTTTTGTCAACCAAAAATGGCTTCAGGGCAGTAGGCATCACCTGCATCACCTCATACTTCTGAGGGTGAATTTTTGCCAGAGGCACCACCCAAAAAACGTTTTTCTTCAGTGGTCATTTTTTACTTTTCCCGAGGGGCAGAATAAGACCAATGCCACCTTGGTCACGTGCAAGATTTGCAAAAGAGTCCTATCGAGAGGGGATCCTAACAAGAAATACTCTTGTGGCACGGCAAGTATGATGAAGCACATGAGGACCCTTCATCCGAACAATCTTGCACAAGAAGAGTGCCGACGGATGAGAAACACTCCTGCTCCTGCGCCATCCACCTCATCGCAGCCGAGCACATCAAGAGTGCATCCATCAGCCCAAACCTTGGACATCCGTCCTCAATTTCAATTTTTTAAAGTGCTCTGCACTAAGTGCAATGAGACTTTGAGCTATGGTGAGCAGTCGATCGATCTGATCTGCCGCCGGCAAGAAAGTCACATTTGCTAGTTTATTTTTTATTTTTTTATTGTTCCCTGAAGTTCATTGTTTGGTTTCTCCTGTTTTGTTTTTTGTTTTTTGTTTTTGCAGAAAAACAAAAAAAAATTAAAAATTGTTCAGAAAACCCCCAAAAAATTACAAGAGAAGAAAGAAGAAAAAAAAAAGTTCTTGTAAGAACTAACTTTCCTGGTTTAAAAAAAAGAGCTAAATTTCTTTGTTAGTGTTAGTTTAGATGAATGTATGTGTAGTATGTAATTGACTGAATGAATGCATTAGTAGCGTATGGTGAATGTTTAAGTGCAGAACTATGAGGAAGTGCTGCAGCATTACACAGTAACCTCTTTAACTGCAGTGTGCTGTAGTACTTCCGAAGCACAGGGATGCAACATATGTACATAAATATGTTGCAAATCTATGCTTCTCTCTGCACGGCTGCTTAAATTGCAGCCATGTGGTGACACAGGCACCCTTGCACCATAGTGCAAGGATATCTGTGTCATGTGCTGTTTGTTTTTCTGCAGGAAGACACACCTTCCTGCACAAAAACAATGAGAAAATGCATTTTTCTTCTTCAATGTATGCTGAACATTTCAGCATGCATTGAAGATATAAAAATGTGGAGAAATTAAAACCATTCTCCTTGTTGTGCTTTCCTACACCAATTTTAGAATGGTGCAGCATTCACACACATATCGCGATTTATGATTTCTGAAAAATCTAGACATGTGTCTTGTTATATGAGTATTAAGTGCAATCATGTACAACAACACTTATAGAACACCCTTTCAACACAAAGTGGTGTGCATGATGAGGTTATATTTACATGGAGTATAAAAAGTGCACAGAGTGCCTTTTCCTCTCTTTATAAATATAAAAGAGTATCTTGCACAATAACTATGTTGCAAAAAGTGACATATTTCCGTTTTTAAATTTCCTTGCGAATGATAGAAGGTAAGCACAGAGTTTTGTCTGCAAAGATGTTCAAAGAAGAATGATTGAAATGATTGCGGTCCTTCAACAGCTAAAAAGGTGAAATATTATGAACCCCTCAAATCTCTTTTTTTGCAGGTCACATGATATCTGATTATGGTAACTACATAAACAGAGTGTTTTTAGAAACGTGTTTCAACTTTGTAGCTTCTTGCAGGCCTCTTCATTTTGCATATTGAGACTTAGTTAAACTTACCTTCACAGTAATAGGAATAAAAAATGGTATACATTTTTTTTCTGTTTTTCATTCAAATATAAATTCATATAAATTGCTTATTTTAAAATTTGGATCTGTGAAAGAAAAGGGAAAAAAAATTATAACAAGTAATAATACATTTTATACAACACAGCATAATTTCCACAAAGTAATTTTTTTGCCTTTTTTGCTGTTCTCAGAATATATTAAATTTCACTAAAAATAGTGATTTCAATCGTACTCATCACTTAACAGCGGGCAAAAAAAACACAATCTCAAAGATTGTTAAAAAAAAAAAACATGCCATTCTTAAAATACAAATCACAGAAATATAAAATGCACACAGCTAACAATTTTTTTTAACTTTAACTTACAAAAACTGTAAATGATGTCGCTATAAAATATTCACCAAATCTAAAGTTGAATTTTTGGAGGATGCACCACGCCCACAACATTTTCCTTCAGTGATGTGGAAATGTTCTACTTTTCTCGAGGGGCAAACAAAGACCAATACCAACTTTCTCATGCACAAGATTTTCAAAAGAGTTCTGTTACGAGGGGATCCTAACAAAAAATACTCATGCGGCACAGCAAGTATGATGAAACACCTAAGGACCCTTCATCCAAACAATCTTGCACGAGAAGAGTGCAAACAGATGAGAAACACTCCTGTTCTGTATCTCTAAAAAAGAATCACAAATAAATGTATATTAATAACTTTCACAATTATACTATTCCATTACTGTACAAACACATTTTATATAAATACTGACTAAGAAACTATGTCCCTGAACCACAAGTGTGACGATAGTTAAAACACTACATGCATAGTGCATACTACTTTGAAGCAGTTCATGCCCTAAAGCCTACCTCACTAAAACTCTACATGCTAACTGACTAAATGATTACAGTAGTATAAGGAGATACACTGGGTGAGTGACAGGGTGTTTGCTAGAAGAGTATGGATACTAACTAGGGAATTGAAGGTGTGAAACACAACTGTGTAGGTGATTAGAGGACTGCATCCATACTGCATAGGCATTTAAAGCAGTCCATGTGCTAAGGCCTGGCTCACTGCATGGCTACTTGGGTACTGACTGAATGATTAGACTACAGCAAGGAGAGTGCCTAGGTGAATTTATAAGTGCTAGGCTTTTCGCCCAGGGAATGGATTAGTACTTGGTACTGAATGGGTCACTAGAGGAGTGCAAAGGCAGTGACAAGATGTTTGCTGGACTGTATGGATACTGACTAGGAAATTTAAAGTGTGAAAGACAAGTGTCTAGGTGGTTAGAAGACTGCATGCATAGTGCATAGGGGTTTCAAGCAGTCCATGTGCTAAGGCCTGGCTCAGTGCATGAATACTTAGGCACTGACTGAATGATTAGAGTACTGCAAAGATAATATCTTGGTGAATTTATAAGTGTTTGAGTTTTTGCACAGTGAATGGATTAGTACATGATGCTGAATGGGTCACTAGAAGGCTGCAAAGGGAGTGACAGGGTGTTTCCTGGAAGTGTATGGATACTGACTAGGGAATTGAAGGTGTGAAAGACAATTGTGTAGGTGGTTAGAGGACTGCATGCATAGTGGATAGGGGTTTGAAGCCGTCCATATACTAAGGCCTGGGTCACTGGATGAGTACTTGGGTACTGACTGACTGAATGATTAGAGTACTGCAAGGAGAGTGCCTGGGTGAATTTATTAGGGTTTGGCGCAGTGAATGGATTAGTGCATGATGCTGAATGGGTCACTAGAGGAGTGCAACGGGAATGACAGGGTGTTTGCTGGAAGTGAATGGATACTGACTGGGGAATTGAAGGTGTGAAAGACAAGTGTGTAGGTGGTTAGAGGACTGCATGCATAGTGGATAGGGGTTTGAAGAAGTCCATGTGCTAAGACCTGGCTCAGTGCATGAATACTTAGGCAGTGACTGAATCATTAGAGTACTGGAAAGAGAGTGTCTTGGTGAATTTATAAGTGTTTGGGTTTTGGCACAGTGAATGGATTAGTACATGCTGTTGAATGGGTCTCTAGAGGACTGCAAAGGGAGTGACCGGGTGTTTCCTGGAAGTGTATTGATACTGACTAGGGAATTGAAGGTGTAAAAGACAAGTGTATAGTATGTTAGAACACTACATGCATACTGCATAGACATTTGAAGCAATCTATTTAGTACTTCGAAACTGACTAAATAATCTGACTACTTCTAGGACAGTGCTTAGGTAAAACTTTTAAATATTCAGTTCTGCCACAGTGAACAGAATAGTACATGGTACTGCACCTTAGTGTCAAACCCTGACTCATTTTATCAATGCATAAGCAAAGACTAGCTTCTAATGCTACTAAAACTTGACAACATGACAGGTTTTAAAAGAGTTATCTGCTACAAAATACACGATGTTATCAAATGCTTCTCTCACAGTGGTTCCCAAATGCACACAGACTCGCAGTGTGATTCTAGACAACAACCACTATACCTAGGAGTTTACCAAAAATCATTCACTACTGTGGAAGTGGCAAGGGAACTGCACACAATCTTCATATTTCAGGACTGCACTTTTGTGTCAAAGCCTGGCTCATTTAATCAAAGCATAAGCAAAGACTGTCTTCTAATGCTACTAAAACTTGACATGGCCGGTTTTAAAACAGTTATCTGTCAGCAAATACACGATGTTACCAAATGCTTCGCTCACAATCCTTACCCAAATGCACACAGACTCACAGTGTGATTTTAGACAATCAACACTATCCTAGGAGTTTACCAAAACTCATTCACTAGTTTAGAAGAGTTAATGGTACTGAACACAATCTACATATTTAAGTACAGCACATCAGTGTCAAAGCATGACTCATTTAATCAACGCATAAGCAAAGACTGGATTCTAATGCTACTAAAACTTCACAACTTGACAGGTTTAAAAAAAGTTATCTGTCAGCAAATACATGATGTCACCAAATGCTTCTCTCACACTGATCCCAAATACACACTAATTCACACTGTGATTCTAGACAAGCACCACTATCCCTAGGAGTTTACCAAAACTCATTCACTACAGTGTAAGTGGTAAGGGAACTGCACACCATCTACATATTTCAGGACTGCACTTTTCTGTCAAAGCCTGACTCATTTAATCAAATCATAAGCCATAACTGTCTTCTAATGCTACTAAAACTTCACAAAATGACAGGTTAAAACAGTTATCTGTCAGCAAATACACGATGTTACCAAATGCTTCTCTCACAGTGGTTCCCAAATGCACACAGACTCACTGTGTGATTCTAGACAAGCAACACTATCCCTTGCACTATACCAAAACACATTTCTTCATCTAGAAGTAGTACTACATTTTAGTATAGAAACATAACATAACTCATTTCACAAATTCATAAACAATGACTGGTTTCTAATTCTACCAAAATATAAAAACAGCACAGTTATCTGTCTGCAAACACATGAAAAACACAAATGCTTATCACAGAATGGTTTCTACATGCACACACACTGTCAATAAGATTGTAGAGAAAAAAAGTACTCCCGACACTTTAGCAGGAGAAATACATTAGTCTGATTAAAATCAAAATAGTCTACATACAACCCCTCACAATTAAATAACACATCTTTCAAGTTCTTTTGTAGATTAAGTATATCAGTCACTAACCATATTTTCTTTTACAGAATCTCTGCACTGTGCACCTCTCAGCAAAAACAAATAATGGAAAAGATTCCCTTTCATTTTCCACACATATACATGTAAACATCAAATCACAATCCTTCACACATAAACTCAAAAAGCAAACACACATTTCTATTGGTTAAACATTTCAACCCTTTCCAACTGAAAGACATTTCGACCCTTCCCCCAATCTGCCTTCTGCCTGTTACCATAGAAACCGGTCATGGAACACTGCACTAAGCACACAGGTCAGAAGTTCAGCACACAATGTTCCTACACAAGAGAGGAAGTGTGCTTCACTGTTCAACATATCAGCTAATCATATATAATGTTCCTAACAATCTGTTTTTGTTAACCAATAAGAATCATACCTTAAAAAAACAGAAATATACACCCTACCTTTCAGTGTACAAAGTAGTCATACAACCAATGATTTCTTGTCTTTTTAAAAAAAAAAAATCTGTGGATCCGTGTACCCAACGCGATAGGATGCGCGCATTTCGCCGTTTTATTTTTTTTAAAAAGGGGGCCCCAGGGGGTCCTTCTGGGACCCCCTAAGCACCTCTAGAGGGTCAGAGTGTTTCCACTCTGCCCCCTTTATATGTTTTACACACTTATTCCCCTTGCTTCTTCAGCCTCTCTTCTACCGAGGCAGAAAATAGCCGCCAACAGTTCCTGGTTTCGAATGTAGAGAGACACTCGACCGCCAATTAGCATTCAGCGCGCGATCGGGAGGGTGCGCGCTCGGTTCGGGGAGGGTGCGCGTACGTTGCGTGTACAGTCTGCGGATCCTCCGCGGCCATAGATATTTATGTACTTTTAACTCTAATTTTCTCAGGAACTACTGAACGGATTCACACCATTTATGCAAAAGGCATGAGTCTGAACTGAGGACTACCTCTTTGCCAAATTTGGTGTCATTCCGTTCAGCGGTTTGGGCTGTAGCTGCGACAACAGATCCTATGGGAAATTGCATGGGGAAAACGTGTTTTGGGACACCCCTTTTTTCTCGGCCCCCGCTTGACGAATCACCACAAAACTTTCAGGGTAGGAGCGGAGCGGAGCGGGCCAAAAGTTTGGAAAATTTCGCGAGGATTCGTCAACCGGCGCCAGACTTATTGGGAATAGAATGTTGCGGATTTCCTATGGAAAATAGGTCCTAACTATAACTACCTACTGGCGATGATGGACGGATGATATATATATCACAAAATCTCCTCCTGTGAAAGAAGATAAGAGGGATTCAGCGGGCCTTCTTGAGGCTGTTAATTCTCCCTTCTGGCGTGACACGTTTCGGCAATTGGCCTTTCTCCAATGCCTCGGGTGCCTGGGTTTACTATTCAGTGTCTTTTAAATCGTCCTGCTCTTCCCTTCGTAGTGACGGGAGCACACCTGGACCAAATCGGCTCTGGAAACACTCGTGCAATTTGAGATGGAGAACAGCACCTCCCATCATGCAGCTTGTTGTATAGCCTGGATTTTCACATAACTCAAGGTGAGTTGAAGGCTAAATTCAATATATTTAAACCTACCCTCACTACATGAGCAAAGGGATATATCCGTGATCTCTGGGATTGACACGGAGCCCCATACCTCACATTTGTAGTTAGGTAGTTCACATCTCAGGTTGCACAAGGCTGGTGCGCCCAAAACCTTTCCCCTCTGCTAGAATTCTCCTTTCTGTTTTCCGAAGGCAAAGTCGCAATTTATATGATAAGAAGTGCTGCGTTGGAAAAATATCAGCTGTGCCTCTTTGTGGTGTCTAAACGTTAGGAAATGTTGTTTTATCTAGTACAGAAAAATAGGGCACTATGTTGTCCGACCTTGTACAAGATGTTCAGACTGAATCCCAAGAAGAAGAACTGAATAATAAAAACATGTAGTGTATTTCTAAAATATTATCATCACACAAAAATAAATTTATTATGTATAGCTGTGCTAAGCAAAGCGGCCTATAATGTGCAATTAACCTAAAATAAGGGAGAACCAAAGTAGGCCCTGAAGGGAACTTACTACAGTGCAGGCTAGCAGTCAAAATGGATTATCATCAGCTTGTTACAATAGCTGGGCAGCTACGAGTGGATTTGCAGAAAGAGAAGATACGTCCAACACATGTTAAATTTGATAAAGGTTGAGGTGAGGAAGGAGAAATTAGTGGTCTTGAGGAATTGTTGGAAAAGATAAGAAAGTGGGAAGGTGTGGAAGGTTTGAAGAGAGGGGAGTGAGAAGTCACCAAGTAAACAGGCGGCAAAGACGGAGTAAGGCATTCCAGAATGCATTTATTTAAATGGATGGAGGAATACCCATTGAGAGAGGTGCCGGGGGCAGACAGACAACCTGTACTTATTCACGTGTCTTGGACCAGGCATGATCTGTGGTCTTGCACTAAGGACTTACCGAGTTTGAGGGAAGCCCCTGAAAAGTGGTACACAGAAGTAAGATGATAAAACGTTGTCAAAATTATTGTGAACAAATTTGGATGCACTGTTTTTATTTGCAATGCTGAAAGACTTCTGGGATAGTTGTCAGAAGTGGCCAGTTGCAGAACCACAGCACGTGGGTCCAAAGTCTGAAGCCTCATCGGGAGTGATGGCACAGTACAAAGAAGTGATGTGGTGTTTGAAGGAAAGGGTGCTGCTGCAATGTATAAATTGGTAAGGAATTATAAAAACTACCCAGAATAAAGGTGACACCGTACATGCTTAATATGATGTAAGTGAATAAGCAGCAGAGTGGAACAGAGGATGCAGCTCAGCAGGGAATGCCATCTCTGGTGTCCGTTTTTGTGATTGGGCTACATCCAGATATTAGCACTATGCTGCAGCAGTCTGTAATGTGTTGGCTAGCTAAAACGTACAGGAAATGTTGACATATCTTGATTTGAAACCTAAGAATGAAAAAGATAAGTTGATGGTCGTGCAAACAACATGAGTTTTCACAGACAGACTGGCTCCCCGACGCAGCCAACGGTGGTGCACGCGCTACCAAACCAGCCCAGAGGGGATGGGGAGGAGGCCAAGGAAGGGTTACAGCCTACAGGAAGATGGAGGAAGAAGAGGCACTGGGAATGGGGGTAGTCAAAACAACCTATATTTCACGGGCAGAAAGCCAGAGCTCTGGAGCAGCTAGTGCCCGGAACAAGAAGGGGTAATACAACATAGAAAGAGTAAATGAAGCTACTTCTTAGCAAATGCATGGTGTGAGAAATTGGGTTGTTGGTTGATGGGGGTGTGAGCTCTTCTCAAGCAACAGTCACAATCCTTGTTAGGCTGAACCACAAAAATAACTCACACACCTACTCAACCAACAGCTCAATTTCTCACACCGTGCATTTGCTAAAGAAGATGCGTCATTTCTCTTTCCGTGGTGTCAACAGCATATGCAGTCCTTAACTTTTCTGCATTGTCTCTTAAGCATGATCCATCTACGAACACCATTTTAGCACAATGTTCTAAGGGTTCATCTTTCACGTTTAGATATGGTTTTGTGTACGGTTCTGTCACCTGTACACACCCATGATGTTCATCATTTTGCTGGAAGGCAAACGCAATAGAGTAGCAACATTCAAAATTCTGTACCTTTTTCCAGATATGGTGGGAGTAGCAACAAGGTTATTTCATAACATGCCAGGCTGGCATCTGTCAAGTGCTTTACATCTCAACAAAATTTCAACAGATTGGAGTACATATAATGTTACAGGATGCCCCAATACAATATTATAAAACCGTTCCACTGCCATTGCAGCAATGTCACTCAAGTACTCTGGAAGGGCTGCCACTACAGGAGCCAGGGAAGCTGAAAAATATTCATCTGGGTGCTGTTGATCACCATGGTACATATGATGCTCTTGTTCTGGCATCTGTTTGTCAAGCCTGAGAACAGAACTGCTGAGTACATTTCCATTGCTGGACCTATGTTTAGAGAATTTTGTCATCAAAAACAAAGTGATGGATGGAATGCTTGTATTGTTCTCAGTCACTGGCAATGGCCCAGACCGCATCCCAATCTATAGTTTTTTGCCCACCAGGCCAACTCAGTTTGGACCCAGCCATATGCAGGTCAGATCTGACTTTGCTCCACTGGGCCAGCTGTAACTGCTAGGCCCTTCCTGAACCAGAACACAAGCAACCCAGGACTGGTTTCACCCATATTGGGGCTCATCAGACCGGCACAGCTTAGTTCCAGTGACAAACCTGTCATACTTACAGCATCAAAAACAAAGTGATGGAGGGAATGCTTGCATTAATCTCATCTACTAGCAATAGCTTGGGCCGCATCCTAATCCATTGTTTTTTTCACGGACGGTTTGGAGGCAGCCATATACAAATCAAACGTGACCATCCTACAATGGGAATAGTACAGCCTGAACTGCTAGACCATGGCCTCCTTTTTGATGGCCTAGAGCACTGGTTCTTAACCTTTTGACTTCTGTGGACAGAGTTATTATTGGAAGCTGGGGAACGCTGGCCTAATCAATTTCTATGATTCGGACCTCAAAACAACACATAAAAATGCAAAAACAAGTATACAACAAACAAATGCTAAAATATTGAAATATTTCGTGTAATTTACAATCAAATATTGAAAGTGTTTTCAAATGTTCAATGTTGCCTTCTTATTTGTATGTACTGTATTAATTTTAATTGGTTAATAATATTAAATTTTGTAAAACAGTTGCGGACCCCCAGAATAGGCCTCAAGGACCACCAGGGGTGCTTAACCACAGGTTAAAAACCACTGCGCTAGAATATTTTCCCAGACATTTTGCTGGAGCTCAGAAGCCCCCGTGTCATTCCGCTGAATAAAGCTTTCCTCTCAAAGAACCAACCCAGCTGAAAAACTTTATTTAAATTTTTCAGAAAGTTGACACTTCCACTCACTTTTGTTTGTCATTTACTTCAAGAACAGTTCCAAGAAATGTGGCACAAACAGAATACATGAAGACAAGAGACCAAGCAAACTCAAGACATGCAGAAAGTGAATTGTGTCAGAGTCCGAAATCTTAGAATAATCTACTTCATATTCACTAGTCTCTAAAGAGGAGGAAAAGACTTCATGCAGATAGTGTCCAGCAGCGTTGCTTTGAAGGTTAACATCTGCATTAGAGTGAGGTAACATTTCTCGGCGATGATAGTAAGGCTTAAGTCATCGAGAAAAGTATTTGTGTACTTAATATGTTTCTAGATCAACACTGAGAAGTACGCCTTTTACAGCCTGTCCAACTGTGGAATTATTTGGACATCCTGGAGATACATGGATGGCAATCAATTCCTCCACATTCAGGGTCAGCAGGACTCCAGGGACAGCCTCTTGAAATTGTTCTGTTGAATGAAAAAATTATCAAAGTGGAAATCCAGATTGTGTCTCAACAATAAACCTTTTCTGGGATCGAAGAGCAAAATGTCTTTAAAAAAATACAAACTGTGCCTCCTTTTTCTTGAAGCACCACCTCTGTGGACCCCTTGCTCAGTACTTCCACCTCCAAAATGGAGGTGTGAGTCAGAGACCAGATCCTTGTAGAGTGAGGGTGGTCTTTAATGACAGACAGGAAGGATAGGGGTCGGTCTTGAGAATTAGCTAGTGACTCAAGCCATCATGATCATCTCCCAACTGGTGGAAACATTTTTGAGGCACAGGAGCTGGCAGAGGATGGCAGAGACTGTACCTGCAGCTGCTGCTGACATTCCCTAGATCCACCTCTGCCCCAAAAGGAGCAGTACATTTGTTTCAGTGGTTCAGAAGGTTGTTTCAAGAACAAAATAACATATCTAGGCAGTAAACATGATTAATAAAATTATAAAACAATATCAAAATTCTAATTAAACACTCTCACCCAGTCAACTGATCTGGCTTGGCAGTTCGGGCTGAACTGTTCCCATGAGGCACAGGGTCAGACTGATTTGCATATGGCCATGTCTGAACTGGGGTGGTGGAGTGAGCTAAAGTATGATGATGGATTAAACCCTGATCAGTTGACTGGGGGTGAGTGTTTGATTTGCTCAAACGCTCCGTCCATCATCCCTTTTGGTATCGCTTTGTTCGCCCTAAGTTGGCAGGGTGTGCCCCGACGTGGGTCCCTTGCTCACTTTGCCACTGGATTCAAGATAGGCTGGCTGATGAGGGTTATGGACCCGAAACCGGTCCCAGGATGCTTGTTTCCGGTCCAGGGAAGACCTGGCTTGGCAGTAAGGGCTGGACTGTTCCCATATGGCACAGGGTCAGACTGATTTGCATATGGCCATGTCTGAACTGGGGTGGTGGAGTGAGCTAAAGAATGATGATGGATTAAACCCAGATCAGCTGACTGGGGGTGAGTGTTTGATTTGCTCAAACGCTCCATCCATCATCCCCTTTGGTATCGCTTTGTTAATGAAGTAAGGCATTTGAAGGGTGCAACAAACTGCGATTCTCTAAAAGTATTGCCCTAAGAGCTGTAGATCCTGCAGTCTTTGCATGGCGGGAGGATCTTTTGACAAATGAAAAAGCATCCTAGGAGCTGCAACCAGACGAAGAGTGACTTCTTGAGTTTTATGTTAGGTTACATAGATTTTTATAGCACTGTTTTGCCATAAGAATGGCCTTGCAGTTTCAGGTCTCCAGTTTATTAAAACTGCCCGGTACTAGACAACACAGCAATATATCCTTAAGGATGATACAGTTATAAGCAACCAAATGGATGAAAAATTGCAAAAGTAGCGTCCTTACTTTAGGAACGGGCGGGTTAAATTCAATAGCCCTGTGAATGGCTTCCACTGCATTCATTTCGGCTGTGCTGAGCCCTCTTCTGGAGGCTGTTTCTGGAGAGAATCTAGAAGCATGGAAACACAATATCAGCAGAAGCGACCCGTTCATTTCAGAATCACAACACCCAGGTTTTGTGCTTTTTCCCAATTCAGGGCAGAGCGATCTTCTACGAAGCTGGCTACACACTTAGGTACACTTCACAATTGTTCACCTACCCAGTATTTAAAAAATCCAAATGCTGCAATTCTTCCATATGCGCCTTCAAGGGCTCTTTAGAAAGCCTTCTATCCGATTTCGAAAGTCAAGACCGACCATACCTTGACTATTTTTAAGCAATATTTTCTGACATTTTCAAAATTATTAATACTCACAGACCAGAGCTGCAATATTAACAGCAAAACCTAAAGAAAGGATAATATATTCCTAAATCAATATACCTAAAGTAAATCGGATAAACCCAACAAATAGGCCACGTTATATTGCATGCGTTTATAACGCATGGGTTTAGAACGCATGCCATTACAACGCAGTCATTACAACGACCGCGTTGTTTCTTCGCACACCAATACAACGCAAGTCATTACAACAACTTGCTGTGGGGGTGGGTGCAGGATGTTGGAATAGTATATTTAATTATTCCAACTCCAGCCTGTGCATCAGTAGGGAAGGTGTTGGATCTAAAATCCAACACCTTCTGCCCCATACAGCAAGCTGTTGTAACAGCTTGCGTTGTAATGGCATGCGATGTAACAACGCTGGCATTGTAATGACCGCCTTGTAATGGCATGCGGTTTCAAATGCGGGGTAAATGATGTTTACCGAACTCAACACCGTAAAACACTTTAATCAATCAGGACACACAGATATCCTCCTACTCCTTTTCGTGGAGAAGGACAAACACTGCAGAGACCACCTGCTGCACAAACAGTTGTTCAAAAGATTTTAGTACTGCTGCAAATTTCCTTCCCAGAGAACTCTCGCCCCTCAACATAGGCCTAAAGTACGAGGTGGGCAGATGTATATGCTGGGATACCATGTGAGCATAAATACCAGTTCTTATCAGTACTCACGCACAAAATCCAGTTTATGATGAGTATGTGTCGAATGGGGAATAATATGCACTTCCGGAAATATTGGATACAATTCCGCATGCAGTGCCCCATTCAACACCAGCTCTGAGCAGGTGGTAAATGAAAGAGGGGGAGTGAGAAGTGGAAGGTATATCTAGGGGGGAAGGGCAAAGCTGTGAGGTGGCATGGGGAGAATTCTGTGCTTCTAAGCCATCAGAGATAGTCGGGTAAGGACTTTAGCCAGGCTGCGCTTTCAGGCTGAGCCTCATTTGATTTTACCAGCTGATAAAACTGGGCCCAGTGTTCCTGCACCAGAATAATCTGAGTGTGGGAACACCAGGCAAGTTATAATTGGGCAGAGCGGTATCACACCTGTGAGTACCGCTCCAAAAAACATATAATCAGACCCATTGCATTTATTGAATCTATTAAAGGAAGATGTCGATCAGTTCCCAATATACTGGGTCTGAAGGTGGTTAATCAACACCAGATCCAAAGAACTCAAGTAATGCCTTCCCGGGCAATGGTGAGGTGTCGTGTTAGGTCATTACTCACAAAGGGCATAATCGTGGCTGTCCTCTTCACATGACAATCTTAGACAAATCAGCAACTTATTTGTGTAGATTGCTACAAAGAAAGAGGTAAGCAGTTAGTGTCGTAGAAGAGTATCAGTACGAGGCAGTCCCTGGTCCATATGTGTTGGAGCGCCAAACTATTGTTGACGGTGGTTTTTCAGAAAGAGGGCATGTATGCTAAGGGAGTGACAGACAGTGGTGGAGTGGTGACAGACAGTGTACAACTTCTTTTTTGGCAGATGTTGGTTTCCCACAGGATCTCTCTTTATTATCAGTCAAAACAAAGGGGAAAATTGAGAAGGTAAATAGGTCAATAAAAGAGGAAATCCTAATGACTTCGGTCAACCATCTGTATGCAGGGCCAGACTTGGAACCCAAAGCATGGGGGGAGGGTGGCCGCAGACTCCTTACCTTTGAATTTCCCAGGCGTCAGACAGGATCCGGAAGATTTTTCTTTGAGCAATTCTCTTGCGCCCCAGTATGTGGCACTGATTGGTCTGTGTGATGTTGTCGGTACCATCTCCGCTGTTGTGACGTCTGCGTCACCCACATAGACACCACCTTGGCTTCAGGTACTTTTCACGCCCGAAGCGCGGAGCCATGAAGTGCACGGACTGTGGTGTGTTTTTGAACAACTAGGGCCATGAAAGGGATCAGCCCTGAGCCTAAGAACCTGTCCGCAGTGCGGGAAGGATGGATGGATCGGTAAAGAATCTGCGGTTAGATTATGTCTCCACCAGATAAGGCGTTACCAAAGGTAAGTAACTTGTCTTGCAGAGACATCTAGCCGCAGATTACTTACCTTTGAATAAATACCCAAGCAATACCATACCCAGAGAAGGAATTGCAAACCAGTTTAGACTAGGAAGTCCTGCAGGACAGATTGGCCAAAAATGCCGTCCCTGTTGAGTGGACTGTCCAGGCAGTAGTGCTTGGTAAATGTGAGCAAAGATGCCCACGTTGCTGCCTGGAAAATGCCAAGGACTGGGACTCTCTGTGTTGCAACGCTGTGGTAGCAGCCTTTGCTCTGGTAGAATGAGCCCTTAAGCTTTCAGGAGGTTGCTTTTTGGCCAGAGTGTAGCAGGTTTCGATGCCAAGGATGACCCATTGAGATATCGTACTTTATTGCACCGCACGACCCTTCTTTGGTCTCGCGTACCATATGAAGAGTTCGTCTTCCACCCGGAACTCTTTTGTGCGGTCAAGGTAGAAAGACAATGCTCTTTTTGGGTCCAGACGGTGGAGTCGCTCCTCTTCTCTGGAAGGATGCGGAGGAGTGTGGAAAGTGGGCAGGCTGACTGATTGCCTCTATGGAATGGTTTCACCAAATTCTGGAAGAAATAGACCCTAGTGCAAAGCATCAACTTATCAGGGAAGATGATCAGGTAACGAGTCTGGGATGACAAAGTCTGCAATTCACTTACCCTTCTGGCAATGTGATTGTCACCAAAAAGACTGTTTTATAGGTTAAGCTGCCAGAGCGGACAGTTGTGCAAAGATTCAAACGGTGCACACTGAGGAAGGTGAAAACCGAATTAATGTCCCACTGAAGCACAATGAAAGGGTCAGGAGGGAACATATGTACAATCTCATTAAGAAATCTATTTAGGATCAGGGATTTAAATAAAGAGGGCTGGTCTTGAATCCTCCAAAAAGCAGACAGGGCCGAAAGATACTTTTTGAGAGTGCCCAGAGCAGAACCCTGCTGGGCAAGGGTCAAAATAAAAAGTAAGACCCGAGAAAGGGAAGCAGAAAAATGATCAACAGATCTTTTTTCCCACCAGTAGGTGTACACGGTTTTCTTAGAGGGACACCTGGCTTCCAAAATAAAATTACAAACTTCGAGAGGAAGGTTGAATGCTAACAACTGCCGTCACTCAATTTCCATGCAAGAAGGAGTAGAGTTGACAGGTTCAGGTGGAGGACCCTCCCTTGCTGCTGCGACAGAAGATCCTCCCGAAATGGACAGCCTGATCGATGCTCAATTGGAGAAGCTTGGGATACCGGACTCTTCATGCCCAGTCCAGGGCCATAAGAATGACTTGGGCCCCGTTGCTCCTGATCTTCTTGAGCACTCTGGGCAGGAGTGGTATGGGCAGAAACGTGTATAGGAGGCCTGAGCTGTACTTGAGAGAAAAGCGGCTCCGAGCGAGAGCGAGTTGTGTTCTGTCACTGGTCTCCTTTTCTTTGTAGCGCCGGGACACTCCTGGGAGTAGCCGTGCGCTCCAGTAACCAGCTGCCTTGAAAACTAAAACAAGCAAATCTGTTGATATTGCGCATTCTTTGTAGAGAACAGATATAACCAAGGCTCTCCCTTACTCCTGAAAGAGACCTTGCGTTCAGGGAACTCGCCAGGTGTTGAACCACCAGGGATATGCATTGCTGTTCCAGCAATGTCCAAACACGCAAGGCCTCCTGACAAAGGATCCACGACTCCACCCAGCCCAGTTTGTTGCAGTAACACAAGGCCTGGGTGTTGTCTGTGAACACTTGAACCAGCTTTCCCTTGATTGAATGACGAAACGCTTTCAATGCCAAGCAAATCACTTGGAGCTCCAGCAAGTTGATGTGGAGTCTGGATTCCGCCGGAGACCAGAGTCCTCTGATCTCCATCTCTCCCAGGTGGCTGCCCCATCCCAGGGGTGACGCATCTGCCACTGCTGTATATTTTGGTTGGGGAAGGGAGAGGGGTCTGCCCCAATCACAGTCTGTTAGCCACCACTGAAGGTCCTGTGCAGTTCTCTCTGAGATCTGGACCATGTCGGAGAGATTCCCCTGATGCTGCACCCACTTGAACTTCAGGTCCTACTGCAGAGCAGGCATATGCCACCTGGCATTTGTCACTAGCAGGATGCAGGAGGCCATTAGGTACAGCAGCCTCAGAGTCATTCTCACCGAAATCCAGGATAGAGGCTGAAACATTGATATCATAGCCGGAATGTCCTGCACTAGTCATTCAAGAGGATAAGCCCGAAACTACATTGTGTCCAGAACAGCTACAATATAAGGGAGCGTCTGAGAGAAAGTCCGGTGTGACTTTAGCAACCCCAGCGAATGCAGGAGGTTGGCCATAGCCTGGATGTGGGAGACGACAGCCTGGGGTGAGCCTGCCTTAAACAGGCAGTCGTCGAGATAGGGGAAGACTGGCACCCCTGATATGAATAGATGGGCTGCGACCACTGCAATTACCTTGGTGAACACCTGAGGGGCGCTTGTAAGGCCAAAGTGGAGCAATGTGGCCTACAGTAAACCGCAGATAGTGCTGATGGGCAGGCAGGGCGGGAATGTGAATATAGGTGTCCTGCAAGACCAACACTACCATCCAGTCACCTGAATCCAGGGCACAAAAAACCTGAGCCAGAGTGAGCACCTTGAGCTTTTCCTTATTGAAAAAGCAGTTGAGGGCTCAGAGATCCAGGATAGGACAATGGACCATGCCCTTTTTGTGGACCAGAAAGTAGCGCTGGAACCCTGTCTATGGCTCTTCTGACCGAGAGATTCATGACTTCCTCCTGAAGCAAAGTCAGGCGATCCTCCGCCAGCTGGTCGTAAGTTGGAGGCATAGAGGGAGGGATAGTCTTAAAGGGGAGGGAGTAGCCCTTTCGGACTATCTGAAGAACCCACCTGTCCAACTTGCTGTTTTGCCAGTGTTGGAGGTCAAAGCAGATCCTGCCACCAACTGGCCGCCCAAGGTCTTGAAGGGCCGGACTAGGAGGGTTTGGAGGCTGCAGGAGGGGTGGTGGACTGACTCGACCTCTGGCCGCCTGACCCACGGGGTCAGACGAGCCCCCCCACGGCCATGCAGAGGTTGCTAAACTTGCCGGTATTGTGTCGGAGGTATAGCTGGGGCGGCTGAAAGCCCCTTCCGTAGCCAAGAAAGGGGCAAAAAGCAGACGGGGGACAAGTGGCCACTGAGAGACCCACATACATGGCCGTAGGACAATTTCTGCTTTATCTCCCAAAAAACGGGTGCCATCAAAGGGTATGTCCATGAGAGAAGCCTGGACATCACCAGAAAAGCCAGAAGTTCTCAGCCAGGTGGGGCATCAAACCGCCACCGTTTATGACCTCACTCTGCCCAGTGAGTCGGTCGTGTCAAGTCCACAACAAATGGCAAACTTTGCCGCATCTCTCCCATCTGATACCGCTTGAGAGATGATGGCCCGGGCCTCCTCCGGGACCTGTGGCATCACTTGTGCAACCATTTCCCACAGGGAGTGGGAGTAACAGCCCAATAGGCATGCGGTGTTCACCAAACGCAATGCAAGGCTGGAGGAAGAAGGATAATGTTACTTACCGAGTAAGCATCTGTTCTTGGCATGTAGAGCTGTAGATCACATGCTTTGCATACTCCTGCCATCTAGTGTTGAGTCCGGATGTTTGCAAGTTGTTTTTCTTCGAAGAAGTCTTTCCAGTCACGAGGTAAGGTGACTCCTCTTTTCAGTGAAAGTTTGCATGGGCATCGACTCCATTGTTAGATTGTTTTCCCGCATAGTATGGGAATAGAGTTAGTAAGTGTAGAATAGAGATGACCATGCGTATGTACGTAATCTAAGAACTGCAACAACTACAGGAGACCGGGGAGGATGGTGGTCGCATGTTAATCTACAGCTCTACATGCCAAGAACAGATGCCTACTGGGTAAGTAACATTATCCGTTCAAGGCATGTGAGCTGTAGATCACATGCTTTGCATAGACTATCCAGCAATATACTTCCCAAGCAGTGGCTAACATGTAGTTGTTTGAAACAGTGTTTTAAGTACTGCCTGGCCTACATTAGCTTGTTGCCTCGCTAACACATCTACACAATAGTGTTTGGCGAATGTGTGCAGTGTAGACCATGTTGCTGCCTTAAAGATGTCAGCTAGGGGAATATTCCCGAAGACAGCCACAGTAGCCCCTATTTTGCGAGTGGAATGCGCTCTAGGGGGTATTGGCAAAGTTCTTTTTGCCTTCACATAACATGTCTGGATACATTTCTCGATCCATCTTGCAATGCCTGATTTATATATGGGATTGCCTTTGTGTGGTGAGAAAAAGCAACAAAGAGCTGCTTTGGTTTGCGCAATTCTTTTGTTCTTTCCACGTAATATAGTAGAGCTCTTCTAATATCAAGTGTGTGTAGAGCACGTTCTGCTACAGAATCAGGTTGAGGAAAGAACACAGGTAACACAACTGATTGATTGATATGCAAGGCAGAAACTACTTTAGGAAGAAATTTAGGATTGGTTTGAAGAACCACTCTGTCTTTATGAAGCTGAAAGAAGGGCTCTTGTATAGTTAATGCCTGGAGTTCACCAACTCTCCTTAGTGAAGTTATTGCAATGAGGAAAGCAACCTTCCATGAGAGCAACTGTAACTGTCACTTGTGCATTAGTTCAAATGGTGGACCCATCAGCCTTGTAAAGACTATGTTTAAGTTCCACGCTGGTGCAGGTGGGACTCTTGGTGATATCACTCTTTTTAATCCTTCCATAAATGCTTTATTCACTGGTACTCTTACTACAGATGTGTTGTCTGTTTTATAAGTATGCAGCTACTGCAGCTAGATCTAAGCGAATGGATGTGTAGGCTAGTCCAGATTGCTGTAAATGTAACAAATGACGTTCTGTACAGAAGCATCAAGAGGACTGATATTGTTGTTACAATAGATAACAAACCGCTTCCATTTTGCTGCATAACATGCCCTAGTAGTAGGCTTCTTAGCCTCTTTTAGGATATTCATACAGTCTGGTGTTAATTGTAAATAACTACACTCTATTATCAGGAGCCAGATCTCCAGGTTGAGTTCTTTGGAATTTGGCTCTGAGTGAGGAGACTGGAGATGAGATGCAGCTTTTGGTGTGGAACTACTGACAGCTCCAGAAGGGTGGTAAACCAGGGTTGATGTGCCCATGTGGGAGCTATGAGAATCAGTGTGAGGGATGTTTGCCTGAGCTTCCAAACTACAAGTGGAATGAGTGAGAGAGACCGAAAAGCGTAAGCAAATATCCCTGACCAGTTCATCCATAGGGCATTGCCTTTGGAGAGCGAGTGTGGGAACCTGGAAGCAAAGCTTGGGCATTTTCCATTTTGCATTGTGATGAACAGGTCTATGTGAGGAAATCCCAATTCCTGAAAGTATGTGAGGAGAACTTGAGAATGAAGTTTCCACCTGGTTATTTGCTGCTTCTGTCAGCTGAGAACGTCTGCAATCTGATAGTTTATTCCTGGAGGATGCTCTGCCAGGAGATAAATCTTGTAGTATATAGCCCACTTCCAAATAGCTTGTGCTAGGCATGACAGTTGGAGAGAGTGTGTGTCCCCCCCTGTTTTTGTATGTAATACATAACTGTCATGTTGTCTGTGCGGACTAGGACAGCTCTGCCTATGAGGTGAGTTTGAAAGGCTCTGAGCACTAGAAGCACTGCTAGTAGTTCTAGGTGATTATATGAAGACTTTTGTGCTTTAGACGCCACAATCCTTGGATTGTGTGATTAAGTGAGCACCCCAACCAGTGAGCGATACGTCTGCTGTTAGCACTATCTTTGAAACAGGGTCGATGAAAGGCCGCCCTTTGGACAAATTTTGTGGGTTCCAACACTACAGAGAGCGATGGGTGCGGCCATCTGCCAACACTAGATCGGTCTATTGACCCTGTGACTGGTTTCCCCTACTTGCTAAGCATTCTAGAAGAAGACGCATGTGAAGTCTTGCATGGGGAACAACCACGATGCAAGACGCCATCATTCCTAGCAGTTGCATGAAAACTCTTGCTGGTAATGATTGGTCGGGCTGAAGCTGAGTGAGAAGAGACTGAATACCGAGAATTCTGGCTGCATTTAGAGAGGCTAGAGCTCTTTGAGTGTCTATGGTGGCTCCTAGATAGGTTTGTGTGTTGGAAGGCTGTAGATGAGACTTTAACGCATTCACTGTAAACCCTAATAGGTGTAGTAAGTGAATTGTAGCTTGAGTGTGTTTGAGACACTTTTAGTAAGTGCTGGTTGTGATGAGCCAGTCATCCAGGTATGGAAAGACATGGATGTGCTGTCTTCTTAGATGAGCTGTGACTACTGCCAGGCATTTGGTAAATACTCTAGGAGCAGTGGTGACTCCCAACGGTAGTACTTTTTAATTGGTAATGTTGACCCGCTATCACAAATCTGAGATATTTGCGATGAGCAGGGTGAATTGGAATGTGGAAATATGCGTCTTTTAAGTCTAGAGTAGACATGAAGTCGCCCTGCTGTAGCAGTGGGAGCACTTGTTGAAGTGTCACCATGTGGAAATGTTCTAACAGTATGTAGAGGTTTAATTCTCTGAGGTCCAGAATAGGTCTCAAGGAACCGTCCTTTTTG